>NW_020799128.1:4495068-4525183 GCF_003259725.1 Athene cunicularia | reverse complement strand
CCCTCGCTGTGCTCCGGCCCTCGCCGCAGCGGCCCCGCGTGCCCAGGACCGGCCCTGGGGGGTCTTTCTGTGCCACGTTAAGGCTTTGCTCTGCCCGGTGCTAGTCCTGCCTGCCCGGGTCCTTGCCAAGGACGTGGCTCTGCTCTCCGTATGCTTTTCCGTGCGTTTTGCAGATGCTGCTGCATCAGACCCAGGTTTGAGAGAGCTCCAGAGCCAGGAAAGAAAACTCGGGTACCTGGTGAACGTGGGAGCGGAGGCGGTGGCTGGCGATCAGCTGGGGCAGGTCGTGGGCGATCTCCATCCAGGGGCCGTAGGGTGCCGGCAGCTCTGTCTTGGTAGAGGGAGGCGGGGGGAGGGCTGTTAATGAGCAGCCTGGCTGCACCCCCCGCTGCAAGGCTGCGACTCCTCTCCCCCGGCTCCTGAGCGGCTCAGGGCTGCGTCCAGGGCTCAGTCTGGCATCCGCAGAGCTGGATGTGGGGCTGTGCAAGGAGCAGGGATGGGCTGAGGGGACAAGGCAGCCCCCTTCCCTGTGCTGGGCCGGGGTGACACTCTGCTGCTGTCCCCCTTCGCAAGACACTGGCGGAGGGGTGAGAAATGGGACCCTGGACACTCCGGCGTGGGCAGGTTGGGGGGGACACACACATACAGGTCGCAGCACACGTGGCACTGCCAGCGCCAAGCCTGGGAAGAAGTCACGGGGTTAGAGGGGACGCATGGGTTGGGAGAGCCGGGCTCTGGGGGGTGGAGGGGAGCACGTCCCTGTGCACCCGTGGGCCGGGGCCTTGTGCCGGCCACGGGATGGCCAAAGCAGCCGCGGCTGGAGCCCGTCTGTCCCGGGGGGCAGGGGAACCCCGTGCTGGGCTACGGGAGGTGCTGGGACGGGAGCAGGAGGGAACAGAGGGCTCGGAGATAAGCCCAGCCCTGAGTAAACTCATCGGAGCTGAGGCTGGCTGGGAGACAACACCCAAACCCTCCGGCCAAGCTCCTGCCTGAGGGGACGGGACGGGGGTGAACGCCGCCAGGCCGGGCTCCCACCATCCATCCGGCCTAACGGCTTGTCTGGTTCCCCATCTCGTGAGAGCAGCCTGTGAATTATCGGATGATAAACGCGAATCTGCCTGTCCCCGAGTGCTGCCGCCGCGAAGGGAGCCCGGTGATATACGGCCCTGCTCCCAGCACGGGGATCTGCAGGCTGACTGCTCGCCACGTACTCCCTGAAATCCTGCAAAGCCAAGGCCGTGAGAATTGCAGAGAACTGCAGAGAATTGCAGAGAGAGAATTCCTTCTCTCCACCTGCCGCTTGCTGCAGCCAGTTTAATCATTTTTAAAGCGAAGGGTCTGTCCTATGAAACTAAGCCAAAAGAGCATGCGCCCTCCTCACTGCTTTTTACAAACTGTTTTAGAGTAGCATCAAACTGAAGCCCAACCAGAACGCCGCTCACCAACCCCTCTATTTTCCTGTTCTCTGTCTCCTGTAGCAAGCAGAGGCGGCGGCACAGCCATCTCCTACCAGAGGATGGGGAAGGAGGAAGCCGTACTCCTCGGAGAGCTGGAACCTTGCCAGTGCCAGAGGCAGCGGGGTCTCCTCAGCGCCATCGCCGGGCTCCATCACCGAGCGCTGCCCACAGGGTCGGGACGTACTGGGGCTCGGTGGGACACACGGCTGCCCCGGTATGTGCTGAGCCAGCGCCGCGTGGCCCGGCGCAGCCGCGTACCTTGTCCTGGGGGGAGCCAGCGCCCGGCTGCCCAATGGCTGGAGGGTCCGAGCAAACACGGTTAAAGGTCACCGATAAGGCGTTGTTGTGGAGCAAACTGTGATCCCCGTCCCCTGTCCCGCGCCAGGACCCCTCGGGGCTGCAGGGATGCTCCGGGCGCTCTGGGCCGCTCAGTCGCGCTAACTCTGCAGCCGGGTTCCCCGGATCCCGGTGACACCAAACTCACGGCCGGGGAGAACTGAGCACCAGCCACATCTTGCCCGCACCCGTGGCCTCCACAGGCCCCTGGGACGGCCCGGAGGGACCGGTGTGCTGGTGGCCCTGGGAGCTGCCGCGGCTCCCGTGGGGCTGTGTGTGACACCGCGGTGCCAGGGGACCTCTGTCCCTGCAGGACCCACACGCGAGGCACACGGTGCCCCCAGGCTCGCGGGAGCTGCTGCCGCCGTGCGCGCTGACAACACGCCCAGCGCAGCCAAAATAAAGTAACGGGAGCCACGACCAAAGCAGCTGCCGCAGAAGTAAGCACCCAGCAGGGAGTGGAATCCCTAATCCGGGCGTCTGTCACTTAAGGGTTCATCTGCATTTCCAGGGAACTAACGGCTGAACGTGAGCGGATGCCGCCGTTAATTCCCAGCGCCAAAGCGCAGGACGGTGACGGTGACAGCGCCGGTGGCAGCGCCCAGGGACGCAGAGCCGAGGCTGATGCACGGGGGTAATTAGACCTCCGGGCAAGGAGGGTCTGCGGGCGTCGGGCCTAATTGCGAGGCCCGGGAGCAGAAGTGCTGGGTGGTTAACGCTGGTGCTGCCGTCTGGGCAGAGACGATGACACGAGGCTGAAAGGGGCCTCACAGCCGCCGTTTCCCCATGCTGCCGCGCGCTGCCGCCTCTGTCCCCCCCCGCAGATCGCTCCCTCCTGGCAGCGGGTGCTGCTGTCGCCGCAGCAACGCGGTGCTAGGGCCATTCGCTCTCTGCACCCCAGGGACCATGGTGTGGTGCCCCCGTTACTGCTGCCAGCACATCTGTGCCCCCAAATCCCCCACCCCAACAAACCTGCCCGGCTGCCGCCTCCCCAGGCACCTTTTGGGGCAGCCGCAGTGGGACGGTGACCTGGGACAGCACCTTCAGCCTGGGGGGAGAGACCCACGGGGGGGCCCCATCACCCGATGTGTAACAGTACCAGCCTGGCGGGAAGCAGAGGCAGACGGAAGCGTCTTGGACAAAACCGGCACCTTTATTGCTCGTTGGTGTCTTACAGAGGGGCCGGTGCCAGCCCTTAGGCAGAGGCCGGCAGGCTGGGGAGCGATGTGTCCCTGGGGGAGCAGGGACGGGGCTGGGGGCTGGCTCAGGAGCAGGACACGGGCATGGCTCCGCTTCCCCGGGAGCCCCGCGGGACTCTCCGAGAGGGAAGTCAGGGGCCACCATCACCCCCAGTCCCGGGAGAGCGGAGCTGGTCCCGTGCAGGGGGTCGCTTCTACCAGCCGCCCCTTCGCCGCCTGACGCCCCCACCCCACAGACGTGGCCAAGGTGCAGGCTGGAAGTATAAAAACTCTTTGTCTTTTAAAAGGCACCGTTTTCAGCACAGTTTTAGATCTCACATACAGCTTCAAATACAGTTCAGTTCTGCCTCTCTCCCACCCGCCAGACCCCTTAGAGACAGACAGACAGACGGCCCCAGGAGCAGGGTACAAGAGAAACGAGGGAGTGATTATCCCAGAACAAACAGAAGACCCCCACAGATACATCTGGTGATATCCTAGGCGATGTTTTACATATTTTAATAGTGTTATAAATCGTAGTCTAGGTTTATAGGAAATCACAGGAGTTCAAGTATTTCATTACTGCAAATTCAAACACTATATATATATATATATATTTATATATGTATGTACAGAGGAAAATATATATTTTTTGCATTATTAAGGGGGATTTTACAGACTGGCTTTGTACTCAGTGGCTACTGCAAAGTAAAAAAGCCAGGCCCTCTTTTCAGAACTTATTCACTTTTAGCAAGTTTGTGCAACAGATTCCTCTCTGTGACTGCCCCGTCCAGCTGCCCCAGGGCACGAGGGCGTCACCACGGGCTCCGCAGGCCGGAGGCTGAGCACTCCTCCTGGGACAGAGGTTAAACCCGGCTCGGGGGGCAGGCGAGGTGGTGGCACCCCCATCCTGACTGACACCAAAGGGGCTGGCCCCGGGCAGAGCAGCAGTTCTGGCCTCCCAGCGTTCTGCAGGGACTGCTCCTCAGTCTTCAGATCCAAATTAAAATCTAAAAGCAACCCTTTTTTTTAAAACCAGAATCTGGCCACGTCTCTTCGTACCTTTATGTTCACTGCCCATTCATGGTGTTAGTGGGAATTAGTAGAGGATTTTCATTTAGCAACTCACAAGAACTACCTTAAAACCATTAAACTCAGTGTTGGTATAGCACAGCTCAGTGTCAGTCAGCATGAAAGTAAGAATTTAAGTGCATTATTACACATCAATAAACATATATACATGCATAAACATGTTTACAATATATTTATCTTCCTCTGAAAAAGTACAGACACCTTATTCCACTTGTGCCATTAATGTGTAAATGCAGAACGTTTTCCAGTTCATGCCAAATAATTTTAAATTGGCCAGATTTCCTTGTTTGGCAAACGGTCCGGGTTAGTCAGTTCTTCACTGTACATTTAAAAAGATGACAACGACTCAGACAATTTCATTACCAGGGCTGAGCAGAGGATCGGGGAACCAAAGGCACCTCCCAGGCGCTGCCCCTCAGCGGTGGTTTCCCCGCGGGCGGCTCCGTGCCCAGCTGGAGAGCCCTGGCGCAGGCCACAGGGCCACAGCAGGTCCAAGAACGGGTCAGGTGTTTCCAGCTCCTGTAGCTTTGGTAGAGGTATTTTGTTTAAAAGTTTTACATTCCTCGTTCCAATATCGCATTTGCCTTATCCCAGGCTGCAGAAGGAAGCGTTCCGGGATTACCACGGGCCACTCAAGGCAAGAAGGAAAACTGCAATTCCAGCTCTGTCTCAGTGAACACGTCAGCTCACGGGAAGGCCCCAAAGACGCCAAAAGCTATTTGGGAGGCAAAGGTGCCGGTCGAGAAGGAAAATAGTGTCCCTGAGGTAAACATTTCTGCTGTGGCGGAGGAGGGCCCTGAGGTACAGGCTTCTGCTGCGGCGGCGGCGGCCTGCGGGAGATGGAGAAGCCGCCATCAGCAAGATGGGGGCACCCGCAGGGACGTGCCCCCTCCCGCCGGAGAGCCGGGGTCAGCCTCTGCCTCCCACTGCCCGGAACCCGCAGGGGACACACACGCGCCCCCCCGTTTTCCCCAAAGGGCCAAGAGGCCCCGCGGGCGCCCGCCCTCGCGCTCCCTGCGGCACTGCGGCGTGGAGCAAACATGGAAAGGGAAGGAAAACTCTGTTCAAAGTTAGTGCGAAACCATCCTGAACTCGGCAATAACGGTCACGAATCAGCGCAAGGACAGCTTTTTCGTAATTTCTTTTTAAACCAGGTGTTCTGGGAGGCGTTTTGTTCACCCGCAGGCAGGGCTGGCCTGGCCCAGCAGAACATTCTGGAGCCCCCAGCCCAAGCGTGGCTGTGGCAGCGCAGGAAGCGCTGCAGGCGATGGCGCCCCGGCTCCAGGGGGAACTGAAGGAGAAACTCCCTTCAATAAAAGGTCAGTGCTGCTTGCACGTGGTGTGTGATCATGGTGATGATTCTATTAAATCACACAATAACACTGCACTAGATGATGATGTTTATAACACACGAGGATTATTTCACCACCCACGTGACCTCACACCCACAGAGACGAAGGCAGCGACAACCCACAAACACCAGCACAACCACCGACTGTTATCTGCACCAACTCGACCCACCTTGTCGGCAGCTTCTGCGCCTGCGGTGCCTGGTACTGCGGCGACGGGTAGTAGGACTGGTGGTAAGCCTGCTGAGGATACTGGTTAACTGGGTACGATGGAACAGGAAAGGTATTTGGTTCCACATCCTACGAAGAACACATAACGAGAATGTTCATAAATTCGCACACAGGGAACTGAAATATTTGTTGAATTAGTTAAGTGACATTTAAGACCCCTTGCGAACAAACCTGGGAACATCGGAGTTGCTTTTTCCCTCTGAGAAACTCAGTAGAAAGAAGCAGCAGCAGTGTGGAAAGTACCGTATTTTGGAAAAACAGAAAGGCTGATGATGACCTGGATGGAAGCGCTGGATTTGTTCTGCAGGGGTGCTCTGGGTAGTTCCTGCACTGGGAACTGGCCGGAGAGGAGCGGGGCAGGGGAGCTGCCCAGGACTGCTAAGGGGCAGCAAGGCAGGAAAACTGCTCACCCAGCCAAGCACAGCCCGAGGGGACTGAGGAGTTCCAGCCCCCCACCCTAGGAAACAATTCTTCTCTTTGCCTCTTTTCAAAGAGAAACCCCCATTTGCAGAAATGAAAAATTAAAGTAATTTTGAAGCTTTTATTAGGGCAACAATTACATGAAGTGCCTTCACCTGTTAGCTTAGAGTAAGAGACAGGCAATGAAGACAGGAAAAGCAGATCATTCCTACCGTGGGAACACCTCTGGGGGCGTAGGGCATGCCCTGGGAAAATCCTCTGGGGTGACAGTCTCTTGGTTCAGCTTCTGTTCTAGGAGGTGGCGACTGAATCGACCTGAAATCCGATTGAGAAGGACGGGGTGAGCACAGAACCCCGACAGAGTGACCATGAACCCAAGCACTGCAGACCTGCTGGACGGATTTACTTCATCTCAGCACAGAGCACATCTCAGGAAGACATGATTTGCCACAGATTTAATAAACATCATCACCCTTTGTCTGCTTAGGACTACGATGGCTTCATTTTGCCACTTTATACCAAAGATGGGACCCAAAAATATAGAACTCATCAGCAGTGCACGACAGCAAACAGAACAGTAAAAAGAGAATTCTCCGCTCCCTCGATTTCAGATGAATTTCTCTTCTCGGCCTGGGGCAAGCTACGTGCATCGTTTGATGCAGGGGCCTTCGTCTGACATCGTGGGACTGGAATACGCCTCCACGCTTTAGCACTGGCTTGTGCAAAGAAATGTTTGCAGACTGCTTCAAAAGGGCAGAGGAGAGGGTGAAAAGGAGAAAGTACTCACGAATGGCAGCGTGACATTAACCTTCTGTAGCATCGCTTCAGCCTGTCTCTTTTTGCAAATGCCAGAGCAGCAGCTACAAGGAGCGGGAGGACCAGGAAAAAAAACACCAGTAGCCCAGTTCTCAGCGAGTTGTCTTTGATGGGGACAAAATGATGGAGGAGAAAAAACAGCATTACATGGTGTTATCATCACTTGGCTCATTGTAGCAGTGAGTATTTGGTAGGATTGGTTCTAGAACTGATTTTCCTTCCATTTTTCATAGAATAAAACACTAAAGAATCTAGCAAGCCTGCAAGATATAAACCCAGATAATATTATTTCCTGATTATCTTTTCACTGGGATTGTTTGGTCAAAGACGAATGAACCGTACGTGCTGTGACACCCTGGGCTATACCAGCATGCTCAACTACTAGATCAATACCCAGTTGTTCTTCCACTACATCACTACGAAGATCTTCAGAGCTCAATTGAAAGAAAGGAAAACAGAGCTTCTGCCCCTTGGTCTGATCCTAAATCTTCCTACCATTGTTTGCTGTAGGCAAAGAGCTCAGGTTCTTAATCTCCACATTTTTATATGCAGCAAATTTCTCCACTGCAGGCTGTAACAAAAAAAAAAGCGCCTTTCCCTTTTTTTGCCTGATGACTTGAGGCATCTGTCCATGCTCCGAGGTGACCGCCCAGTCTGTTACCGCATCAACTGTGGTCCTGCTCCCCCCACACCCAACTCTTTCCTACCAGAAAGTCCTGGAGATCGTTCTTGCAGCTCACAGAAGGGATTACATCAATCCTGTCTTTACCTATTGCACACGGGCACTGCGCAAGTTTTCTCCAACTTATACCCTGGATTTGGCTTCCTACTTCATCTTCTCAGTGAGAGAAGCCTGACAGCCTCTTATATTCCCTCCGCGGGGCTTCCCCACTCCTCCATTCACACACAGATACACCATCCTGCCCCAGCGCCTTTCCTGGGGGAAAAACTACATAAAACCCCTCACAAAATTCCTTCCCCAAGCTATCTTTTCCCTCCACAAAAAAAAGCAGGAGTCTGCAAACAACAGAGCATCACAAGTCTCCCCGTTTCTCCATCGCATCCCTCTTCCACAGCAGGAGCTGTCTGGGGCAGGGACTACATCTGCATTTGCTACCAAAGCAAGCCAAGCGTGCTGTCCGTACATTTATATTTTCCCACCTAAACTTCAATGGAACGTGACTTCTCAGCGGCGCCGCCCCTCAGGCAGACACCAGTGCCCACCATGGAGGGCTCCGCCGCCAGCCCCAGCGGGTCCTTGTGGAGATGCAGGTTCCCATCCTGAACCCGCAGCCTGAGCCAAACTCCACGGTTGTTTGGCTCCAAGAACAGGAGGGCTCAGTCCCCAGCTTGGCCCCAGGGAGGCCAAGAGGCTCTCGGCCCGCGGCAGCAGAAACCCGCTAAACCGGCTGGTTTCTTCACGGCCCCCCCGCGCCTGGCAGAGGGAAGCGGCACAGCCCGAGCCCAAAACCCCCCCCGGACCCATCAGAGCGGAGGTGGCCACCGGCCCTCCGGCCCCCGCGGCCCGTGGCCCCGCGGGACCCTTACAAGCACTTGCCGTTGTAGGGCGGGCCGCTGTCCAGGCTCCCCCCGTAGCCCTTGGTGTCGCAGTGAGGGGGGGCCCAGCCCGCATCGCAGTGGCAGTTCCTGTTGTTGTTGCACACCTGTAGCCACACAAACAGCGCCGTCAGCTCCGCTCAGCACCGACAGCTTGTGGGCCCCCAGGGCAGCGGGTGGCAGCCGTCACCCCCCGTGGGGCTCAGCCCCGACACCCCGAACCGGGAACCCCCACCCCAAGCGCAAGGCTCCTCGGCCGGGCGGCCCGAGGCTTCACCTCAGCAAGCACGGCTTCCAAAGACCAGCACCCCAACGGCTTAGGGTGCAGGGCTCATGGCTTTTGCCTTTTTTTTTTTTTTTTTTTCTTTTTTTGAAAGATGCAGAGTTTCAAATTACATCAGTAATACTGGAATTGGGAAATATTCTCGCTTTACCATCTCCAGAGCTTCTGCCAAAAATTTTTTTGATCCTGTTCTAGGTTGTCTTGCCCAGAGACATTTTATAGAGAGTTTCACAGTTAAACAAAAAGGAAAAATTAAGTGACTATCCACCATTTTAAAACTCATTCAATTTACTAATTTTTCAACCAATTTTTGCTGACTGTTAAAAGCACTTTTCTCATTAACAGTACTAAAAACGAGCTTTTTATAGCAAAATTCATCCTCAAGAACCCCACAGATTTCTTTTAAATCACTGCATCTAGTATCATTCTTCATTCCAGATTAGTTACAGCCCTCAACAGAGAAGGGCAAAAGCCTTCCTAGGTGCAAAAAGGACACAACTGCAGCATCCCTGGCCCCAAGTGGGACTTCTGGCTGGAAGTGCCTGTGACACACTTGCAAGGCCATCGGCTCCAACAGTCTCGTGTTCCCTCACAAGGACTTCAGAGGACCCCGCGCAGGAGCAGCACCCAGCACCCCAAAACCTCCAGGCTGGCGGCCGCGGGCTCCCCCGACTCACCCCATGCCCGTGGCACTGGCGCTGCACGTCGCAGTCGTAGTTGAGGACGGAGGCGCTCACGCACTGGAAGTGCCGGCAGATCTGGGCAAGGGGAGAGGCACGTCGAGGAAGCAAACGGCACGCCCCAACCCCCCCCGCCCCCCCAAGCAAGGCTCAAGGCTCACACCCCGTAACAAAACCCAGCTCCGCAGGAACGTGGCCGAGCAGGCGCTCTGAGCCATCACTGGGAGCCCTGTCTCTAGTCTGAGCCTAAAGGAACAGCCACCAAGCTGCCCAGCGCGGGTCTGTGGAGTGCACGTTCCCCTGGTGGGGCCAAGCCTCCGAGCTTTCTAGTTTAGTCGGATTTTAATTGAAAGTTGTCTTAAAGGCATTTGTGTGCGCCCGGCTCTTTCTGCTCCTTGACACAGCAAAGACGCTGGCTCTCAACAAACCCGATTTTTCTTGTTTCATCTAAAAATGAGAGGCTCATTACAGTTTTATGCACAGGCAGTGCAGCACTAGGCAGCGTGGGGAGCCAATGGACTCGCTCCGTTTTGCATTAACTACAGGCACCAAAAAAACCCCCAGTCATAAATATTCACAAAATATATTATGCAGCAGAGAATTTTATTCAGGTGAACCCTCCAAATGATTACTGTAAGAAATCACTTTTGAACTGTTACTTACCTTTCCAGTATCACATTTGGTGCCCTCATTCACCATTCCTGGGTCTGGGACATCAGAGCCCAGCTGGAAATCAACACCCCAGCACCTGGTGCGTCCGATGTGAGTCCAAATGATAGCAGGCTTGATGCCAAAAACAGGCAGCGTTTCCACGTTTTCACACTGCAGCTTCCCACACATGGCATTCCTACAACACCAACATATGAACACTGTAGTGACACTTCCACTTAGTCTGAGAAAAAGCCTATCACGTATTTGATGTGATCTTGTCTTTCTACTGGAAGACTTTACTTGAAAATCAAAATGAGGCATCTCGCCAAACAAAACTGAGCCGGGCCTCCTTTCAGTGCTGCAGGAGAATGGATTTATCCCTTTGCCCAGTAAGCTGCTGGGATCTTTACGTTACTCGTTTTTCCGCATGTGGACACCCTCGGGCGGGACAGGATCAGCGAGAGGAGATGTGGAACACCATCCCCCGTGCCTGAACACGTGACACACAGGCGGGAAACTGCGGCACGAGGCCGAGCGCTTCCGCACCAGCTCCCGAGGAACCACCCGAATGTTCAGACTCGGGTCGGCCTGTGTGCAGGGGTTAAAGCCAGACAATCTAAACCAAAAGCCAACAAAACTTACAACTGTGTAAGCCTGGGGCTTTAAGCCCTAATAACAGCTTCAGAAATGAGGGTGAAACATCCACCCTACGCTCTCGCACGGCGGCTTCAGAACGATGCACACGGGGCAATGAGGGTGGGTCGTGGGACAGCACATCTCCCCGGGGCACCAATGAAACACCCCAACTAACTCCGCAGCGCCTGGAGAAGGGTTCTCAGTGACACCTTTAGGAACTTCTCGATGCGCTGGGCTCAACTCACCGGCTGGAGCATTTCTTGTAGTCGTGGCCATGGAAACCACAGTTGCCAAATCGGTCACCCTTGGAATTCACTTCAGTAAAGCAACTGCTGGGGGCTGCTTTGGCTTCTGCAAACAACAGCCCATCCCCCAGACAGAGAACCAAGTTAAACAGGGACAGAAACGTCTCAGCACCACATCTCCTCTGCCCAGAGCAATGATCCTGCTGCACCTACATTGTCCACGCAGCTCAGATGGCTTATGAACTTGATCAAAGCAATAACGAGGTGAACGTGTCGGTACTACAAGGTTCCAGGTTTAAAAAGAGGGAGAGAAGAATAGTCACTTAAATACTGAGTCAGTGATACCATCTGATATTTCTTCAGGGCTTCTTTACAGCCCTATGCACCGGCAGCCCCACTCTAACAGGAATGACCAGCGCAAGAAAATTACTATTTGAACCACCAGCAGAGCATTAAGCCTGACAAAGGAAGAACGTGTGGGGCCTGAGCCGTAAGTACCACTCCTTCAACTCCTTTGCCCAAGCCAGCGGGTCTTTGTTACAGGAAAACAAGTAACTATATTTTAAATAAACTTAGCGTATTCTTTTAGCTACGTCTCCTAGAAAAATTCTAAGACTGTGCTCTTCCTTACTTGGGCCAAAGATATCCTGACACTGGGCATCGTAGTACTGGCAGACGCCGTTGTAACAGTAGGCTTCCTCGTCGTGGCAGGGGTGACCGTTCTGGACGGTGAAGTCCGGCTGGCAAAACTGGGACGTGCCGTTGCAGTACTCTGGAAGGTCACACTCATTGTTACTCGCCCGACACTCGGTTCCTGCAGGAAGGAGCTAAAGAGAGAGGGGAGAGGGAAACCACATCAGAAAACAGGAACCAATAGCAGAGACAAACTGGCACCTGGCCCACAGTGTGCCCCCAAAACGGGCGTGGACTGAAGGCTCTGGTGGGTGCTGGTACCCAGGTGACAGCTCCCCCCGAGGTGCTGGCCAGGCCAGGGCTCCCCTCCTCAGCAGCTGAGGAACGTTTCCAGAGAACACGCTGGGGCCTCTCACCTGGCAGTTTTTACAGCAGTCGCCGTAAGCACAGTCAGCGCCGGCCCGGAGTCGGCAGGTCCCCGGCTCACAGCAGGGATCCCGCTCACACTCCTGAGGAGAGGAAAGTCGTGAGCGCCCGGGACCGTGGCGAGGGCACACGCAGCCCCCCGCAGCCTCTGCAGCACGCATGAGCCACTGACCTTCGGGGAGCCGCAGTCACACTCCTCCCCCGCGTCCACCAGCCTGTTCCCACAGTACGGGACGCTGTAGGTTTCATCAGGCCTGGGAACATTGAGCAAGCAGCTTCCCCCCTTGTTGAGAGTCAGCTTCTCAAAGTCTTCTGCACTGCAGCTGCTGAAGTTCCTCGACCCCCTGCGAGAGAGACCACCAGCTGGTCTTTGCACCAAGCCAACACACAAGCGTTCCCTCAGTTTGTGGGTCAAGGGTAACGTTTGCTTTCTCCATGAGCTGCAAGAGTGACACGACTCTGCAACCTGTAAAAACTCAGCACACAGGCAGGGAGGTCTGACCCTTCTGTCAGGTACTTACGATGCCCCAGAGCTCATAATGCAGCTGCTCGCTCCGCAGTGACAGACGCGTTCATCGTCGTGGTTCATCCCCAGGTTGTGTCCCAGCTCGTGAGCCATAATTGATGCAAACATCTGTATGCTGATTCTTCCAAACTGCACAAGAGAAAACAGAAGAAAATGAGCAGACAGTTTATATTGAGAATGTCAGCATTTATTTATGTGCCAAAAAGACACTTCTGTCATTCTGCCTCTACACTAATCGGATTCTCAGACCAACTGGGCCTGCTTTCTGACCAAGCACATGTCATTCGCTTACTACCAAGAGCCTTAAACAATCAATCTCTGGGACACTACCTGACAGTCTCTGCTCTCCAGTGCAGCTGCAACATTAACACAAAAACCAGAGTTCTCCACGCCAGCCCAAATCTCTTCAAACACGCAGACTCCAACTGCTGTACTTCTGTCACTAGTCCAAGAAACAAGATTGCCGGGGTTGCTGGTTCTCTGAGATCAGCACTTCAGCCCAGTAAACGTCTGCAACCTCCCAGCACGAGGGCGGCCAGCTGGCACTGCTCTAGGAGCTCACGACTGCGCCGGTCAAGCAAACACCAGAGGATGGATTTGAGAACACCCACAGCCCCCATATAACTTCTAAGGCAGGGGCGCTTAAAACATCCACAGGGACATCCCGGCCCTTTTTCCAGAGTGCTGCACACTGAGGGCGGGAAGCTGGGCAGAGGATGCAGAAGACTACAGAAAAGTTGTGATTCAGATATTGTGGAACTGCCAGAAACAGTTGGGGACCACATAAAGGCCCCCACCAAGCCACTTCAGCTTTGTTATTAAAAGATCCTGCGCTTCCAGGAAGACTTCTGGAGTGCAAAACTCTCATCCTGATCACACGGTATCTGTAAAGATATCTCACCACATTAATGCCTCCTGCGTGGCTCTTGGAGCACACCGTTCCAACGTAGGCCATCCCAGCTGTGCCACCAAACCCCTTCTTCCTGCAGTCACAGGGAGAAAAGGGACAGGCAATGATCCCGGCAGCACAGCCCCGCGAGCCCGCTGGCAGCACCGCCTGCTCTGCTTGTGGGGCGCCAAACGCTGCTGCTCCGCCTCTCCAGCGCCCACACAGGAGCCCGGCGACCCACGCAGGAGAAGGCACCAGCTCAGCTTCATCCTTCTGTTCACGGTTCTTTCATTCTTTTGAATTACGTCAAGTTTGCACAGAAAGTCGGCCGCTTCCACATCTTCCCTCTAAATATAAAGAGCTAACGGTCCGCCCTTGTAATCTTTTGTTTTAATTGGCTGTTGGCTGCCTTTCTACTATTGCCAAACTCCAGAGATTTCTTCCCTTGTCAACTTCCTTTTTATTATGGTCTTATTTTGTTTCTGCAGAGGTCAGAGAGGCCAAAGCCCTGACGGAATGAAATCTGGCCAGGGACGTCCAGGGTGACAAAAGCAGCTTTTAAGGTGATAAAGGGGCTGGGCCGCTGCCCCGCGCGGAGCAGCGCACTTGCCTCCCGCTCTGAGGGCCACAGGGGACGTGCCCGGGGCTCCAGTCCCTCCGGAAGCTCTGTGCTCCTCTGAGGGAGCAGGGACGGACTGACCCATGTCACGCCTCAGAGCTCCAACCGTGCAGCTAGATACCAGCAGCACAGACAACTCGCTCCACTAAAATGCAATGCTCTGCACCAGATTTATGTGCGTTTTCAAGCAGAAAATGCCCTGGATTACAAGTCTAACCAGTGTACAACCTGACAAAGGATTATCTGAATGGAAGCTTTATAACACCGCGGGACACGTGAGACAGGAAAAAAAAAATAAATTAGCAATATACCTGTCAGAGAGGACACTGAATTTGAGGACCACAGAAACCTTCTTCACAACGCTTAAATTGACTTGGGATGTTTTCACAAGTACATGAACCACAGCAGATTGCGCCGGGTTCTCTGCTGAAATACCACAGCTACTTTCGATACCAGAGCACGGCTGAGCAGGCAGGGACAGAAGAAGCTTCTTAAGAGTCAAAGGGACGGAACTGCAACTCACAGGACAAACTGGGCGCTGTCATGTCTCCGGCGCAAAACAAGATTCTTCTCCCGCCACTGTACAAAATTTGCCAGCACATCACCAGCACCTCCGTCTGTGCTAATTATGTTTTCATACTTCCAAATCTCTAGACCAACCAGCACAATGCGGATGTTCAGCATGATGTACATCTGGGGAGGACAAAAAAGGAGAAATATTTCTGAAGACCTTCAGATAAGAAGTAGTGGTCTGGTGTTGTGTGTCTTACTGCAAGATTCTACTTTTTCTGTTTGGGTTTTCTGCGTTTGTCTTCTTTGGTTGTTGGGGGTTTTTTTAAGTTCACGGTTCAAATCACCAGGATGCATTTTCCCTGTGATTCAGACCTTCATTAGCTACAGGATCAATGAGAAAATCCAAAGCAGAAGAAAAAAAAGGAGTCTCACTCCTGACAGATAGCTTTGTCTGAAATAGTCAAGTTGAAAGACATGCTTTTTCTCTGACCTTGACAAATACTTAAAATTGCAATAATTGGAGCCACCTGTCCCATCTCCACTGTATGTAGTACTGGTTGGAAGAGTTCCCTAAATTAATTCTCAACTATGAAAGCTGCAGGTGAATTTAGCGGTGGAAAAGCTTTCCCAGCGACGCACTCGCCAGAGCCCACTGTCAGTATGGCCGAGGGAGCAGGCTGGCTCCTGGCCTGACAAAAGCCTTTATCTTATTCTCGTGGCAGTGGTAAGAGAACAGACTCCGAGGTGGAGGTTTACACAGGCGAGCAGAGCTGCAGGGCTGCTGCACACAGCACGGCCCCGCCGCGGCTTCCACTTACGCTGTCGAGGAAGTTGGCCAGCTGCACCATGTGTTCCCTTACTTCTGTCTCACTCTTCCCAAAATCTTCAAACTGCGAGACAGAGAAACTTAGTCATGAAGAGACAAAGACAAGAGTTAAAACAAGGAACAAAACTTTTAAAGATTAGTTACGTGATAAACGTATTTGTCTGGTTCCAAATCTGCTGCTGCCCTGCAGCTCGTGTGCAGGAGCAAACAGCAGGGACGGGCTTTGCCCCCCGCTGCCCTCACACTGTCAGAGCCCTGCTGATAGCAGCTCTCCACAGCTGACAGTTTACTCTTTTCCTGAAGAGTACTGCATAGACGTATTTATTCAGTTTTAGGTCAGTGCATTTGCATAACCTGGGCTAAAGTGCCAGCACCTTCCAACAATCCACCTGGGGGTAACGAGGACGGGCGGCTTTCCCAGCCGGTGCCGGGGGCGCAGGAAGGGCGGGCGACACCCGGCCCCTACCTTTTCTTTGTCCACAACTATGAACAGCTCCACGTATCTTGTTTGATGTAGGACTGCTCTCTTTCTCTGTGGAGAAAAGTTTTAGACAACTTCAATTTTATTAATGCGAGCGCAAACAAAAACCCCCATGACACTGTCACATTTCAGTGGATACGACCAGCGGCCTGACCCAAAGCACGCTGCGCCAAGGCGAAACCAGGCCAAACCCAGGAAGTGTAATCCACTGCAATGACAATTCCTCGGTGTTTCACACTGAAATTCAGCTGCGCAAGGATCTCCCGTGTTTCAAAAGTAAGGGACCTTTTTACTTCTGAGACAGGTTTCTTTGGAAAGACAGCACGTGCTTCTGCTAAGGAGCAGGAAGATACTAACAGGGAAACGCCAACAGCCTCAAAGTGAGACACAAGGTTTCTCGTCCTCCTGCTTTTACTGCAATTTTGTTCTTCAAACAAGGGGGACCTTCCCATGCAACTGTTGTTCTGACAGTTAGAGGAATGGAATAAACACCACAGCGTTCTCCTGGCTTCTGCTGCAATAGTTCGTTACAGAGCCTCTCCAAAGAGGGAGATGTTCCTGCCCTTAAAAGCCCCCAAACACTCTGCCTATGAATAATCCAGGTGGCCACTCGGCTTGCATTGCTGCATGCAGCAGGCAGAAGTTGCAACTGCTTTGTTGAAGCAACTGAGTTTTTCAACAGCGTAGAAAGCCCTCTGAATCAGAAACTTCTATGTATGTGTTAAACCCCAGGAAATCTGGTAAGCTGCTTCCATATTCTTAGCTGAACACTCGCAAAACGCATGACGGGACCGTGGAGGAGACACTCACTCGCAGCAGCTGAGTCACACTGGGATGGTGATTCTCCTCCGTGTGCTCCGTTCTGTGGTCAGCAGCCGTTACTCCACACATCGTGGGCTCTTTCTTCACGTTATCCAGACGATATAAAATGTGTTTAGAGCCCGAAGAGGAATCCAGGGGCTCAATTCCATAGGTGATGTTCTCTACTGTCACCAAACCCCTAAAATACGGTAGTGAGAAATCCCTGCATTAAGCACAGAGGATAGTTTCCCATATTTCCACAGCACAACAAAGGAACAGTTATTCTCTGACAACTAAAGGCACGTCTACACCTCAGTGCTGGCGAATGGCACACTGCACTTGCAAGGCTGAAAAGCAGCCTGTCACTGGGCAGGGCATTCACCAGCGCAGCAAATTAACATGTCTGTAAGCAATGAAGTTACAGGCTTTAAGCAGAAATGCTTTAGTTTAATTATTATCACTACTTTGGTGTCTGACGTGGCACTTAAAAAAAAAAAAATCAAAGTCCCAAAAGATGCGGAAATTAGACCAAAGCAGAAAAAAGTTTCCAATCAAATTTGATGTGCGTAAGCTTTAGGGCCGATTTTGTAAAATTTGCAGACTCGTGTTTGACTTTCCATTTTCGCACTATGTACAGTTCTTTGCACTGACCATCTATCCCAATTAGAAAATAAGCCACAATTTGCATTAAAGAACGACTTGGTGTACTCTGATAACAAACTGCAGCTTGCGCAATGGTATTTCCAATATCTGTTAACTACACGAATAAAAGACACCACAGGAAGACTGCACAAAGGCAGCACCACTGCAGCTGGGCTGTGGACAATGAATCCCCGCCTGGCTGAGCAGTAGTTAAAAACAGCAAGAATTCTGTTTCAGGTTCAGCGAGCACCAGACTCACGTGACAGCCGGGACACAAAAGACGAGCTGCGTTACCTGAGCCCCGAGCAAGTGCTGACTGCAACCACAGAGTCCAGGGCGCCCTCCACGTACCCCTGATAGTGGCAGTGATCCTACACGGGAAAGCAAGGGCACGTTACACGGATTCCTGTGTCACCTCTGGCCGTGGAAGTGCCCTGCCTGGCACGGGTACGCTGTGAGCTGAACTTACCACCCGCCTTTGATCTACAGGTGGTGCCATCTGACGCCCTCCCAGCTCTGCACCCCCTTTGCTCACAGGCACCTCAGAACTCCTCGCCTGCCCTCGTGCCACGGGGATTGACGTGCAAGAGGCTAATCAAGATGCTGGGGCACAGGGCTCCAACCGTATCCCTGTCTTCCTAACTCTGCCCAGCAGATGCCCTTCACAGCTTGATGGGGCCAGCAGCTCATGGCACGTTTCAGGTTAAAGCCCCACTCAGTCATTGCACCTGATGCCGCAGCCGGAGCCGGGCTGTTGTCACGGGCAAGCAGGGCTCTGAACCACTGGCCAGCAGCAGCGTTTCTTAACTCGACTGTTATCCATCCTACTCTCAATTTTAGTCCTCCACCCTGCCTCAAATATTTCAAGGCCAGCCCCTCCCTACAGATTTGGGCCAAATCTCTGTTCAGTTTTCTGGAGAACAGCCCTGCACGCTGGGCTTGTACGTGAGCTCTCTCCAGCAAGAAGGGGGCCAAGGCCTCATCACGTCCCTCACCAGCCCCGGCGAGACAGAAGATTTTGTTTTGTCCGCTGTATACACACATTTTGGAAACTAGGCAAGGGGGTAGAATGGGGCAAATACACTCCATCTTCTCTGGCAAGTGCAGTTTTGAACGTTACCACAGGGGTGAGGCAGAGCAGGTCGCCTGCTTCAGCACGGAACACAGAAAGTGCTGAAGGCACACACCAATCCTTTGGGGCCACTGCAACTTCCATGACCTCGCACAGGAAAAGCATTTTTCCTTTTTGTCAATCACTTTTAACCAGGCAGTACATACCCAGCTGACTCAGGTGCTCTATTTTCAAAAACAAGACCCCATGAATCATAAATGACTAACGCTTCCCTCTCAGAGGAACATTGATACATTAGAGCAAAGCCATCAGATATACCCTCATGCTTTTTGTATCACACAAGCTGCTTTTTATTCTTATTCTCCTGAAGCAATTAAATTTTCAAAGGCAACCTATTAGGCAGCCTGCTTGCACAGAACAAGAGGGCTGCGACCGCCTTTGCAGCGCGATAACTCCCACGCCACGCAGGTAACACCCTTCTCAAAGTCTTCCAGACTTGATCTCATCCATCCCTTCTAGTAATTCCCAGATTTCTGAACTAACGAATGGCCTGTCAACCCTCAAAAATTCTTAGAGCCACGAACAGCCAGCCTCGCACAACGGAAAAGATGGCTCAGCAGCTGACCATTTGTTTTCACTGGGGGACCAACCCAGGAGACCAGCGTGTGTGACAGTCAAAGCCAGAGGTGGGTCCCGGGGCCAGCCCGGCCCTGCCCCGCGCGCTCTGCTCCCACCAGCGGCAAGGTCTGTGCTGCCCAGGACAGCACGGCTCAGACAACCACACACCTGACAGCTGCGGCCAGAACCAAGGCTCCTCTCCTCGTGCAGGGCACACGGGATCAGAGGGTGGCCCAGCGGAAAATACAGCTTCTGGAACACAACTCCCTCACCCTGCAGGTGCTCGGGGTTCAAGTCACCTTCAGTAGGGGCATAAAAATAATCAAGAAATCATACCTGGACATCTGGATATTCAGATTGCAACTTTCCCTCCTTATTGTAGGTATAAACTGTGAAATCTTTGGGCAGCAGTTCTCTGTAAGGAAAGGGGAGAGGGAATACAAGAGGAATTTCATTAAATGACCAGCGCTATAACAGGGCACTAAAGATGATCTTAATCAAAAGTGTCACAAATATATAAATTGCAGTTAAATAAGGAAAAATTCAAAAGGAACACCCCGCTCACCCCCCCCAAAAAATTAACAAAGAAATTGTGCATTTCCACACCAAAATCCAAGATATCAAAATGGTGGAACCCTTAATGAAATCAAATCAACCACTTCACCCTGGATAAGTAAAACAAGCATCAGAACTCATTAAATTCTGCTAAAAGATTGCTTTCGTGCAGAATTTTTAAAAAATATTTAAAAAACACAGCACTCAGCCTGCTGCGTGTGACTCCTCTTCCCCAGCACGCAGGAAGTCTCCCACGATTAAGGCTGCTGACCCACGCGGGTAAACCCCTCGATGAGGCCCAGCTGAATGTTACTGAGGGTCAGGGGCTGGGCAAGTGGCAGCTAGAGATCCCCCCGGGGTTGTCACCTTTAAAGAGTTCTGTCTTTTTCCTCCCTTACGAGCACAGTTTTAAGAAGCTCTAGCCCGATAAATGATAACTTCCTGTGCTGCAAGTAGCCCTTTGAAAATTAAACCCAAGACAGACAACATCTACACTGCCTGCAGGTGATGGGTATTAAGACCTCAGATATAAAGTCAGCTTCCTCACTTATTAGTATTTCTGTGCTATTGAGACAGGAAAAACACCCTGAAACAATAAACAAAACACAGGAGAAAGTGAAAATATTTACTTAAAATATAGTTCACTTTGTTTATTTTTAGATGTGAATGGAGAGCGTCATTTCAGCAATTCCCCAGATCCCTTTGAGCAAACTGCTGCTTCCTTCACTGGAGGGGGAGCACCAGGGTTGCAGGAGTTCAACCAAATTTCTGGCTGATAGCCAAGACTCGGTGACTCAATCCACTCTCGCCGCCTCTCTCTGCAGATTCTGCAGAGCCAGCGTGTAACTGCACTTCTCGTAAGGAGCCTCAAGAATGGGAATTCGCATGCTACCTGCCAGCTCGTTACTGGGATGCAACAGATGGAATTTAATAATCTAAATAGATTAATCACTTACTTGTTCTTTTCTAGGTGAATGGTGTATTCTTTTCCCTCTATCGCAAGAGCATACGACTCCTTGTCCTGAATATAAAGAAAAGTTGCATTTCACTTGTGAATTTTACTCATTCTCTGGATGTTTACTCAGCCTTTGGAATCAGCCAGAGTTTGGCAGCAGACCCTCTACCACAGCACCCACACTGGTCCCGGCGCCTCTGCAGCTCGGGGCTGGGCTGCACCCGCGGCCACCTCAGACACAGCTGCAGCAGCAGGTACCGACAGGAGTGAAAGCACGACCTGGAGGGGTGCAGAGCTCTCGCTCTGGGCCGGCACCCCGAGGCGGGAGGGGAGCGGGCTGCTCTGCTGAGCCTGCAGGCCGCCGCCACGGGAACCTGCCCATGGCCACCTGGACACTGCTGCCACGTCCACAGGCTGCCGGCACCGAGCTGACAAACCTGCCTCTTAAACCTGCTACTGCACCAAACCAGGACTAACCGCGTGTGGGTGAGCCCAAAACCTATTTTATCATTGTCCCCACCTCCCGAACCTGGCAGCCCTTCCTGTGTGACTAGGGAAAAGTCACATGAAGGAAGCTATTTCAAAATAGCCTCGTGGTTTTCATATTCCTTGTTTCTAAGACGTCCACAGAAAACTCTTAGTTACAGCTGGAAAAGGACAACACAGGTTTATTCCTGAACATTCAGTGAGGCAGTAGCTCACAGGGCTACAGGCAGCACCTCGGGCCCCCAAAGACAGAGCAGTGGGCAAGCTGAATCGCCTCCCACCAAGCAAACCACCACAGGGGCACCAGGCACCCACTGCCACAGGCTGTGAGGCACTTGTGTTAGTACTAAATTCTGCCAACGTTTGTAAGATCTGTGACTAAACACGCTTGGTCTAATCCAAATGCTTTGAAGTGTGCAGCTGTTAGCTATGTGGCTGGAAAGTACCGGTGGGGGTTGTCGGAGCTGAGCCCCTGCCCAAAGCGGGGCCAGTGACAGGGTTGGCCCCGGCTGCTCACGGCCTCCTCCCGTCAGACCCCAGGCATCTCCCAGGAGAACGATTCCACCACCTCGCTGAAATTTGTTCCGGTGCTTAACCACCCTCATTATGCAATTTTTACACCCAGATCAAAAGCCCATTGAGGCAACTGTACCCTCCAGAGCAGGGAGGTATCTACCATAGCCCAGGTAATGGACCTGCTGTGGGACGGCTGCTTTTTGCTGCTAGGTGAGTCCCATCGTGTTCTGTGAGAATTCCGGGGGGGTTCGAGGTGCACCTCATTAGGAACTAGATAAAGAACTGAAGGCGTTTTTAAGACTGCCCAGTACCTGTACTGAGGAGACATTGGAAGCCTCTCGCCGTTCTCTTCCTAACCTCTGTGGGATTACAACTTCATAGGAAGACAACAGAGAAACCTGCTGGAAACCTAGAAAGCAGAACAGAAACACTGGCTGAAGAAAGCAAGCGCTTGGAGGATAAGGCACAAGGAAGAAAACGCTCTCTCAGGAAAAGCCCCCTCAGGAGGAAGGAGGCAGCCTGTGACTCCAGGTTCAGTCTCCAGCTTATCGCAGGCCCCTGAGGCTGGGCTGCACGTGTGGGGCTGCAGCACTGCCCAGGGCAGATCCCTCTGACGAGCTCGGCCTTTGAGAACCACCACAGCACCTCGCTGCCAAGGCACCACACGTCTGGAGCGGGAACCCAAACAGAGAAAGCCGAAGGCCCTGATGCACAGAGCAAATCTCAGCGCAGAGCACACTCGGACTGCCCCGAGAAAGGCCGGAGAAAACAACACACCAAGAGCAGAGGAGACCCCAGATTTTCCAGAAGGTTTCAAACCGAAAGCTTCGCATTCCAAGTCCTGTCTCACAAGTACCTATCTCACATGCCATCACCTCTCACCATCGGGAATCGGAGCAGTTGACAAAGCAGGTCAGCACCGACAGAACTTGTTCAAGGACACAGAAAGAGCGTCAAAGCTGGGCGCCCTGGGCACAAAGCTGGAGCTGCACCAGCCTCTCTAGATAAGCTCCCAGGGGCTCCAGCAGTTCCTGCGCTTCCCAGTGGCACACGGAGCCAGCCCAGCCCAGCCTTACACCCTGGCCCCGCACACCACGGCCAGACTTCAGACACAAGGCCAGCACTGCTCCTTATGTCCTCAGAGAGCTCTTAAGGACCTTATAAAAACAAGTGAGGTGAAACAAACACATGCAACAAAGCAGCTTTTTGCAGATCACTTTATAAATTATTTGCATATGCAACATCAGACAGATCCTCTGACCCAAACAAAAGTCTATGGTCCAAGTTTTCTTTATAAGGCACCAGTTCATGCAAGCAACTGTTCTGTATCAACCATGTAAACAATAATAACTTACACATGCGAACTACTTTTCCCGTCAAGGGCCGCTGCCTGCCTGTGCCTGGCTCGGGACCTGCTCCCCCAGGACGTGGGAGGTTGGTCGCCCAGGACTCTGGGCAGGATTAAGAGCAACAGATTTACTAGCTCATGGCAATGGAATCAGTGAGCTCATCGGAGGAGCCTGAGCTTCCCAACCCAAAGGCAGGGGGAAGGGAACAGTTATGCTCCTTGTCACCACTTATCTCCAGAAACTATGGCCAGATCTGGGCGGGGGCGGTGAGGGGGCGCTTAGTTTCTGAGATCCTCCGCAGAGTCTCCGAGTGGAACCAAGGCACCACATTCATTTAGAAACCGGCCCTTGGAGCACACCAAAGCTCACACCGCAGCTCCGAAGGCAGCACGAGGGCATCTGTGTGCTCAAAGCCTGCTCCATCGTTTGGGAAAGGGGCAGGAGCCCCCACGCAGGCTTTAAACACCAGGGGTTCCCCAAAAGCCTCCCCGAGCCAGCTCTGCCGAGCTGCAGCGACGTTCAGGTCCCTGCAGAGGCTTCTGCACCCTCTTCCCGTCCCCAGCAGGAGCCACTGCGTGGGCTCGACATGACGAGCAGCACCCAGGCCGGCACCCCGGAAAGTGTCCCAAGGGAAAAGCATGTCCACTCCCACGCTCGGTGTCCCCGAAGAGGAGCAAAAGCAGTGAGATCGCTTCCAGCTCCCTGCAGCACGCAGGCACGGCCGCCTGGAGAGCAGGGATGGACCGACGGCCCATGCAGCAGATCTGTCGGGCGGGCACGGCCAGAGCCAGGCTGCTTCTCAAGCAGTAACAGTGCACAGAAGCTTCATTAATTACCGTGATTGGTGGAAAAAAGGTGTTGAAAAAGCAGAGGTAAACTCCCTGAAAACCGGCTCCCGATAGTGCTGATGCCCCCTTGTCCTGCACTCAGGGGAGGGAAGGGTGGCTGCCTCCCGGGTGAGGCACCGAAAACATTCTGCAGCAAACCACTGCTCTACATCTGCCATTTCCAAACACACATTTCACTCGTATCCAGCCCCGAGCTCTTGCACGTCACTGCTCTGCACTTGTTACTTCCACGCTGCCATCCAGAAGTGCCTCTGTTAGTGGGGGATGTGGCACTGTGACATTTGGCCAGACTCAGAACACACACGCTACAGAAACAGCAGGGCACAGTTAATCTTGGCCGTGCTGGAAAGCAGCGTGCCCCCCCAAAAGCAGCTCGGAAGCAGAAGACAAAGGAGTGAATCATCAGACGAAGCCAGCAAAACTGGGAGGGATTTCTGGGAAGAGTGAAACTCCAAGAGGCTTCCTCTCGGAGGAACGGCACCAAAAGGGTGCAATCTCCAACTCTGAATTCTCTGACAGTTCTCCCCCCACTCTGCCCTCCCTCCTTTCACTACTGCCAGTCTGGGAGGTGGTTTCAGGTACAAAGCCTTATTCTTCCCTTCACTGTGGGCACAACTCATGGGAGGAGGAGGAGGGGTGTTTGTCTTGATTAACAAAGTGCTTCCTATTAGGACAAGCTGAAACATAAGGGTAGGGAGGCACCACCTCACTTCCTCGGGGAACTAAGGAGAGAAAAGCAGCCTTCACGTTAAAAGTTCAAACTGAATGCAAATAGCCTTCCCTCTAACTTTCAGTTCTCTTTCCTCTTCTGGCAAAATCATCCTTCCTCTCCCCACGTTTCAGCACTGACAGGAGTTTCTGGCGGAGTTGTCAGCAGGACACAAGCGCTCCACAGGGGCTGGAGGTGCAGCACAGCCCGTCACCGCCCGGGACACAACGCCCCTTCCCGCAGGTCTCCCCCTGGCACTGACCCTCACTTCACAGAGTTTCCATCCCGACTGCCCCACGCAATATTTCACGCATCGCTGGCAGCCCTCAAAGAGGGCACCAGACTAGTTCATCAAAAATCCAATGAAAGGGACAAGCGCAACGAAGCAGAAATCAGAGCACGCAAGAGACAACCCTGCTCCTAAATCGTCCTCGTAAAAGGGCTCGTTACAGGGGACAGGCCCTTCTCCTGCTGAGAAACACAAACCTTGAGAGCTATGTCCTTAATCCAGTAACACATGGGCCACTCCAAGTCCCACCCAGCACCCAACGCTCAGACCCCATCCCACCCGGGGAAGGAAAACACATTCAACCCGACCTAATTAGCACAAGGCGGAATTCTCACGAGGACAAGGTGGTCTGCAGCCTTCGCAGCAGCCTGGAGAAACGCTGGGTTCCAGCACACTGCGAGGGCACTCGGACACGGTCCTGCAGCCACCCGGCGTGGCGGTGCCGCCCTCCAGTCGAGGAGGTTATTATCCATGAGATCCATCCATGAATTTCAGTGCAAGGTGGAGGTGGTTTAATTCATAGCAACGAAGGAAAGGCAGAAGTGACAGCAAAAACCCAGCCCAGACACTCAGCACTTTTCCACATAAGCTGTTTGAAGATATTTACACTGTCTTCCCAAGATACACTATGTTTTGTAGCTTCTTCTCCACCCCCTTTCAAGACACTTCACTGCAATAGAAGTATGGTTCTCAAGCACAGTAGTTTGCAGTAAATTTTCCAGTAACTTCCAGGACTTCTCGTACTCGGGTGCTTCCTGCAGTGGCCAAGGCTGCTGCCGGAGTTGCACCACATGTCACCACTGACAACACGCTCTTATCAACCATCCTTGGGCGTAACACGAGTCGAGATTGTAGTCCCAAGGAGAAAAAAAACAATTGCACCCACTATATTTATCTTGTCTCATTAGAGACTGCCTTTAATTATCAAGCATTGAAGGCAACTAGGAAGATGTGAATCATCTTCCCCTCCCCGCCCCAAATCCTCAGTAGGAATTCTGTGCGTGCTCCAGGGCATGTGGGAGCTTGAAAACCATCAAAACGTGTCATGGCCGTGGGGGTCTCCAGACACTGGGCCCGTGGTGCTCGCTCCCCACTCAGCAAAGGCCAAGCTGCATCTCCTGCCTTCAGAGACCTCAGCGAGCAGATGGCTGAGCAGTCCCAGAGACACAGCACACAGGTACACCCACCCGCACTGAACAGTCCACCCCAACTACCACCCGCTTTCACCAAAACTCCTTCCCAAGCCTATTAGAGTGAGGTCAATGATAAACTCTTCAATGGAAGAAGAAAAAAAAAAAAAGAAATGGGAAAGTTTAGGCTGTAACCTATTACACCACAAAACAAAGTAATTTCATAAAAACCAGCTCAGCAGCATGTGAGCAGCTCATCAGCTTGGGCTGCAGAAGCCGCTAAGTAGGAACATGCACAAAACCACCCTCCCCACCCCAAGGAGGAGGAGGAGTAAGAGTGGACTTGGGGACAAGGCTCCAAACCACCCCCTGTGCAGGGCAGGGCCTGCAGAGTGCTGGGGCTGCCAGCGGGGCTCGGCAGCTGCTCTGAGCACCCCTCTGGGACCCCCCACTGTCAGCACCACAGGTGATACCGAAGAGCACCATCCTGTACAATAAGCAAAACACCAAAATTCCCCTGACACTACCCAGATTTGTTCACAGCTGCCCACCAGCGAAACCCCGAGAGAGGACACAGCACCACCATTTACTTGTAATTCTCTACTTCCATTTACTCAGTCCCTAGGTGAGAGTGGAAATAAAGCCAGGAAAAAAAGTCAGCACCACACAGAAGTAAGATATTGCCAACGTTCTCTTTGGATTTATCCTGCGCCTGCATCCACCCTGGCAACTTTAGATACTCCACTATAAACGTAAAGGCTTGACCAAAACCCTATTAATCCCAGAGCATCAGTTAGCAGCAATGAGTTTTAATCTATTAGCTGCGTGCGTGTCTGAGTCAAAAGATGCACATTGCTAAAGCATTAAATACAGAAGGTCATTAAATTAACCGTTGTTGCAATCAATGACAATTGATGGATGAGGTCAGCTGCACCAGGCGGGCAGTAGACCGACCAGAACCTGTGCTGGGAGTCCAGGCAGCACCCCCAGCCCCCCAGCCCAGGGCAGGGGCAGTTCCACCCCAAGTGTCCCCCACAGTGTCCCCAGCGCCCCGCGCGTTCCCCTCGCTGTGTCTGACACCGTCCCTCCAATCCCCAAACGGGGTGGACTCTTCGCTCCCTTTCTGTCCAGCTGCAAAGTTTTAGATTTCTGAAGTGTGCTGTCACACTCCCCTCCCCATTCCTCAAGTAACACAATATTCAGTATTTCCTCGTGGAACCCATTTCTCAGATCCCTGAGCATTCATGTTAGAGCCCACCTGTCCCGAAAAAGGATCCAAACAGGCCAGACTCCCCCAGCGAGGCGCCCCTTGGAGTGCCACACTGTGTGTTTATGTATCTCCACAGGTCAATCTTTCTCCCATGACAGACAGCCCGGCTGACTCACTTGCCATTTAACCTGCTCCAACACTCATTTCCTTCCCTGCCAACATGCTCCTGCACCCCATTTTTCACTCTCATAATGCAGACAGTCATTTCCACCTCAGCAGAACACTGCACCCGTCCTCTCAGAGCCGCAGCCCTCTGCTGTCATTTCTCTCACGTGTCCACATCACTGGGGTTGCTGATCCTTCCTTTAAGGGCCCCACGAGGTGCAGGGCACCAACTCCAAGGTCAATGTGCATCCCCTGTACCCCATTCCCAAAATCACAAAGGACTTTGCCAAGCAGTATCTGTCTGAGGAGAAACGTGTGTGACCTGGCTTTCAGATGTCCTTCCAGAATGACACCTAACACCCACAACTTCTTCAGTGTCTGTCTTCAATCCATTACATACCAGGAAAAGCACCTTTAGGTGCAGGCGACCCCTCCGCTGACAGCTGTAGTAAGATTTACTCTTTGGGTTACTGGAAACAAAAATCTCCTTGGCTTCTACTATGTAAATATTATCCAAGTCCACTTAAAAATATTTAGAGATTTATACAAAACACCAAGCTAACAAATTTGCTAATAGCAGGAGCACTTCCTACGAAGCCAACAGCTCCAGTTCCTCCCAGACCTCAAAGGCCAAGGAGGGACTTGATGGTGCTGCACCCCCAAAGCGCCGGGGAACACCTGCCCAGCTGTTGTTCTGCAGGTGCTGCTCCTCCTCCTGACTCTTCCCCCCATCACCTCCTGCCCTGGCTCTAAATCTTCAGACCAAGCAGGTCTCCTTGAGTCACAGGAGGAAAAGATGACTGAATATCACAGCAAGAGAAGGAAATTCATTGATTTATTGCTCACCTGGAATATTCCTTTAACATTAAAGCTGGCAAGAACAGTCCATGTAACTTCTCTCAGTATTTTACAGGGGGGGTTGGACGTTAATGAGGGCACTGAGCTCTTCTACAGCAATATTTCCTAGAAAATTCTTACCTCCCTCTTGCTGAAATCCGGACCCATGCTGTAAGTGTTTCCTGTCTAGACTCTTACTGTTCCTCCTGCCCTTTCTAAGGCCACACTAATTCATCCACAAGACAACGGCTACTCTTGTTCCACAAAAAGGACGATCGCTCACATTCTCTGGTACAGTCACAACATCGTCTCCTCCCTGGAGCCTTCCTACAAGGAGAAGCAGAGCAAAGCCACGCAACCCTCTGGTGCAAGACGATTAATCTCACCGGGACCTTCCTCCTGGGGTCTCTGCCCTTGCACCCGCGACAGCCTTGCCCATGGAGAGCAGCTCCTCGAGCAGAGCCCGCTCCCTCCCTCCCGCCTCACCAGCTGGGCAGGCGTCAGCTGGCCTCGCACAGCGGAGGCTCGTGGGAACGCTTCTCTTTGGAGACGTCACTATCTTTAAATTCAGCCACCAAAGGAAACCACACAACACAAATTCAATCACAGAACTCGGTAGAGTTAAGCAAATAAACTTTTTTTTTTTTTAATTTTAGCTTGAGAAATGAGAATGGTCGAGACATGCAAAAGCTACAAGGCCATGTTTTAAACTTCCTTTTTTTCTGAAAACAAAGCAAAAGAAGCAATATTAGCTACACTGAAATTTCTTTCCTCTTTTTGTTCTTCACATGGAGGAAATAACCACAAAAACCCTCTTTGCTCTGCTGAATGATTGTCCCAGATTTGTTGAAACATGGGTGAGGCAGTGCTGTTTTTCACAATCTGAACAAAGGAATTATCTTAACCAAACACTGCATCTCTCCAGAAACTGAAATTGAAGTGGTTAAACACTTTTAAAATTCCTTTAAGAACTGGTAAAGCATGGCTAGAACGCCCTGGCGAGTGCATGACATCAAGGATCAAGAAAGAGACCAAGCAGCGAAAACCACGGTCCTGACCTATGGCAATGCCAGATGGTTTCTTTATGAATTTATACAGCCAAATGCTGAGGCCTCTCCAGACACAAATAGGAAGGGAAAATCTACAGCACACAAATCCCTTAAGGCTACGCATCACTGTCTGATTATGTTAATTCAGGAATTTTCAATTAGTAGTTTCCGGTAACATCCCATTGCTGCCTCACATCCCTGTTCATTGGGGAGTGTCCAAAGCACTTACATTCCAACCCAAAAGTTGGAAGTTCCTGGATAAACCGACACAGGTGACTGGTTTCTCCCCGCTCCTTCATGCTCAGACCCGAGACAAAGACGGTCCATTAACTTTTATTGCAGATTTGGTGTTATTAGCCGGGACAGAGGTGTCCAACGGCAGAAACGCCGCCAGCCAGCAGCAGTAATTCCCTGCGTCCTCCCACCCGCAGGCAGGAACTAAAATATTACTCCTCAAAACACTGACCGGTCCACTGGAAGCACAAGCACCCAACATCCCGGAGACACGTCGTTTGAGCCTTCGCTCCCTGGCAGGGCAGTTTCTAACACGCCGGGCCACCTCCACAAGCCAACGGCCACCTTCAGAGCTTGGCTTTCGTCTCGCGCAGCTCACAGCCGCCAGCAACCACGCGCCAAGTGAGAGGCAGAGATTCGCAGCACAGAATCCCTCAGGGAGAGATCCCCACCACAAGAGGACTGTTTCTCAGCATGAAGCATCAATACCAGTTTTAGAAAAGATTCCTCAGTTAGGAAGCCCTGACTATAAAACTGTGCATTAATGATAAACACTGGAGTTCAGCAAAGCGCATATATCCCTTCAGGAGGGGGAAAACAACAACAGAGGTAACATTTCTGCCCATCACGAATATATAACGTCAGAATCAGCATCCTAAAAGCCCATGAAGAGAGCAGTTTCAATTCATGAACAGCCCATAGGGACAGCCCAGCGCCAGCTCGTTAAAAGCCCGCAGCGGGAGCGCGCTGCCCGCTCGCCGCCGCTGCCGGAGGCCTGTGCCGTGCCCGAGCTCTGGCCGCAGGAC
>NW_020799128.1:4490657-4495018 GCF_003259725.1 Athene cunicularia | reverse complement strand
CCCCGGGACCCCCGCACCGCCGGCGGCAGCGGCTCCCACCGAAAGCCCCTCACGCCAGCCGCGCCGGATCCCACCCGAGACACTCCATCGCGCAGCGGCCCCGCGGGACGGGGGCTGAGCCGGGGCTGGCTGCGGGCCCCGTGGGGAACACGGGAAGAGCCCCGGTGTCAGGAGAGCCCCGAGCAGCACCTCAAGTGACCGGGCTGGAAGAAACCTGGCGTTAACGTTTCTGGTACTTTTTTAGAGAAAAACCAACCAAGTCCCCAGAGCAAACCTTGCTGAAGGGAACTGGGGTCGGCACTGACCACAGACACGACGACTCTTCTGGCCTTTCCATTCAAAACCCGCCATCCCCGGCCAGAAGCGGGCGGACAGGCAGCGCCCCGGGACACGGCTGAGAAGGGACAAACCCTCCCGGAGGAGATGCCGTCACGGCTTTGCCCCCCGCTCCCAGAGTCCTGCGTGTTGCTGTGACCTGCCTCCGGGCAGCGTCCACCGACCCAATAAACACGCTCCGGGGCACCCCGGGGCGCTCGATGCCTTCCTCCGGGACAAGGAGCAATAAACAACATGTGACACATCAGTCACTCCCAACGGCGGATGGAGAAGCATCCTCGCACCTCAGTGATAAGCAGCGGACGTGAGCCTACACAAAAAACATCCAGTTTACCAATGACTTCCTGGATACCGATGACCTTTCTTGGTTTCCCGAGCATGGTACTTCACTGGCGTTTTTGAGCATCCACGTTCTTTTCCCTAGGAGGTCACCTCTTGAACCCAACATGCCACAAAACACCCCAGCCAGATGCAGAGCCAGAGCTGCACCGAGGCCACAGACCCCCATGGGCACAGACAGCGCCATCAGCCTCCGTGCACACCCGACCTGTCACTCGCAGGGATCTGACCAACATCTACGATGTCTCAGAAATGGGTTTTGAATGCACACAGCACAAAAGGTGGCATTAATAAACACCTAACAATCTGAGAAATTGGCACAAGTCTTCCCCTTCTCCTTAACAATGATTTCTTGGAAGATTTTATAAGAGGTTTATACTGCTGTTGCTACGGTGAATGATTAAAGGGGAAAGAGTCATCTGTCCCTTCGCATTCCAAAACTCTGCATCCATTCTTGTAGGAGCTGTAGGAAGATGACCTGCAGCTCAGCTTTCCCCTCTCACAGCAACCAGAAAACCTCCTGTTCCCGCTGGAAGGAGGCGGCAGCTCAGCTCTATGAAGCCAGTTCTGTCCCTCCTAACAGACCAAACCCAGAGCTGGACGGGGAGCCAGCATGCTAAACTGTGTGACACTGCAAGGTGAGACAGAGGTTTTTATTGCCGCCTGATGTTGCAAACAACACAGAGGTTACATGTCTCCAGCTCTCGTGGAAGCTGCACTTAGCTTTTGAGGCAAGTAATAGCCTGTGCCACCCGTAAGCTGGGCGTTGCCCGAGGTGCAGGAGGCTTCCATGGATTGTGACAATATGGATCAAATACGGATACCACTGTGCAAACACCACACAAATGTGAGTCGTCCCACGGTTCTGCCTGAGGGGCATGAGATTCCCAGGTCTGGACGTAGCAAGAGCCACATCCATGTCCCCTGACTTCTCCTGTCGCTCACCACCACTACTGCAGCCTTGTAACACAAGGAACAGATGACAACACACCTCAAAGCTCCAGAAACAAACGAGAACTGAGGCCAGAGAGCTAGGACAGCTTCTGTACACATGTTTTGGGTCAAATGCAAACCTGCCAGCTTCGGAAACAAAAAATCTGGAGAACTGCTCCTCTGGTCAAGCAGTTGAAACACACCTGAACGGCCCCATCAGCAGAGCTGTGGCTCAGACACGGTAGAAGATGCTCTTGGAGAACCAGATGAGGCAAACCAATAAATCCTGGAGCCCTGCAATGTCCTATGTCACAAATGAAACCTCAAAGGCAAGCACCGGGACTCAGGCTGTCAGCTGTCTTTATGACCAGATATGACTGTCTTTATGACAGACTTTATGACCAGAATAAGGCAAAGCAAGAAAACCCATTGCAAAGAGCCTTGGAGATTACTTCCTATTAAAATTAGGATGTTTCATTCTATCAGAGGTTTAAATAGGAGCAATACTCTCTTAAATAGGCATAAAAGCCAGAAACAGGAAATGTCTCAGTGAACTTACTAAGAAAAAATGTACACAAATGGAAACCAAATACGTGTGCTGGACGTCTCGTTTCCACAGGCCGTTGGCAGGACGGGGAAGCTGACGGGGCTGGGGGGCAAAACAAGGCAAACCCAACTATTTACCCCAAAGACAAAGTAGTATACAGTGCGATAACAAAGCTTCCATGGTAGATGCTGAAAAGCACCTCACTCACGTCTGGGGATTTGGCACTGCCAATCGCCTCCAGAGACTTTAGAAGATTTTTAGGCTGGTTTGTGAAGGGAGCAAAGCAGCATGGTCTGATGGATCAGGGCATAAATCTTGTATGTGTGGGTACTCGCAGAGCTCACGGACGCCCTGTGAGCTGAACAACAGGCTGTGGGTTAGCGAGTGCAGTGCTGGAGCAGACAGGGAGGGGATACGGAATGAACTCCCCAAACAACATCTGCTGTTTGTCAGTTATTTTCACAATTCTTTGTGATAAAGTTGTAGAATCAGCAAAAGAAATTTCTCAGAAATGCTCATGATGGGGCTGGCCATTACACTCCCTTTTCTCAGGAGGACCAGGTGGGTGCCTTTGCCAGGCTGGCGGGTGTACGGGCTCCAACTAAACTGGCTGAGCATGTAACAGTGGTTTTAAGTAGCAGAGTCAGATGTGTCATGTCCTCCCCCTAGCCTCAGTCCTGCTGGCTCCCACATCCTCTCCGCACTCCACATGCGCGGTGTTTGCTTCTAAGCACTGTAAATAAAACAGACTAAGGATTTTGGATGCGGCCAGGACTTCATTGACATCACCAGCAACACTCCAGCTGGCTTAGGAAGCAGAGTCGTTAACACCGCACCAGTGATTGCTGGCTGACAGCACCTGCGAATCCTGGTAATGGCTCTTTCCCCGAACACATTCTTATCAAATTACATGTTTTGCCTGGCTTCCAGCTGGAGTTAATGAACGCCACGTACCTGTCTCAAATTGCGCTTGGCATTTCCAATCTAATGGCCTCAGGGGGGGGGGGGGGGGATTAAATGAGGTAGAAGAAAATGAGGCAGAAAAAAACCTGATGGAAACAGGCAGCAGCTTGTCCAGATGTAGAGAGCCAACACAGCAGGATTCCCAGTCTCTAACCCTCTACTTTTATACAGCCGAGTGCTCCATTCTCTGCAATTAATCACTGAGTCTCAGCCAGAAAGACTCAGAGGTAGATCTCTCCAGCTCTCTGGGCATAACAGAGAAGGGCCAAGACTAGGCAAGGGGGTGTCCAGCACTAATCACTTTGTACAAGGGGCAGGGCAGTTTGGATAAAAAAAACCTCTGCGACTTGACTATCCAGGCAGGACTAGCTCCTTCTCTGAGCAGGAAGATGGTCTAAACAACTCCTGAAATCCCTCCCCTGTTTTCCTATTAATGGGAAGTTTGCTCAAGGAGTCAAGTCCCATTTATTTCAGAAGAATTCCAGAGTCACACTTCAGGGAGCCCAAGGGAATAGACAGTTTTTCCCCCATCCTGGCTCTAAACTCTCTCCAAGCAGCACTTGGCCATGCAGCACCCTCCAGACCGTGACCTGCTGCTGACTCTCGCCTCTGAGAGCGTTCCCAGCCTCTTTGGGTACGACCTTTTGCCCAGCAATTGACTTGGTAAAGTCTGAAACATCAGGCCCTAAAGCAAGAGTTTCATCTGCAGCCATTTCAAAGATGCTTTAGGCTGACAGAACGGTGTAAAACCTGAATAAAACGCACACTTAGTGTGATCTCTCCTCTGCCTTAGCACTGCAAACCAAATCCGCTGCCACCCAGCCCACGTGCTTTGCAACCTTTAAGCTATTTCTAAAGCCACTTGGAAGCTTCTTAATCATTAAAGACGGGCTTAATGAGACAGCTGCCCAGCACATCCAACAGATTCCTGCTGCCAGTCAGAGGAAATCCGACTCGAGAAGTACTGTCCCAGCCCCACAACAGTCGCTAGCCGCCAGGGAACAAGCCAAAGCCCCGGCGCCTTCAGGAAGATGGTGCCTGCCCCCACCGGCCACCTCCAGCCTCATCCCGCGGGGAGCCGCTTGCCGAGACCCTCTCTCCCATCACAGGCACGGGGAGAAGCGGCTCCCCAGCCCCGCCAGAGCTGCGCCGAGGGCCGGGCGGCTGCCTCCGTGCCGGGCGAGACCCTTCCCGCCCGGGGGGCCTCTCCTCCTGAGGCGGCACAGGGGGCGCCCACCTCCGG
>NW_020799128.1:4488220-4490607 GCF_003259725.1 Athene cunicularia | reverse complement strand
CCCCCGCCTGACGCGGCTGCCGGCGCTCCCGTTGCAGGTACACGGGACATTATTTTATAACCACTCTGCTCTACTCGTTTTTCCTGGGTTGCTTCGGAGTGGATCGGTTCTGCCTGGGCCATACCGGGACGGCCGTGGGGAAGCTGCTGACTCTCGGGGGACTGGGGATCTGGTGGTTCGTTGATCTGATCCTCCTCATCACCGGCGGGCTGATGCCCAGCGACGGCAGCAACTGGTGCACCGTGTACTGAGGGGGCAGAGCCCACCCCGGGGGGCTCCGCAGGACGGGGGGCGGCCACCTCCGCGCGCTCCGCAGCAGCAGAACAGACTTCTGCCGTGCACAAGGGTGGATTTACAAAGCTGCAGCTTAACATGCAGAACAGTTACTCTTGTTAATGCCTCTGTACAAACCCTGGACGCGAAACTGTTCGGTATATATTGCGCTTGTTTGAAATAATCTGGATGTTCCCCCTCCCCAAGCAGTGACAGTTTAAGAAATCGGAACTTGCAGACAGAGGTGGTCAAACAAATCTCAATAACGTCGGGAAGGAGTCGACTCCATGCACTTTCAGTATGAGCAGAGCCCACGCAGGCCGCGAGCGTGTGGTTTTGTGTCACTAGACTTTGCAAACCTTTAAGGTCGAGTAACCCAGCACAGTGTTACAGAGACTGCAGCAAAGCGATGAGCTCTAATTCTGCATTATTTGTTTAAAACCCCGTTGGCTGGCTGCAGGGAAAGCTGAGTTAGGTTTAGTAGAAGCGTCAGCCTTTGAAGAACGTCACTTTCTGCTCTTGCAGGCAGGGAAAGCTGCAGTGCAGCAAATAAAGTTACTGTTCAGGCCTTGAAAGAAGTGCTTCTGTCTGTTTATGTAACTCCCTGCCATGCTGGCATGACAGGAACATGAGCTGCAGGATGCTGCAACTGCTCCATAGTACGTGGGTTATTTTAAAATTACCAGTTTCTCCTCCTGCCCTTCCCAGTCAAGTGCTTTTCAGAACCCTCGGGTGCTCCCACGGCAGCCGGTTGCATTTCCCTTCCCTGCTGCCGCACAGTCGCGTTCTTTAAAACTTCCAAACTTCCTGGCTAACGGGAGGCTCCCTTCCCCTGGAGCTGGGGGAAGGGGCGGGAGCGGTGGCAGAGCTGGGAAGGGGCCGAGGGGCAGCTCCTGTCCGTGCGCACGTCCCTGCTCCGGCTCCAGCCCCCAGCACTGGGCGCCTGTGGTACCGAAACAAGCGGGAGCTTCCAGCAGCATGCGCCCAAAAGAGGAAGCCCCACCAGCTGCAGTCTGAAAACTTAACAAGCTGAATAAAAACGGGAAAGGGAAGCTGCAGTCACAACCAGAACCAGACATAAAATCCATTTATGCAAAAGTCCAGTCGCGTTTCACGTAAAATATAGCAAACACTGGCACTCTGCAAGCCCGGGACCCTCCTGCTGTTGCCATTTGGGCATCTCTGCCCCCGTGGAGCTGCAGCAGGGTTCAAGCCTTCTGGGAATTCTGCCTGTTCCAGTTTTGGTTTGTGGGTTATTGCAACAACTTCTCTCCGGGGAATGGGGGTTCTGTCCCGTTTAGATCACGAGTAATCTCCCTTTGGCAGCTCTGAAGAGGGCTCAGGGCCCCTGGGGTAGGGGGAGGCCTCACAGTAAAACTGCCACATTCTTCAGATCAGTGGAACAACGGGGCTGGCAAAGCCCACGGGGGGCAGAAAATTGTGCAGCGAGCCAGAAAGAAAACAAAAATAATAATCCCATGTGCAAAAGCTCATTGTCATTAACATCTCCCGGTCCTCAGCCCGGCAGCTGCCAGCTAAAGGCAGGACCTCAAATCCTCCGAGAGAGTTTTACTGGGACACAGTTACCCACAGAAGGGCTCAAGATGAGCAAGAGCTGGAGCTGGTTTAACAGCAGCAGCAAAAAAATGAAACTGGCTCCTGGGGCCGGCCGGACGCAGAGCGCCTGGAGATGGAGCGTTTCTGCTCCAGCCTCGGGTTCTGGACCACGTGCACCCCCAGGAGCCAGGGATGCTGCTCGCCCTTAGTCTGTGCCCTCGTGTCCCAGCAGTGACAAACAAGATCAAAATCTTTTTCAAAGCAGAGGCCACGATGGCCCTTTGCCCTCCGCTGAGTACTTTTCACTGGGGAAGGTGGCTGGGGAGCTGGGGTGTATGCTAGGGTGTCATTGGGTGCTCCCCAGGTGGCTGCAGCTCCGCAGCAGGGGTCTCCAAGGGGCTCCAGCCCTAAACTGAGCCCAAGAGAGTCCAGGCAGGACTTGGGCAGCTCCATGCAGCTTCCCCAGCACACGCCATCGCTGCTCCCCTTTAACAGGGTCCCCCCAGCTGCTGCGCCCTGTCCGTGTGTGTCGTCCGTCCGTCCCCCCCCCCCCCCCC
>NW_020799128.1:4483233-4488170 GCF_003259725.1 Athene cunicularia | reverse complement strand
CAGCAATCGTTACCCAAAACACACACTGCAAATAGAGCCTGGAAAAGCACCTGGGATTTCTTTCTTTATTTAAAAACAGGGAAAAAGGGCGTTTCATCTGCAGCCAGCATTTACAGGCCCGGGGGGTGGGGGGAAGCAAGTAACCAAAGCCCCGGGTGTCACGGAGTATCGCCTATGTGAGGCCCCCCGGCCCTAAGAGCACTTGAAATCCACCACCAGCGCTCACAGACAGCCGAAACCGCCTGGGAGTTTCCACAGAAAAGAGCAAACCCGTCTCTCACACTGCTCCTTCCACCCAAGATCCCTCGAACCCTAGCGTGTCCCTGGGCCAGCAGGAAACTCACAGCACAGGAGGATGCTCCATCCCCACGTGGGAGAGCCGGGAGGCAAAGCAGAGGTGAAGGGACAACAGCCTGATTTAAAATCACCACAAAGCTCCACTGAGCTCTGGCTGCATCTGCCTGGTCCCTGGGGAGGGGAAATTCCTCCCCACCCCACCACCTGCACCACAGACGGGTCCCGCATCCAGCCCTTCTGCTGTCCTGGGGCTGGGGAGGGTGGGAATGAGCAACAGGAATGTTGCAATAGCTCTGGAGTCACTGGTAGTTTCTCCTCCTGAATAATTAACCATAATTGTGCAACAAGCGTCTGCTTTACCATCCCAGGCCCGAGGAAACTCTGCCATTACCAAGAACACAAACACTTGGTGCTCCACGGTTCTGAGGCATTGCACAAAGTAACCATCATCCCTCCGATGTTCTCCAGAAACCAGGTCAGAGCGCTATCACCAAACGCTGTGACTCTGTGATTGATAGGCTTACCAAATCACTGAAACATTTCTGGAGCACCATGTTATGAGCCAAACAGCAAGTCAGCCTAAAAAAATTAAAATATTCCAAACACTAGTGCAAATAAAGGAAAAAAAAAAAAAAAGGAACAGCATGATCTAGGTTTCTACAATTAAATAACAAATACTAACACTCACCCCGTACCATTTGCATCGATTCCCACTCGTTTTCATAGTTTCAGTGTTCTCCACACCTCCACGCAACCCCCCTGAGCCACTCTAACCCCTGAATTTGGCCCAAGGCTGCGCCAAGGCACCTTCAGCCGCGCCTGCCCGGGCCCCAGCGCAGCAGGGCTGGAGGAGGAGCCCCTCCGAGGCGGGAGGGGATCGATGCAATTTTAAGCTCGTTAAGATCCATTGGGTCAACCAACACCTCGGAGCTCAACTGATAAAGCTCCGCTCGGTCCCAGGCCGAGCCTCAGCTAGGCTGAAGCACAACTGTCCAACAGCTGGAGACCTGGAAAGGGCAGGGACAAACCAGATTTTTTTGCTCCTGGGGAGCACGGTGAGCTGATATTGCAGAGCAGAGAACACGTAATGACAAGAAAAAAGAAAAGAAAAAAAAAAAAAAAAACAAAAACCAAAACCAGGTAACTAGTCCACAGTAAAGGGAAGCCTCGTAACTCCAGCCCACTCCCCGCGCTGCTGAGCCTGTGTCGGCTGGGGCACAGCCGAGATGGCAACAAGAATGTGTTAAAACACCCCGCACAGCCCCTGGTGCTCCTGCAGGAGCTGATTTGGTTATGGAAATCACAAATTTGCTCTAAAAACTTCCGCTCGTTTTCATTCCAAGGCGGGCAGCAGGCGAGTGGGCTGGGCGATTCTTCCCGTCTCCATCAGACACTCGGCTTGTGCTGCTTTTTGCTAAAAGCTCTTTGCCACCCGGGCAGGACTTTGTGGTGCCCAGACAGACACAGTGCAAAGCCGACACCGTACCCGAAGATCCTCCCGTCGCTGGGAGCCACCGCGGCACTGGCCGCTCGCCCAGGCTCACGCTCAGAAAGTACCAACAAACCTCTCCGAGGGGCTGAGCAGGAGCCTGCCGGCGCCGCGGTCTAACACTGGCCACAGGTATAAAAAGGGTAATTAAAAGCCAGCAGAGCTGTCGATACCCCACTGGTCAGGCAGCGTAAGGAGCTGATCTCCTCGGGAAAATGTCATCGAATGGGGGAGCTGCAGCGCGTCCCTCCTGCAGGCAGCTGCGGGCTGGCTCTGCCCGGCTCTGCCCAGCTGCCTGGGGAAGGCTGAGCAGCGTGAAAGGGGAGAAAAATGTCTTTTCTAAAACAAGAAAGGCCACACTCCCCTTCATGCCTCCGAGACCTCCCACTGCTTCCTCCAGGTTTTGGGGGAAATTATGCGGTTGCAGAAGAGGGTGCCCCCTCATCCGGGTCCGCTCTGCACAGCGAGCGATGGTAGCACGAGGTGCCTGTGGGTCGTCCTGCCCGGAGGCAGCTCCCAAAACACCGACCCCCCCCAGGCAGAGTCCAGGCAGGAGCAGGCAGGGACCCCGGCCCCCGGCAGAGCGGGGCGCTGGGACACGGGTCCAGGGAGCCCGTGTCGGGGGGGGGAGGGCGGCAGCGGAGGGAAGGGGCCACTTCACCCCCGCCGTGATGGGGTGAACTCGGTCTGAGACCAACCGTCCGCCCCGCAGGGACCCGGGGGGGCGGCTCAGCCCCCAGTCAGACATCGGAGGTCCGGATGCTCTCATCGTCCAGGTCGAAGGCGAACGGCTTCTCCTTCAGGTGCTGCGGCTCTGACCTGTGCCGCACACGCCTGCCCGGCGCCGCTCCGCCGTCACGCTCCGGGAGGGCCGGAGTGAACACCGAGTCCCTCGTGGAGGTGGAAACCTCCCCCGGCACCGGCTGCCTCCCCCCGGCCTGTGGCACCGGCGTCCAGGGCTGCCAGGAGGACGAGGAGGAGGATGGGGGGGCTCTGCACAGCGCTCTCCTCTCCTCCACCGCCTGCTTCTGCTGGGGGCCGCCCGAGGAGCCCCCGGGCTTGGCCACGGAGGTGGATCTCATGAAGGACATTTCCTGCAAGGACAGACCCGGAGTGAGCGCTGGCTGGGGTCTGGGGACCAGGCCCAGGCCCTTTACGCACTTTGCAGAGGGAAAAAAAAAAACCTCAAACCCTAAGGAAACTGAAAGTCTGAATTCAACAGCCCTTTGCCATCAGTCAGGCTCTCGCTTGTGCCTCGGAGCAGAGCAGGGGTCACGCAGGCCCCATTCAATGGCTGAATCTCACTTTTCCATCTTTTTCAAAGAAACTTCTGCAGCGAGTGGTAAACAAACCCCAAGAGGGCCGGGGATCTCATCCCGGGAACGAGCTATAACCACGCAGCACAAACCGCTCAATCCACCTCTCCTACACTGGCATCATCTTCACTGGACACTAAATAGGAAGCAAGAAGGACGTGACCTACCCTGGGGCGGAATTTCAGGGCCTGGACTGCCCCTGTGATTGCGCGGATCCAGCTGCGCATGTCCTCAGGGCTGTCTGCCTGCAAAACACCCACCCGGTGAGACTCGGTGAGACTTCGCCTCCTGCAGCCCCCGCGGCCAGAGTCGGGCCGGTACCGCGGCCCCCAGGCGCTCCGGATCCTTCATCCCTGCTGAAAAATCACCGCAGCACCGCCTGTTCCCCCACAGAGAGAACCGCTCCCCACACTGCTGCATTTTTGTATCAAGCACAGGTAAGGCATTTCAGGAAAAAAAAGTTGTCGGGGTGTTACCAACCCTGCCCTGCGGAGGGTCGGGGTCTGCATCCCACCACCAGCCCGCCCGTCCCGAACCACCAAACTCCTCTGGCGCCCGCTGGCCAGGGGGCTGCCGGGGGGCTCCCGGGAGCGCAGCTCCCACCAGCTGCCTCACCTGGATGTAGAAGGTCCTGGAGGTCGTTATGATTTCAAAGAGGTTGTCCCGCATCAGGAGGTCGCTAGGAACAGTGAGAAAGAGACGGTCACTACCCACAAGTATGGATAAAGGAAAAAAAAAAAAAAAAATCTGTGTTTACTGTCATTGCTAGAGTGTGCTGGGGAAAACCATCATGAAGGCAAACCCTGGACCTCATCGGGATTTTGAGAAGGTGACTCCAGCTCCCCAGAGACCTTCAGCTAAACGCTCCAGCTCCCGCTGTCTGCAGGCGAGACCCCTCCCCAGACCCAGACACCATCTCACCTACAGTTCATTCCAAATGTGAGCTATTGCTCATTGAGAATAAACAATTCAAAGGTGTAGTAATAAATTACATTTTTACTTTAGCTAAAGAGGTTTGTTTTCTTAGTTCATTTTTCATTGCAAGCCTTCAAGTTACTTTGATCTGATCAGCACTCGCTGCAGTAAGTTGTCCCCAAGACATCGTGTAGCCACCTGTGCCAGTTTAAGGAAAACACCCATGCAGGGCCTTGGGCAGCTTTATGAACCCTCTGTCCTTGTGGCATTTACTGCGCAGGGCCCCACACGCCCAGTCTGCGGAGGTAAGAGCTGCAGGAGCAGCGGGCCCAGAGGCGGGGAGGGACACTGTCCGGTGTCCAGCCACACCTCCCCGGCCGCACACGGAGCTGAAGGGGAAGAAATCTCTTAAAAGCAAAAGAAAGAGGCGACGTTGGGGTTATGGGGCTCTGAAGGAAAAGCGAGTGGCAGCCCAGTCCCCTTCCCACCCTCCTTGGGGGCTCCTCCCCGCCAGCAGCTCCCGGCAGCGGGACACGGACGGGAGCGTTACCCCGACTTGACCAGGCACTCGTGACTCTTGCAGACGTCCTTGAGGAGGATCGAGCGCAAGGGCTCCTTGTCCTGCGGAGACAAGAGGAGACGGCGATGGGCTCAGCCGGTCCCGGGGCTGGTGGTGCCAGGGTGTCCCTCCCATGGAGCCCCCCGCAGCCCCCGGACCTCTCCAGGGAGCAGCCGGTGCCAGGCAGGGGCCAGGGGCTGCTCACCTGCTCACACTTGTAGTAGCTGATGGAAAATTCATCCAGGACGAAGAACCGGCGCTTCCAGCTCTTCCTCTGCACAAGGGAGGAAGAAACCGCTCGGTGCTGGGCGCCGGCGCTCTCCCCACGCCATCGTGGTCCTGCACCCAGCGCACCCCTGCA
>NW_020799128.1:4472343-4483183 GCF_003259725.1 Athene cunicularia | reverse complement strand
AAAACAACCCTAAGAAATTGGAAAGGCTACAGAACAGCAACCTGAGGGCTGAAGAACATCCCCTGCAGCAGGGGAGTTAAAGGACCTTGGACCTCATCTGCCTGGTTTATCAAACCCCGGCTGCACCACAGACCTTCTCGGGGGAAACTCAAGGTACAAGGAGCCCTTTCAGCTGGCAGAGGGACACAAAACAAAAACCACCAGCTGGGAGCTGGTGCCAGATGAACTCAACTGAGAAAGCAGAGATGCTTTCCAACCTGAGGCGGCTTATCAGGGGAATAAACTGCCCAGGAAAGCCATAAGTCTCCACTCTGTATTTTCTCAGCCAAATTCTCCCAAAAGAGACTGCCGTGTTTGGAGCTCAGGAAAAAAAAAAAAAAAAACAACCAAAAAACGTACTTCCTCTGCCCCTGAGTTGTCTCTCCCCAAGCGCAACTCTCGCTGCTACGAGTGCGGCTGGGCTGCGCACGTGGCCGTGCACCCAGCACCCATCCCTGCACCCAGCACCCATCCCTGCGCCCACGTGCCCCCTGCCCCGCTCCCAGCTTGCCCCCCTCCCTCCTCTGCGCTGCCTCATCCCTGGCAGCTCCCTCCCTCCGTCCCCCCTCGGCAGTGCAGAGGACGGGTGAGATGAAACATCTGCACCCATCTCCTTCCCCCGTCCCTCCAACCCCTTCCTCCAGCTCGGCGCTGAGGTTTGAGCATTGCCATGGCAGCCGGGGGGGCTCTGGCCACCACCAGCCTTATTTGGCACCCACGTCGGTGCGGTTACCCAGCAGCCTGCCCGCGCGGCTCCTTCCAGCACCTTCGAGAGGCCACTCGGGTCCCTCCAGGACACATTTGCCCATCCCCAAAGCGCCGCCCGTCCCCTCCGAGAGTGGCGGAGCAGAGCCCCAGCCCAGCCGGGGAGGGGAGGGGAAGCCACCCATTCCCTCACCCAGAGACGGGGACACTGCTGCCACAGGGAGCATCACCCCCGGGGGTCGGGTCTGGGGGCGCAGCCGGAGCGCGGGCCAGCACCAGCCGGCTGGGGCACCGTCAGGAAACCACAGACGCGCCCAGGAAGCTGCAGCGGAGAAATAGCCATTTCACACGGGGCAAGCGGCAAGAGCACGGAAAATTTTCTGGCAGCTGATGCACCAACTCTGAAAACCCCCCTCAGTGAAAGACAGAGACTAGGCGAGGGCTGAGGACGGAGCTCGGGGCTCTGGGGAGGCAGCGACAGGGGAGGAGAGGGAGGCAGAGTCGGGGGAAAGAGCAGCTTTAACTCACTGAAACGAAAAAAGAGAAGTCCCAGGGCCAGTTGGTGACACTTGTTTGCAAACAGGCTGCCCCAGCCGTGCAACACACAGGGAGCGAAGAGGGGAGGCACAGCCCTCCCCTCCCCTCCCTGCCCTTCCCCACCCCACGCACGGGGCCGGGGGGGCAGCGGCATCACGCAGGGCAGCAGCACCGGGGAGGGACGGCTGGAAGCCCCCACGCTGCTCTGCACCCCGACAAACCCCAACAAACCCCCCTGCACCTGACAAACCCCGCGGCCAGGGAAGCGTTAAAGCCCCTGCCAGTGAAAAACGGCTGCAATGATCTAATTCTCTGCTCTATTTTTAGCGCTGCCACCGATAAGAGCTGAAACGAGACCTGCGCAGGATGAGCACCCGAAGGTGGGAGACGCCGGCGGCCACGCGCCGAGGGAAGGGGGTGCAGAGCCACGGCAAGGGGTGTCGACCACCCCCACCGGGACGGATCGGGCCCTCTGGGGGCAGCAACATGGGGTCCCTCTGCCCCGAGCACCTCGACGGGGGGTTTGGACCCGAGACGTGTGGGTGGACAGTGCGGGATGGAGGTGAGCAGGTTCGTACCCTCCTCCTCCTCCTCACACCCCCTCCTCGCATCACACTTCAGAGCGAGGGAGAGGAGAGGTGCTGCAGGGTGCTAAGTGCATCTATTTATACACCCCTGAGTGGGAAGGGTTTGCAGGCACCAAGCCGGTTTCCAGAAATGAAACTGCAAACCAGCCTCCCCAGCAGCCCAAACCAGCAACTGCCTCCAGCCCCATGGACCTCCCTGGACCCCCAGACCCCCGCGCCAGCCCACGGGACCCACGTCCCCGAGCTCTGCTGCTCCCACACGCAGGTTAGAGCAGGGCAGAGCCCATCGCTGCTGCGTGTTGATGGAATTTCTCCACCCCCTGCACTGCTGAACGCCGGGGGCAGGAGGGTGCTAAAGCAAGAACAACACCCCGACACTCGCCTTCCCGGTGCCCTCCCTTCCTGAAGCAGAAATCTGAGCAGCGTTTGCAACAAGTGATTTGCAGACCCAGGTGGAGGCAGGAGGCCGCTTGCCCTTGCTGGCAGGGGCCAGGCACAAAACCTGCGGGCTGGGACCCGCGAAGCCCAGCTCAGGTGCGGAGGGGCCCCGGCAGCAAGGTGCAGGGCTGTGGTGGGAACGCCCTCGCCCAGCTACGCACGGAGAGAGCTGCTGCCTCTTCTGCTTATCCCCCTTGGGTGCTGCTCTTAAACCATGGGGAATGGGGACACCGAAGCGGGGTGCTGATGTCGCAGGAATTTTACCCCCAGGATCTGGGGCGGTGTGTGGATCCTGCCAGCTCACCTGGTTGATGGAGATGGGTGTGTGGACCACCACCCCCCCGATGATCTCGGTTTTGTAGGCCACCTGGGGCTTCCTCTCCTGGGCCTGGGCCACCACGGGAGGCTTCGTGATCTCCGCGGCCGGTGGGACGCTGCCGCCCTTTGGCACCTGTGGGAGAAGGAAAGGGGTGAAGGGCACAGGCATCTCTGTCCTCCCAGCCTGAATGCGGCAATATCCCTTTAAAAAATAATAAATGAACAAGCCACCCCAATTAGGGAGGGTGTGGGCCCCACCCGGGCGGGTTGCAGAGGCACTGACATGGGAGATGAGAGGTGGTGAATAATTAAGCATCAGCTCACAAGAGCCTGTGACTTGTCTCTGCAGCCCCATGCGTTTGTGGGACACTTGGTCCTTTAATTGTCCCCGCTCTACTTACAGCCAGGCTTAATGAGGAGCTTTCATCTGCCTCTAACGAGGCTGAGCTGCAGCGTGGATTCCAAGTTTTCCTCCCCCAGTCTGCACTTCCAGCCCTGCCAGGCCGTTTATCAGGGTCTCTGGCTCCAACCCACCCGCTGCCTCCCGCCCCGGAGCGCAGGGGGACCCACCACGGCCCCCTCCCTGCAAACCGCGGCAGGCACCGGCTCCCAGCTGCTCTCAAATCCCTACTGAGGCAGACGGCTGGACCCGCGCTTAACCTGGGGCCTGGCTTAAGTCCTGGGGGGGCAGAGGTCTGCACTGAGACCTCACAAACCCACAGGTAGGAGAGGAGGAAGGGCCAGGGATGAGATCCTGGTCACCCCAGAGCCACGCTGCCCGCACAGAGTCCCGGGTGTGATGGCTGTCGGGGTGGGCAGCGTCGGGCAGCAGCGGGCAGAGGGGCAGGCAGCGGCGGGCAGCGTGCTCAGGTGCCATCGTTTCCTGCTCCGGAGATGCTGCTGCCATGAGCGTGACCACGCCAGGCTCCTGTGCAGCCCTGCACAGAGACCGGCACCGCGGGTGAGGCCCAGGAGCCGGCACAGGCTGCTCGGTTGGAGGAAAGGGTTTCACAACGCTGGGGGTGCGGGCAGCAGCGTGGGGGGAAGGTGCAGAGTCCCTGGTGACGGTCACACACCTCCTGCCCTCAGCCCCTGGGCTTGGCTGCGAGGACAGCAGGAGGGTGAGGAAACACAGGAACTGATTTGCCAAGAGCACAGAGAGAAGTCACTGTGAGAAGCAGAAGCTGAACCTGGTTCTCTGCCCCATCCTCCCCGTCCCCCTGCGGCGAGCACAGGCGACGCGCCCCATGCCCTGGAGCCCGGCGGGACCCCGAAAAGGCCAGAGGCTGGTCAGGGTCAAACGCTGCCGAAAGCGAGAACATCTCCCTGTGCCTCTTCACCTGTGCCGAGGGGACAGAGTCAAGCGGCCCAAGGAAACCTGGGCACAAAGAGGGAGCATCGTCCCCAGCAGGAGCGGCAGTCCCTGAGCAGATGGGGACATGGGGCTGGGGACGGCTCCCACAGGACCTTCCCCAGGGTGCAGCCGGGCAGGGAGGGTGAAGACCCAGAAGCAAACAGCAGCAAAACAAATCCCAACCAGGAGAATCCGTGGGGATGCTGGAGGCAACGTCCCATCCGAGCCAGACCCCTGAGACGGGTCACTGCGCAGCTCCGTCCTCGCAGAGGGACGCCGGGCAAGGAGCAGTGGTGGTGGGGGGCACTGGGGGGTGGAGGAGGGGGCGAGCACAGCAGGAGGGAAGCACAGCTCTGCTGGGAGCTCAGCGAGTGGCATCAAGGCAGGATGCGGCAACACCAGCGAGGAACCTTGTGCCACCTACCGTGATCTTACTGGCCCGGTTCAACGCCTCCACCCAGTCCTGCAGGTCCTTCTGGTCGCTGGCTTGTAGGAAATAGCGCTGGGATAGAGCATTGATGACTGTCAAAGAAGGGAACGGAGAGTTAGGGAACCCCGCTCAGCCCTTAGCATTGCTAAAGCAAATTAAACAATAAATCAGCACGACAGCATCTCATCTCCCAGGCCCAGAGCGACTGGCAGAGTAGTCTCGTAACCTCTCACACGGAAAAGCGGCCGAGAGGCGTGGAGGGGGACACAGAGGCTGAACACATCCTTGCCCCAAGCTTAGGGATGGCAGGGCTGAAGCCAGGCTTAAACTAGGACTTAATCTAGACTCTTGAAGGGGCATTTGAGGGCCCCTGGGGACTCCCTTCGCTCAGCGTTCAGGTTTTAACCGTCACCCGAAGCGCTGGTGCGAAGCCCTGCGTGCGGATGCGCCGTGAGCTCTGGTCTTTGTCCTGGGCCAAGTCCCTTGTCCTAAAGTATCACAAAGGCAACACTGCTGCCTTGGGATGAGTACGGGCTTGTGGTGCCATTTCTGTTGCTTTAAACCCGAGGTCAGGGCTCACACACGAGGCACGGAGGCAGCGCGGGTCAGGATGAGGCCATCTGGGGTGGGGGAACCGGACAGGAAACCCCTTTCCCTGCACCGGCGGGAGCAGCAGCTCAGCCTCAGACAGGGCAAAGCCCTGGGCTGGACGAGGCAGCGCAGCACAACGGGACCCACGGGAAGGATTCAGGAGCAAAAGCTGTCACGGGGGGGACCCCCAGGGTCCGGCCTTCTCACCAGGCTCTGCCTGTGTGTCTCATCGGGGTCACAGTGTCAGGGCCACCACATGGGGCTGTGACTCACACTAGCCCTGTGCTGGTCCTCTGGCATGATGTGCCAGGTGCTGGCAGCGTCCCCTTCCCTCCCCGACCCCAAAGACGCTGCAGGCAGGGTCTGTCCGGGGTGGAGGGGGTCACGGGGGAGGCACCGAAGCCGCAGCCTCCTGCAGCAGAACCCCACCGGGGCCCCCCCGCTCACCAAAGCAGAACGGAGTTTTCGGCTTCTGTTTCGGGGTGGCGATGCTAACCTGGAACAGAGCAAAGTACAGAAAAAAATCAAGGTAACAGCACAGACAGGGAGGGGAGCTGGAGCTGTTCCCCAAGCTCCAGCCCAGTCCACGCTCCCGGTTCCTCCGACACCGCAGCATGTGCGGAGGGTGGAGGAGCGAGCTGGCACCCCAGAGCCTCATCACCCCGTGCCCAGCAGCCACCCGGCCCGAGGGTGGCATCGTCTGTCCCCCCCACCCTGCAACTACCCCCGTCTGCAAACGAGGCGGGGAGCTGGCTCCAGACAGGGGAAAATGAATGTGGCCGGTGGGCAGAGCCCGGTTCTTCCCAACGGGTTCCCCGTGCAGCCCGGGTGGAGCCCGGCCAGTACCAGCCCTTAACGCCGAGCCCCCGCGGCCACGAACGCGCCGTCCTGGGGAAGGTCAGAGCGGGGATGGGGCTTCCACCTCCCGCTGCCCCCCGGCACTGTGAAGCAGAGCACGGAAAGCTGTCAGAGGCCTCCAAAACGCCGGGTTTCTGCTGGACTAACACAGTTGCTCTTGTCAGCAATTAAGAAAATCGAGGGAAAATAGCAGTGGTTTCTCCCTAAAGAGCAGGAATCATTTATATAAGAATAATATTCCCTGGGGCTCCAAGCACAGCATTCATGGAGTATTTATTCCGAAGGAGGCTTTCCTTCTTCAGAGCCAGACTATAATGTTTTAAATATGTTTTCTCAAGCAAACCTCCATTTTTCTGGCATATTTACCGTTGGTAGTTAAAGCCGCTGGCATAACCCAGTCCTGCAGCTTGTGACCAAATGCTGTCCTACAGCAATTTTCATTTAGACTAAAACATATATAATTTATAAGCGAGGCTCTTTCTGAAATGGGGAAGGCTCAACCTCCCAGCATTGCTTCATCTGCGCTTAATTTATAAATCATGATTCAGCAGGAACAGAGAGATCTGTCCAATTCTTTATCCAGCTCCCACCCAGGGCTGAGCCCAGTGCAGCAGCTGTGAGCCCCCCAGCCCCCAGCAGCAGCCGAGGGGCAGCTCCGCTCTCCAGCCACGGCCCCACACATTCCAGTCACCAGTCCTGCAACGGTTGCCACTTACTGGGCTCTCTTTGCCTTCCCGTGGAAGCCAGATAAAGCCATTAAGACACACCAAAGACCGAGTCTCCAGGAGGTCTCATCCTGTGGGGTGCTGCCGTCTAAGCGCAGGGGAGAGCTGCTGGTGCCCCCAAACCCATCATGAGAGGGACCTCGGGCCCGTCTCTGCCTCTCCATCATCAGAGGGTCTGACGAGAGGGACCCGCAGCCGCAGGCACCGCGCCGGGTTCCTGGGGACCGAGCGCTGGGGCAAGAGGGGCAGCGCGGGCCAGGGCTGCAGCACGTGGAGGCGACCGCAGCTCCGCGCCCCGTCATACCAACACCGCACTCCCGTCCCCGCTCAGCGCCGCGTCCTTCCTCCTGGCAGAGCAGTTCCTCTTCCTCCCGTGCCCCAACCCCACCGCCCGCCTGCTTCACGGGTGAAGGGACGCTCCCCCCTTCCCACAGACCCTCCTGGGCCATCGCCCCTCCCGGGAGACCCGCAGAGAAAAGGGGACAACAGGGAGCATCCATCCTCCCTCCACCCCGCCATTACCTTGGAGATGTAGGTCAGCTGCAGGGATCCGACAGCACCCGCACCGATAGCCAGGTTCTGCAAAACATTTAACGAGCAATGGGAGTTAAACGACGGGGCAAAGGAGGGGAGCCAGGCCCTCACTCGAGGCTGCGGCCTCGGCCGCTCCCCTGCTCGGCGCTCCCGGTTCACCTCGCACCCACGGGCAGCTGGGACCAGCCGTGCTGGTCTCACCTCGGCCCCCTGCCCTCCTCGGCCCCCTGCCCTCCTCGGCCCTGCTCCAAACTGCCCGGGCGGCAGCTCCTCGAGCGCAGCTCTGCTGGAGCTTGGTCATGGCCACGGGAGCCCTTGACAGACAAGCGATGCAGCAGGCAGCATCCTCCTCCGCCGGGGCAGCCCCGCGGGGAGCCCGGGATGCGCCCATAGAGCCGTTGACAACCCCAGGGATGGAACGTGCGGAGCGGGAAGCGGCGCGGGAGCCTACCTGGGGGTTGTCCATGTACCACAGGAGGCAGTTGGCCTGGGTGTCCAGGATGAAATACCTCCGCAGAAACTTGCCGCAGGTCTCATTTTCTTCGATGTCCAGGAACCCGCAGATACGGTTCTGTCGATCCAAGTACGGCATGCCGGGCTCCTTCTGGCATCACCCTGCGGAGCGGGGATGGGCAGGGAGAGGTGAGTGTCCGCTCCCACAGCCCCAACCCCCCAGAGAGCTGCTCCTGCACCCCCGGGCGCCCCAACCCCTCAGCACCAGACGTGCCAAGGTGCCAGCACAGTCACCCGCTGGCGTCTGAGCTCACGAGGGGGAGAGGGAAGGAACAACCTGCCCAGGCTGGCCCAAACCAGCAGGTTAGCTGCCGCCCCTCGCTCAAAAATGAGGCATCTCCATACACGTGTTCCTCCCCACGGAGATGCACGTCGCTCCCCAGCACTGAGAGCCGCCAGCCCACCGCAGCCAGGGAGCTCGGAAGGTGCGAAAGTGCACGAGGCTCCAAGGAGGGGCTGGGGCTTCACTACTTGCCCAGCTCCCTCCTCCACATCACATCCCACAGCCACTGCAGCTCCGATTTCCCAACCTGCCCAAACCTCCCGCTGCCTCTCCCAGGCCTCCACAGCCCACGGCTCAGCGCCCAAAAGCAAAGTCAAAGGGCTCCCGCCGCGCGTTCGCAGGGTGGGGAACCTGCCAGACGCAGACGTCGCCCAGCACGCCTGTGACGAGGAGGGTGTCAGCACCCGGCCCTGGGAGCAAGCAGGAGCGGGACCGAAACGGCTCAGCAAGGAACTGCAGGACTTCGGAAAGCTGGGAGCTGCAGGTGGACTCAGTCTGCCCAACGAACGCTCGCTGGCCCCGCTCCGAGACCTCTCCTGGCACACGGCCACTGGCATGCCCTGGGGCAGCGACTGACCGATTCCAAGTGACAGCCCCGAACTGTCCCTGTCACAGCGGTGGTTGTGTCCCACCGAGCTGCCCTCCAAGAGCTCGGCAACGCAGGGCAGGCCCGTGCCACAGCTCGGCCCACAGAGGGGACAAAGTAGCCACAACGGGTTTGACACGAGACACCAGGTCCCTGGGAACCGTAACAAAAAATAATCCCGAAGCAGACTGCGCGCTAGAGAGAGCCCGAGCACACTCCCAGGAAATGGAAAACAATCTGCAACTCCAGCAGAAAATCTGTGCAGCCAGGATGCCGAGTCAGCAGGGAAAACAATGACCCATCGCCGCGGGGCCAAGCTGTGTCACCAGCTCTGCCACGGGCACGGACCCTCCCTGGCCGCTGCCCCCCCGCCGGGGTGGGCCCGGGGGTCCCCTCCGAGCTCCCTCAGCCACAGCAGCCGGGGCTGGTGGCACCGCGGCTGCACCGGCACTTCCAGCCCTGTGCTGGGAGCCAGAGCAGCACCGAGAGCCGCGGGGGGGGGACACCCCCGCCCGGGCAGGGTCCCCTCGCCACGGCTCAGGGATGGAGGCGGCCCTTACCCGAAGGACACGAGCTGAACCCGGGGAGGTCTGTCCGGTGGAAGAGGGGCGACGCGCGCAGGTGCCAGCAGCGGAGGCTGCACAAATAGAAGATCTCATGCAGAAAAGGAGGAAATACTATTTTTGAGCTGAAGAGCTGCAGGGGAGAGGGGCCCTGAGCAGCGAGTGTTGTGCAAGAGTTGTGGTGCAGCTGCAAAGGTAGAGGCGGCAGAAAACAGTCAACCTGCTGTCAGGATCTCGGAGTTTATCATCACCAGCATTTCAGAGATGGGTATCAGGGTTTGCTAGGAGGGAAATCGTGCTGCCTTGGTAGAGGAGATTGTTTTAAAGCAACACGCTTGCCCTGATGCAAGGGCTATGTGGGCACTGCACATTTCACTGCTTTTTTGTGGGGTTATTTTTGTGGGTGGGGGGAAGCACACAGAAAGCAGATTCCCAAGCACCTTCAACCATACCAATACATTCAGACCAGGCCTCATAAACTCTCTCTTCCTCCTGCTGGTAATAAAAGCCCAGAGATTCCCGCTTATGAGGGGGGTAAGACAGAGCCGAGAGTGCTGCCGGCACCGGGATGAGCCCCGGCCCTCGGGGCTGCGGTGCCAGACCACGGGACACCTCCGGGGAACCCCTGCGTCCCCCTCTCATCCTTAATTACACGGGCTGGGCTGAAAGCCCACAAACCAGCTCAATCTCCTGGCGAGCTGACCTCAGACTGCACTTGGATATGCAAAAACCTCTGGGCAGAGGCGACTGTGATTGCTCCAAACCGCCCTCCAGACCGTGCTCCTCCCAGTCCAGCTCCTGTCCCCTCACCTCCCACTGCCCGCAGGACACCGACTGGCCGCCTCCTTGCGGCACTTTTCCATAGGAAAAGGATAAAAGTAGCATCTGCAGCTCCACCAGCATGTGGGTATTTGGTTCCCCTGCTCAGGAACTCTGGGAGGGCCAGGAAATGCTCAGTTTGCACCAAACGTTTACTATTTATACAGCACTTTGTAAACTCCAAATCATAAATATTTCCGTATGAGACCCCAACTGATGGAATGACACAAAACTAAACCTGAGGGGAAGGGCAAAGACCTCACAGAAAACCAGCATCATTTAAAAGCGCAGGTGAGTCCCCGAGGGCCTCACGGTGAGGGGGAGCCGCAGACAACATCCCTTATGGAAAGGGGACAGGCGCCAGCGCGGCACCGGGCGCAGGAAGCGGTGAGTTACGGGCGATGCCAACGCCTGGTTGGTGGGGCCTGATCTCCCACCCAACAACCCTCCAGCGCCCCGGGCATCGCCCCGCAGCGGGCCCTCGGGATCCCGTTACCAGACCCCGCTTACGAACTGACACCATTTCCCAGCGAAGCCCGTCGGAGCCTTCCAGGACCCTTCCCCACCTCTGAAGCACCAGATTTCCCTTCTCCTTCAGTCATGACATCCCCCTGAAACCAGGACAACACCGTTCCAGCTCAGTTCAGGACACGAAGGAGCAATTCATTAAGCCCTAGAGGGTCTGCAGCAGAAACACCCCCCCGCCTGCGGGGACACGGATCACGGCCGCGGGAGGGGCCGGGACCGCCCGAGCCCGCGGCCCCCCGGTCACCGGGAGCCAAAGGCCCCGCGTGCAGCCGCACACCCGAAGTTTCCAGGAAGCGGCCGCCAGCGCTCCGCCACGGCCCCGGGACCAGCCGAGGCAAGGGCCGAGCTGAGCCTGGGCCGGAGGCGGCTCCCGGCACCCAGCACGGCCCCTGGCACCCCCTGCGCCCGCATCCTCCTCCTCCTCCTCCTCCT
>NW_020799128.1:4469604-4472293 GCF_003259725.1 Athene cunicularia | reverse complement strand
AGAGACAGGCTTCCTAGCCCCGTCCGGTGGGTCCGGGGGGGCGGCTGCAATCCCCGCGAGGAACTGCCCCCCCCGGGACCAGGGACCGTCCCCGAGTCCCTGCGCAGGGCCGGAGCCAGAGCGCGGCCCGCGGAGCAGCCCGGGGTGCTCAGAGCAGCGGGTGGGTTCCCTCGCAGGTCCAAGGGCTTCCAGACCGGGGGGGGGCATCGTCACGGCTTTAGAAAACCTTTCCCCCCTCCCTTGGCCTTATTCCGGCCTGTGATGGCAAATGCAGCCCCTGAGCAGGCGCAGCGGGTGGGGGAGCAGCGTGTGCCCCTCGGGCGGCGGCCTCAGACCCGCCACCACCATTTCTGTCGGCATCGGACCCTCCGACCCAACACACCTGGGGCGGTTTGGGTGCTCAGACCTTCCCACGCCAGCCCGAGGGTGCGCCCGGGTCTCCCCTTGCACAGACTCGCAGAGTTCAGGCCGGAGGATGAGCCCCAGGACCCCACGAAACCGCCTGTGGGGGCACCGACAGCGGCGCGAGGGGCAGGAGCGGGCGCCCGGTGGGGCTGGCACGTGCCCTCGCAGGGCAGGAGGGAGAACCCCACCGCGGAACACAGCGGCCACGGCGGTGCCCGACGCCCTCGAGTGAGCCCTGAAATCTGTCAAGCTCTTGTGTGCTGCAGCGCCGGCGGTGCCTCCTCACCTGAGAACCCCGCGAAAACGAAGCCCGGCGTTAATTGTTGTTGGAGCGAGCGGAGCGCGGGCAGCAGCGGGTCCCTGTCCCCCTCGGTGACACGGCCTCGGGGCCTTTGCTGGCCTTGTGCACCTCCCGCAGGGTGCCGGGGGGGGAAGCTGCTCCCCGCTCTAGAGCCGAGGGCGATCAGACATGTGCGGAGCTCGCAGGCGCTGCCTGGTCACCCAGAAAACCTCAACCCGCTGGGCGTTAGCGCATCGCCTGAGCCGTCACCCACACGTGGAAGGTCCCTCCCTGGCCGGGGGGATGCAGCCACAGAGGGTCAGGGGTGCTGCCACCCCCCGGGACGGGCTCTGCACTGGCCTCTCCTGGAGACGTCACCAGCTCTGACCCCAACGTCCAGCTCTGGGCCCCGCGCCGTGGGTCCGTCAGGGACATCCTTCCCTTTATCATTTTAAGGCAAAACTCTACTTTTGAGGATCCAGTGCATTTGAAGATTATTTTTTTTCCCCCGAGCAATCGCATGCTGTTAGCACTTGCTGTACCAAGTGTTGTTAAGTAAACACGTTGCCTCAACCCCCAGCGTTTCCTATAGCCTCGGTCATTTTTAGAACAGAGGTTCTTTTCCCCATCCATGTTGCAGAAGGTTGCCCAAACGCTGCTGCTGAAACCACATGTGTTCATTTCTGTGTCACTCCTCTGCAGGCCCCTGTCACCGCCCCAGGAGCTGACGAAACCACAGTCTGTCATGGCGAGAGCAGCCTCCGGCCCCGCGCAGGGCGCTCGGAGCGCAGCCCCCCCGGGCCTTGAGGGGTTTGTGGGGGTGTGGCTGGGGATGAGCCGCCCCGCTTGGGCGCCGGCTCCTGCAGGAGCATCACTTGGGAAAGCTGCTGCTGCAGTTCAGGTGGATTTGGGGGCTCGCCCCCCCCCGCTGCCCAGGACGCTGTGGGGTCCCCATGGCCGCGCCTTGGGAAGTCCCGGCTTTCCCCGCTGAGCGGTGTCTGGCCCTGAAGAACTTTCTCCCAGCGCGGACGAAACCGACCCCGGTGCTGCCGGCCCCGCCGAGGGCGCACGGGGAACTTTGCTCTCACGGGCTCTGTGCAAGTGGTGCTCTCCCAGCAGTTTGCACAAGGGGTTATTTTTTTCACAGAAATTTCCTGATGGGCCCTGATGGGGCCACTCACCCCCTCTATCCCCACTCAAAGCACATCAAATAAATGCACCGTCCAGCGGCTGCTCTCTGCGCTGCTGCTGGTGTCAGAGGAGCAGTTTCCCTCGCTGCTCTCATCCCTCCACGGTTTCCCCGTTGGGGAACAGGCCCCCCCACGCCCTGCCAGAAGCTGCAGCCCAAACCGTGTCATTTATTAATGACATCAGGGGAAAAGCAGAGATGACCTCCCTCTGCACACACACACACACACACCCAGCACTCCCAGCGAGCCCCGAGTGTGTAACTGCATCCCGATACCCCCGGGTGACTCCAGCCTGGGTGCCCGGTTTGTGTCTGACAGCAGGATTTCGGCGTTGCCCCTCATGTACCTTGTCAGAGACGGGTCATTCCTCGGGGCAGCTGGTGCGTTGTCCCTTGTACTGCCTCCCCGTGCACTCAGGTGGTTGCAGACCCTAAAGCCCCCCCTCGCCTGGCTGCAGATGCTGATGGGGCCGGAGTCGGTGTCAGGGTCTCCCCACAGAGCTTGTGAAGGTGCTGTAAGGGAAGCAAAACTCAAAGCATGAAAAACCACCAGTTATGGAAATGCAGGCCACAGCAGCTGGGTTAGACTTAGAATTTAAAAAAAAAGGGGCAAGCAATGAGGAAACAAGGAGGTTGGAAAAGCAACTTTCCTGCCTCAGAGCAGGGGTGGCCGCTCGCTGGAGCCACGTCGAGGCAGCTCGGGAGGGCTCGGTGGTGGATACCACCAGCCCGCGGCGGCGTTTGCCTGCTCCCCCGGCGCAGGGAGCAGTGCCCGGGCGCCAGGACGTGGGTGTGACAGCAGAGGGGAGGTGCAG
>NW_020799128.1:4463384-4469554 GCF_003259725.1 Athene cunicularia | reverse complement strand
TCCCCGAGTCCCTGCGCAGGGCCGGAGCCAGAGCGCGGCCCGCGGAGCAGCCCGGGGTGCTCAGAGCAGCGGGTGGGTTCCCCCGCAGGTCCCAGGGCTTCCAGACCCGGGGGGGGGCATCGTCACGGCTTTAGAAAACCTTTCCCCCCTCCCCACCCCTGCCTGCTTTGCTAAACTGTTCCGCCGAGTATTTTTATAGCGGAGCATCTCCCGCAGAGCTTGTGACCTGCACCCGGGCCTGGGCCTGGAGCAGCTCCGTCTTCTACGGGCACAGTCACATGGCAGCTGGTCACGCTGCTGCTTTCCGTCATCCTGAGAGCCTTGGAGTTCTCCTCCGTGTTTTTCAGTGTTTTGGTGCTGCAGCCTGCCCCGGGGTGTGAGCAGCCCCTGAGCTCACATGAGCAGCCGTAGGGGCATGGGGGACCCAGGGCAGGGCACTCTCTGCCCCAGGGCCTTTGGGGGTCCCAGCAGCAGCCGGCTAGTCCAGGGGAATTCCAGAACGGGGCCCACAGCAGACACAGAACAATCTGCTTCCCAGCAGCCAAACACCCCCCTCAGCTGGGGTTAACCCTCACAAGGCTCGATACCCACATTCTCCAGGACTTGTGGCCCTTCCCCTCCAGCACTCACCGAGGTCTCTGTTTCATCCTGCAGCAGGGAGTTCCACGGCTGGATCCAAGTACGCTGAATTATTTCTTCCTCTGCTCAAACTTGCTCTTTTTGGTTTCAGTACCTGTTCCCTTTTTTCTTGCGTTATGACTAAGGGAAACTCCTGTCAGGTTGCTTTGCTGGAGGAGCAGTGGCTGGGTTTGCAGTCAGCACTTTGCTGACATGCCCTGTGTTATATTTCTTGCAGTCAAACTCCCATTCTCCCCTCCGACACACCTGGCCATCCTTCTTTCTCCTCTCTTCACCATTCCCCTTTCTTCTCATTCTCGCTCACTCACTTTTACTGTTCTCCCTCACAAAACAAAGCAGCACCGGGCACCCCTGGGGTCCCTCCAGCAGAGCTTTCAGCGAGCAGAGCACGGGCATCCGCTCGGCTCGATGCGATGCTTTCACCTTCCTAAGCATCATATATTGGAGAGAACCAGGAAAGTGGTTTGCCTGCCTGCCCCTGGGTGCCGCAGTGCCACCAGTGCCGTGGCAGCTTTGTTCTTATCCCAACATCCAGTGGAATTTCCCACTGGGCAGCTCAGCCTGAGTCCCCGTGTCCTGCATCCTCCCCAGCCACCCGGCACGTTCATCCCCTCTGCACCTCGCCCAGGCATCACTTCTCTTCTCTTTCGACTGCAAACTGCCCCGGGCCAGGCCCCTGTGCCGGCATTAGACCAGCCCCGGGGCTGGGCTGCAGCGGGACTTCTCCATAAAATCGCACTTCAGCGGGTGATAACAAGGGGCACCCGTGGGACACACCCCGCGGGGGGGTCAGAGGGAAATCCTGCGGGAAAGAAGGAAAGCAAGAGCTCCCGGAGGTGGTGGTGATGGCCGGGGGTGAATCAGTCCCCCCAAGGTTTGATGTCTCTGTGGCTGCAGACACAAGCGCTGCTTGTCCGGGGACAAACCCACCCCCCCGTGCAGCGTGTCCGCGGCTCTCTGCGGGGGCTGGCGGGTTGGGGGGGACAGCAAAGAGCTGTGCCGCACGGGCTCAGCCAATATTTCACCCCAAATATATCTAGAGTCTGTCCAGGCCCGTGTCTTTGCAGCTGCGGGAGGGAAGCAGCTGCTCCCTGCAGCCGTGAGTCTCAGCGCAAAGCAGCCCAGAAGCATCTCTGTCGGGGCTGGGGGCTGGGGGGCCTCTGCCCCAGGCCCCCCGGGCTCTGTCTGGCTGTGCTCCCACTCCCGCAAGAAGCCAGGTGAGCACGGGCAGGGTTACGGTTTTGCTGTAAATGAGAAGCGGTGGCTGCCAGCATGGGTTTGAAGTGCAGCGTTTATTTGAGTGGTGGCGGCTCGGCCTCTCCCGCGCTCTAAGCAGAGAGCAAACCCCGCGGCCGCCGTCCCGCGCCGTCCCTAGGCTACCGCAGCAAGCAGCTACCCCCGGCCGGCCGCCCCTCGCCCGGGACCCTCATGGCCAGCCCAGCAGCAGTGTCCCGGCCAGCGCGGTGACCAGCAGGCTGGGCAGGTTCAGTGGCCGGGGCCTCCCGCCGGAGCCACGCAGTGACTTGTTGCAGTCGTCGCTGAAGCAGCATCTCACGGTGGCCCCGCCGGAGCCGCCGCGCCGTGCCTGGTCGCAGAAGGACTTGTAGGAGCAGGATTTAATGATGCTGTCTGCAAGGAAGGGCACAAGCAAGATGAGGGTCAGGTGCCCCCCAGCATCGGGGACTTCACTCCCCGTCTAAGCTGGGGGAGGACATGGAGCTGTGTCCCAGCATGTTGCGTCATGGGGGATAAAAACTGCCAATAACTAATCCGGGGGGGATAAAAGTGTCTCCCCCCACCCACGGGCCTTCCAGGAGAGCCGAGCAGCAGTCCAGTGGCTGAGGGATGGCCCATGGCCACAGCGCTCCGAGTCACTGTGGAGCGCATGGCGCAGCCCCGCTGTCAGTGGCCACGCGTGAGGCACGAACAGCCCGGGCTGTGGAGTGAACCCACAGGGAGTTGGGAACAGTCTCTGCCCCTCTTGCTGGCCATGAGCCGCAAGGTTGCACTGAGGGTGGTGAGGATTTCTGGCGGGTGGGAGCAGTGTGCCATGGAGAAGGACTTTCCTTATGCCAGGACAGGGCTGTGAGTGAACTCCGACCAGCATCGTGTTTCTGGGGACTAAAAACTTGGAAAAACCAGGTGGCTCATCCCTGCTTCATGGGGACAAAAGGCAGCCAGCTCCTGGTCTGCGCTGGCAGGTCCCCCGCTCCTCCTCACCCTCTGGTCACCCAGCACCCCCGGTCTCCCCCAGCCCAGGGACCTACTTGGCGCTGTGATGACGGAGCAGGCATCGGCGTACTGGGGGCAGCTGTGGGAGCCCTGCTTGTTGCAGTCGTCCTCGTTGGACGCAACACACTTGTGGCATTTCAGCGCTTTACCTGTGTGAAGACGGGGGGGAAGAGGAGGAGGAGTGAGAGCCGCAGCAACATCCTGGAGCCCCAAGTGCTGTTCACAGTCTGTGGGTCTCCACAGCCACTGGTGAACCCCAGCACAGGGCAAGGAGTCACGGTCAAGGGCTAGCCCTGCTCAGAGCCCAGCGGCTCGGCCGGCCGGGAATTGGCAAGGCCACAGCACGCCAGAGGCTTCAGCTGCGGGTCTGCCCTGGCCACGAAACACACGCAAAAAACATTCAAGTATGACTGAAAGCGATGAATCGGGCAGGCTATCTCTTCCGAGTCCTTGCTCTGCAAAAAATTCCTGCAGCTGAGATTCCTGCAGTTTCCTTTACAGTAAAAATAGGTAGAAATAATATTTAGAAAACACCCACCCTAGACCTTTGCCTCCTTGTGCCAGATTTCATTTTAATGAGTGTTTTTGGGGGAGAAGGGAGGATCCACCCAACTCGTGGAAGCAGGTGTGGTGCGTTTGTGTGTCTAAGCCCTGGCAGCTCCCCCATGCAAGGTTTTGTATAGAGCGATCACCCCGAAGGTGCTGCCCGGGGGGGACAGGCAGGGGCAGGCAGCGAGGGTGGGCAGGGGGGGGTTTGGGAAGGACGAGTCATCTCCAGAGTGTCAGATAAAAACCAGCCCCTGGCCTCCGTCGGCGCTCCGTGCGCCAGAGCTGGTCACCGGGGTAAGGGCTGTCTGACCCTTCGGGAGAGGGAAACGCACAACTGTCAGTTTAGGAACCAGCGGAGCAAATCTGAAAGTGTTATTATCATTTTATGACAGCGAGAGACTTTAAATAACAGCGCTGGTTTAAATATCTGCAGGCGAAGCACCTCCTCCTTCGAAAACCCAAGCCCGAAGGTCCTGCTCCTGCCCGAAATTAGGAGCCCTTGATTTTGATGGTGACAATTAAACCACCGCTGATGCTGGGGAAAAAATTTTATCTGCTTTGTTGGCTGAGCAGAGCCCTCTCGTGGCAAGCGGGGCCCAGCTCCTGGCCAGAGCTCCCTCCTGCATCTCCCGGGAAAGGAGAAAGCTCATGTCTTGGGCAAGCTGGAATTTCGTGGGGCCAAGCGCCCGTAACTCCCTGCCGTTAGCCCTCCCCGACCCCCCGCACGGCGGGACGGCTCGTCTCGCCCTTCTCCTTGGCGCGTCTCTGCAGGTACAGCCGCCCGTTTCCCACCAGCCAAAACCAGCCCAGGGTTCTTCCTCCCTTGGCACAAAGACCCTGGAGCCGGCCCGGCCCAGCCACACTCCTTGGCACAACCACCTTCCCACCTCTTAAGACGGATTTTCGTGATTTTGCCTTTGTGGAACCAAGTTTTAGCTGGGAAACACTGCCGTAAGGATGAGAAGCTGCTGTTCTTTGGCTTGGGTACCTCCTCGGCTGGGCGAGGGGCAGGGTGCTCCTCGGGGGAGAAAGCTGCTGTCCCCCCAGAATGCCGTTTTTCTGCAGGGATGGGAGCAGCGCCGGGCAGTGCCACGCCGGGTGCGGGCAAGCCTGCGGGCGGGCAGCAGGGACGGGACAGCCAGCAAGCAAAAGAGCAGCAACAGCGATTCCCCCCACCCAGCACCGCCTTGAGCTACGGGACACTTACTTTCTCCGGCCAGGGATGTGAGGATGGCCAGGGCCAGGAGGGTCTTCAGGGTGGACATTTTCCGCAGTGTGCAGCACCGGGCACGTAGCCTCTGTTTTGTCTTAAGGTCTTACAGCTAATCTGCTTGGGCGATTGGGTCACCGGGCTGGGGATAACACTAACTGCAGCCCCTGGCTAATGCCATCTTAGCAGGAGAGGACGAGACGTGGGTCCCCAAGGGCACGGGCTGGCCCGGGGCATGCGAGCGGGGCAGAGCACTGGCCCAGTGCCGGTGGAGGTGGCCAGACTGGCCCATGCTTGCCGAGTTGGGCTCTGCTCCACGTCCCACCGGTGCCTGCTCTGGGAACCCTCTCCATGTACACACACGGTACCTTGTGGTGGCTTTCAGAGATCTTGACCAAGCCCATCTGCGCCATCCAGAGAATAGCCCCTTCCTTGCTGTCTGCAGCAGTCAAGCTGGGGCAGAACCCCCCAAAGTTTCCAACCCACCATAAGAGAGAACGACTGGAAACCTCAGGGGGGCCGGGAGCCCAGCAGAGCGCTCCCGGGGCTGGGCACTCTCCGTCCTTGCAGAGGGATTTACTCGAGGCCCTGAAAGGCATCAGGGACACCGCGGGGATTAAGCCCAGTCCCGCGGTCCTCAGCTCTTCCCCCCGGCCAAGCTCACCGGCGGCTGCACCACGGTCCCGCAAAACCTGCTGGGAGCGTCACTGCAGCATGGTGGGAGTCAAGGGGTCATCAGTCATCTCGAGTCTGAACTTCAGAGTTTACGAACGCGGGTCTCAGGAGCAGATGATAACGGTGCTTATTTGATACCAACTGCCTTATAAACCACATTAATAAAAGTGAGACAGAACACGGCCCTTCCTGGAAGATAAACCCAACTTCTCCAAACGCCCCTCACCGACCTGACAAACGCCAAGAAAGCTTTCAAGAGCGATAAACACAATTTTTATTCAGGCAATGAAACATGGAAAAAATATATTAGTAATCATTATAATAATCTCATTTGTGTGAGTATAACTCTTACAAATATTTACCTGACATATAAAAGGGAAATTATTGTACATATAAAATTGATGGCGATGGCAGTTACATACATCGGTATGGTACGAAGCGATGGGGGTAGTAGTCAGTGCAGAGGAAGTTCCTGCCTCTGGTGGGGGGAGGCTGGAGGGACGGGTGGAAGTGATTTGCAGTCGGGGTGGTCACTCGTTGGCACTTCATTGTAGACAGAGATCTGCTGGCAAACGCACACTTGCAAACAGCAACACGGGCGGCTGACAGGGACCCGCCACCGCCAGAGAGGGATATTGAGACTCTACGGCAAGAAAATGACGACGAACACAACCAGGCTGCGACTCCGACACACGGGTACCTGCTGTCTCCACCCCCGGCAGGCGCAGCGGGGCGGCGTCCCAACGCGTCGTCTTTGCCAGAGGGGTGCGGGGGCCTCAGCGCAGCCCCCCCGCCGCCGGGTCCCACTCTGCCCCCCGTGCCCTGGGGAGCTCCGGGCCGAGGCGGCCCCCGCCGAGCAGCACAC
>NW_020799128.1:4455475-4463334 GCF_003259725.1 Athene cunicularia | reverse complement strand
GCCGAGCAGCACACGAGATCGACAGGCCTGCCCGTTCACAGCCACACACCTTCTATTATATATAACTATAACCATTATATATATATTTATATATATGTAACTATAACCATATTATAGTTAATAAATCATTCCTTAGGAATCTTCTTTGCCCAGACTGGAAGTGCATGCTGGCAGGCGTGGGGACGCGAGCGCTGGGGAGAGGCAGCGAGCGCGGGGCCGGGAGCGGCGATGGGGGGATCTGACTGCGCGGGTTATCGCCCTGGGCGCTGCTCCCCGCAGCCAGCTCGGCCCTCCCGGGGGCTCCTCTTTGCCAGGGAGGGGGGACTGCGGCAGGGACACGCCGTAGGCAGGCTGCGGTCCGGGGGAGTGCCGACATCAAAACTTCTGCAATTATCAGCCACCTCCAGAGCTGGAACAAGGCCCCAGGTGAGAGACCGAGCTCCGACACAGAGCTCCAGGGAGCCCCGTGCCCCGAGGCTGGTGCTCTGCTCCTCGACCCCCCGGGGGGCAGAGACAGAGATGGGACTTCATCCCCCCAGGTAGAGCGGGATGTGAACATTCACACAGAGGGACCAGGGCACTGACACCCCGTGTCCAGCCAACACGCCGAGCGGCGCGTCCCTGCGCCCGGCACAGCCCGAGGGCTGCAGCGATCCCGACTCCGGCTCCATCGGCCTCATGCTGGGACCTCGAGTGCTGCTACGGGCACAACAACAAACCAGAAACTGCCCCAAATCAACCTCCTGTGAGTTCCAAGAGCACGTGCCATGCCGCTCTCTGGTGACCTTCGCTTTCCGAAGGGCTGCAAAGAGAAGAACCCAACTCCCAGCAAATCCCTGGTTCTCGAGGGTTTTCATTACCTGCGCAGACCCCCAGAGGGTCCCAAGGGGCAGCACCTTGCAGGGTAACTCCTGGCTGTCACTATCACCCTGCTAAGTGCAGCCAGGAAAGGGGAAAAAAAAAGGGGAGGAGAAAAAGAGAGGGAAAAAAAAAGGGGCAAAATGGGGGGGGAAATGAGCGAAAAAAGAGGGAGTAAAAAGGGGGCAAAAAAGGGGGGAAAAAAAAGGAGGAAAAAAAATGCTTTTTCCTTTTTGTCAACTGTGCAAAGAGGTGAACGTCCAGCACAAAGCCGCGGGCGCAGAGCTCTGAGCGGTACCGGCCATCAGCCGCCCACCACACACCGACCAGCCCGTTCACTGGGGTAACTGGGAGCACGGTGAGCAGGCCTGGCCTCTGTGTGCCAGGGCAGGCTGCTGGCATCCTCACCTGCTTTGGCGTGTAATAAATTCTCTGAATACATAACTAACAAAATATATATCAAGTGTATGGCTCCGACTTAGCTGCTTGCACTGCATGCTCGGCACAGGGAATTAGAAAACAGAAGGAAAACAGCTCGGTTCTTTTACAAAAAGGTAGCAGCAAAAAGGTTTGCGAAAGTCTTAGATAGGCTGGGTAGGAAACAGGCCAAACAGTGAGTATTTCCCTTTTTTGACGCTTTACGACTCCGTTCAAGGCGAGAGCAGATGATCCTGCTGCCAACACCCGGCCCAGGGGCCGCAGGCAGGAAAACTGCAGAGAGGCCAAACTCACCGGGCGAGGCTGGCCCGTGCCAGCGGCACTACGGGAGGGCACACACGGGATCGACACACGGGATCGACACACGGAGCTAAACAATCCTACTGGCCCAGGGCCCCCCAGCCCCCAGCACAGCGCGGTCCCGCTGGAGCTCGGCGTGGCCAGAGAAGTAACGTAACCCCCCCTGGAAGAGCGCAGGCAGCCTCCCTGTGCCCATAGGCAGGTCTTGGGCTGCGTCCAGACAGATTTCAAAGTGTATTTTACCGCTGCCTGGATCTGCCTTTGCCTGTAAAGGTTGGCTTTTGTTTGGTTCTCTTAATGTTCAGTGCTGGAGGGGATCTGACAGCAGTACAACCCGGGCAGGACCGCACTCCTCCTCGCCCTCCTGCACTGACCACAGAACAGAGCCTGAAGTTGTGAAGCAGCTCAGGGTTTGCTTCCTTCCTCCTGCAACATCCAAAGTGGGGAACTAACCTCACTGTGGTGTGGGGAGCCAACAGCAAGAGCCTTGGCTTTGGGCATTTTAAACTGGCCGAGAAACCCCACGCTCACAAGTCTCCGGAGATGCCAGGGCGGCCACGGGCAGACGGATGGACAAGCCCCAGCTCTCCAGAACCAACTTCTTCATTTCCCAAACACCTCTTGGTGCAGAAGCCTCCTGCCCTCCCCCAGGCCGGGCTCTCCTTTGAGAGGACTTAAGCTACTGCTGATTAAATGGCCGTATCCCTGCTCCCGGGGGAACGTGTAGCAGGACCGTGCCCACCTGGGAGCAGTGAGCAGAGCGCCTGGGTGCTCGTAAATGCTAATAAAGTGCACGAACGCAGCGGCGTTGGCCGCTTCCCCCGAGGCTGGCACGGCTGGAGACAGGGACACACTGTGCTGCACGTCACCCGTGTACCAGGGCCCGGGACCAGCCCCTGGAACCCCGCCAGCTCCCCCCAAACCCACCGATCTCCCGCGAGGCTGCTTCAGCCAGGGGATCCCGGCTGGCGGCCCCAAACCCGCGGTGGGTGCCTGGGGTCCCCGAGCCCCCTCGCTGCCTCCCCAGCTGTGCACTCGCGGCCCGGTGCCCTTCCCCGGCGCCCAGGTGGCAGCTCCAGCCCCGGCATCACCCAGGTCCCGGGGCAGGACCTGCCGCGCGGCTGGACCGGTGCGATCGAGCACGTGAGGACAGTAAGTGACGAGAGTGTGGGGGCACAGCCTGGCCAGGGGGGACAGAGCCCGGGGTGTCACTTCCCCGCTGAGGGGACCCTGGGAGGGACACGCACCCCAACTCTGACCACGGGGAATCCAGCCCAGAGCCCTTGGGAGACCAAGGCAGGGGCAGCGCGGGGAGCGGCTCTGCCCCGGGGGGCCGGGGGGGCTGGAGCAGGCAGACGGTGTGCTTCTCTGCTGGGGGCTCTCCTGGGTGATAAGGCAAGGTGCTTGACGTGACGAGAAAAGCAGCCAAGTGCAGAGTGCTGGACGAGGGGTGGTGAGACTCAATCTGCCTTTCCCAGCTTCGCTATCAGCTCGTCGCAGATCTTGGTCAGCTCCTCAATCTCCTGGTTCTGCAAGAAAGTCAAAACTTGAGGGACCCCCATGGCGGAGTGGATGGGGGACAGCACCCAGGGCCACCGAGCCAGCGCAGGAAAGGGCAGCGCCTGCCCCTGCGACTGCTCCTCTGTGCACCACCAGGTGCCATGGGCACCCTCGGGCTCACCCTCCTCGTCTCCAACAGACCCTGGCACTGCCCAGCTGCAGCCCAGCATGGCTCTGCCGCGGGCACAGGCGAAGCCTTGCCCATGCTCCAGCACAGTCAAACACGTGCCAGCCCTGAACGCAGCCGCGGGCAGAGCTTGCATCGCCTCCCTTGCGAGAGGGCACAGTCGTACATTTAAATAAACAAACAAAAAAACCCCACAAAACAAGCAAACCACAAAATACCCCGAGAACCAAATCCACAAAACACTTTCTGGGCCAAAAATCCGAAGGCCACCTCCATCAGGGTGCTCGGGGCAGCAAAACAGGAATGCGGGGCAGAGGCGGCGCGGGCGGGCGCGGTACCTTCTGCTGGAGGGCTCGCTCCAGGGACTCCACCTTCATCTGCTCCTTGCGCAGCCCCGCGTGCAGCGCCGTGCTCTCCGCCTTGGCCTTCGTGCGCACCTGGGCGATCTCCTCGTTGGCTCTGCGGGGGTTGGAGACAAGGGGCTGGCGGTGACATCTGGGGGGCAGGAGCCCCGCGGCACGACGCCAGCCCAGCAGCATCGGCAGGGCCCGGCTCCGTCCGCCTGGAGGCAGCAGGGGTGGGCTTCCCATATGGAAAACCTGCACGGAACTGGATTAATTCAGCTCCTCCAAATCCCTGTATGGAATCTCTGCTCTCAGAGCGAAGCTAAACCAGTTCCTCACCTACTTCACTCAAGGCTACCAGGTGTGAGCGAGCTACGGCTCATCCGTGGGGCCTCGGTAGCTCCACGATCCCTCCACATGCCACAGGCATGAGCCCTCCGAAATGCGGGGCTTGTGGAGTGACTGTAAATAGACTGTGAGGTCAGCTTCCCCACTGAAAACAACTAAGCAGAGATCAGAGAAGCCCTTCAGGGGGTTGTGCTGGCTTACTTACAGCCATTTAGTCACTTGTGCCCAAGGCTTTAGAAAGCAGCTTTTCACATCCGTGAGCTCCTGCCTTCCAACCTCAGGAAAGCCAAGAGCAGACACTGCCCTACAAGGGCTTTAAGCACCCAGCAATGTCGTGCATGACCTTACTTGTCTAATTTTTCTTCCGCATGGACTTTCAGGGCCTGATACCGCTGCTCTTCTTGCTTGACCCGGGTTAAATAATCTTGAGCACACTTCTTCAGAGCTTCTTCATTCTGAAAAAAAAAATAAAAATACATCCATCTGCATGGAGACTGGGGACAGAGATGTTGCTCTGATGGGATGATGTATTCTCTTCTGAGTGTAACAGAAAAAGGCTTTAAATAGACACAGCTTCTCCCTTATGCTGGAGCCCCTTATCCAGCTTGGCAGCATGGAAAAACGGTGCCTAGATGGAGGCAGGGATTTTTGGGGTGCTTTGCCCTGGCATCTCCTCTTCCCTTGGCACTGCCCAGGGCTTGATGCTCCGCGGCCGGTGGCTGGGCAGGAGCACACCAGGGAGGAGCGCGGAGAGGAGCCGGAGAACCCCACAGCAGCTCCCCGGGGAGCCCGAGAGACTCTGCTCATGCATGGGAGAGTGGGCAGAGGGAGGCAGCGGGTTGTCCTCTGGGCAGGGGCCGGGGGGTCTGAGGCAGCACAGCGGGATGGGAGAGCTGGGGGGGGACAGTGCTGCATGGGAACTCTGCGTCCAGGGACCAGGGGGACAGAGGAAACCAAGGCAAGGACCTTCTTAAAGCCTTCCAGGACGCCCTTCAGGTTCTCGTATCTCCTGAAGAGATCCGACAGGGACCTCTCCACCGAGTTCAGGTCTGCCAGAGCCTGGTCCTTTTCCATCGTGAGCTGCTGCAGGTTCTTCTGGGACGTCATGTTTGTCCTCTGCTCATCCTCTGTGATGGAGAAGGAGCAGCAGGGACACGGTGACTGAGCGGGGACGGCCGCGGCAGCCGGGTCCCTGCCCCAGCCTGGCGACGGCACCTTACCTATCATCTGGGCAATGGTCTTCTCATACTCAGCCACGATTTTCCTAGAAGGGAGAAAAAAAAGCAGATGAGAGGCAGCATTTTTTTGCAGACACACACCTACAGCTCTGTGGCCAGTGAACTGCCCCCAAGGCAGCCCCAGCAGCAGCCTGCCTGCGCTAGATACACTCCATTACAGCCCCGCTAACCCGCGGGGAGCACGGCGCTGCATGGGACCGAGCATGCAAGGAGGCGGCTTTTACCTCATCTCCAAGACCTCCTGGCGGCTCTCTTCATACTTCTTCTTCCACTCGTTTGCTTCAATCTCCTTGGTGATTATCTAGGTTGCAGCAAAAACGGGGCCCTTGGGACACGCTCTGGGTGGTTTCCCAGGCTGCCCCACGCCTGCGAGGCGCAGGGGACCAGACCCCCCCACCCCGGGCAGCGCGGAGCTGTGCCCGCTGCCCCCGCAGCAGCTTGGGGTGCCCCGGCCGTTACCTCCTCCCTGATGAGCGTGAGCACAGCCGTCTTCTCGGATTCACTCAGGCAGATGCTGTCCAGGGGATTCTCGCTCCTGCTCATGCTGGTGACAGCCGTGGGGCACTTGTCCATGGAGCACAGCCCGGGGTTGCCCTGAGGGGAATCATCCAGCCAGGATGCTGCGTGGCTTTTCTTTTCACCTGCTTCCCCTGCTTGGGGTGTTCTCCCCCATTTTATCAGCCTCTGTTCGGGCACTGAACCTCCCTACCTGCACACTGACAGCTCAGAGCCCGGTGCCAGGCACCCGGCAGAGCCCATATGAGGGATTTTTCATGTACTTTCTGCCCAGTCCCTTGCCAGGAGCTGGGGCTGCACCGTGGGCTTGGCACCGCAACGGAGAGACCCAGCAAGGGCCCATCTCGGAAGAGAGACCCAGCTCCGAGCAGAGACGTGCTCACGTCTGACATCACTTTCCCCCATGGCTGCTTTAAAAATATCTCCAGCCTGGAGGTTCTTTGCTGACTGTGAGGCACAGGCGGGGGGTCAGCGAGGGTCTGTCCCCGTCACCTCCCGGTCAGGCAGAGACGTCCCTGACGCATCCGAAGTGCTGCCGGGATGTTTGCGGGGCCTTGCTGATCGCCCCGAATGCACGGGGGAGCTGGTGGGGGGACGAGGCTTCACCCCCCTGCAGAGCCCCCAGGCTGCTCCCATTCCCCTCCCATCCCATGGTGCCCCAGCTGGCGGGAGAGCCCCGAAATCAGAGAAGCTCATGCAGATGCTCCCGGCACCTCCTGTTTCCATGACGGGAGCTACTATGAGGGCCGAGGGGGTTGCACCCCCATGGCTCACTGCTTTGCCCCCCCAAGACCCTCCTCTGCACCAGTGCTGCAGGCACAGGGACCAAACTGGGGGGAGAGCTCAGCGCCGTGACCCAGGCACCCAGCCCTGCCTGGATGCCAGCCCCAACCCTTCCCTCGGGGGGGTCCTGCAGCCTGAAAGGCCTCCAGAAAAGCCAACCGAGTTTTACACCACGGTGCGTTCCTCCCCTCATTGCCCCAGCCGAGCGGCAGCCCTGCGCAGCCGTCTCCTTGGGAACCAGCTGCCAGGCCATAAATAGAGAAGTGGTTCGGAGGAGGCAGTCTGCTTCTGCCGTGTTTTGGAAACGAGAGCACGAAAGCGCTTCTCGCCCTCCCCTGCGCCCCGACTGCTGCTCAGGCCCCAGCACCGCCGGGACCCTGCGGGGGCTCGCGGGCAAGCGACGGCCAGTGGCCGGAGCCACCCCCGGGGGCAGGTTCGGGTCTGGGCAGCCCAACCCCGGGGGTTCAGCCCCCAGCTGCCCCAAACAGCACCTCAGCGCCTGCGAAGCCTCTGCCCACTGCCCGTCCCACCAAAAACCCGCGCGGGGGCTCGGGATGACCCGGCCGGGTGGGAGGGCCGAGCCTGCCCGCGCTCCCCACACAAAGGCTCACTTTGCCTCATGCCCTTGCGGGGTTTAGCGCAGTTAAAGCTGTCTCAGAGACACTGATTTTGCTGACGTTGCTAATCTCGCTGTCACCTGCTGCCACCCCCGGCAGCTTTGCCCAGGGGCGACGAAACGGCTGCAGGGTCCCCCCTGCAGCCGAGGGGCCACTCCAAAGGCTCCGTGGGGCACATCGGGGGTGTCCCCGGGCAGATGTGCCACTGCCGGGTGCCAGGGTCACCGGTGGCCGCAGAGCCAGGGCTTTTATCACTGATCCCCTCATCTCTCTGTCCGGCGCCTCCCGACAGCAGTGTGTGGGGATCCCTCGGAGCCAGCCCTGGACTCCTGCGCCCCAGTCACAGCCCCCGCCCGCGGCTCGGCCCTCCCCGTCATCTCCTCTGCCCTTCCTCTGCCCTTCAGGCTCTTCCAAGGGCAGCGTTATCTCTCGCTGCCCCCCCCAGCCACAGCCCCGCTCCCTCCCACCCACTGCAGCAGCACCCGGGCGAAGGAGCCAGGATCTGCCGGGCTCCTCCAGACCTGCCAGGAAAATGACACTGTTTTATCAAGTCCCCGCAGGGCCCTTTCAAGGATTTTACCTCCCAAAGAAACTAATTTCAGAGAGTTTATGGTAGCACATCTGGGACGAGAGCGATGTTTGCTGCAGCTTCCTCCCAGCACTCTGCACCATGGGGCAGGCAGGAGCATCGGCCAGTGCCGCACCAGTACCAGTACAGCCACCCCAGTGC
>NW_020799128.1:4449324-4455425 GCF_003259725.1 Athene cunicularia | reverse complement strand
AGAATCCAACACTCCCCTCTGGTGGCAGCTCAGCCCCGTGCCTGCGTCCCCAGAGCTGCCACCCACCACCGGCCATTCCTGGGGACCACGGCGGGGGGCGACGAGGAAGAGGAGGAAGAGGAGGAGGAGGAGGAGGAATGAAGATGCACAGGGTCGTTCTGCACTTTGCTGCCCAGCGCGGGCAGGAGGCGTCCCTGGGTGAAGCCCAACTGCTGGGGCCACTCCGAATAGCAGAAGCCTCATCCCAGGCCAGCTGGGCCCAGCGTCCCCCGCCGGGGCTCCCCCAAGGCTCCTGCTATGACCAGCAGCCGAGAGGAGATAAAAGCCGTCTCCTGCCGCCTGCGGCGCGCAGGACGTGCTGCCATCTCACGTAGCACAGGAGATAATTTATGAACATCACGCAAACGACCGCTGACATGACTGGCTCTTCATGTGTTAACTGGGCAGAGGAGCGTGCTGCGAGAGCCAGAGGAGGCAGGAGGCAGCTGCAGATTCCCCCCCATTCCCCCCCGTTTATCCCTGCGCCCTGGTCGGTGGCCGCTTCCCACAGCTCACGGCACCGTCCCTGCAGCCAGCGCTGAGCCCGTGCACCCCTGCCTGGCCCTCCGAGAGGAGCAGCAATAAATAAAACCTCCCAGCCGACTATCAGATTTTTCCTCCCTTGGGAGACAAAGGACTGTTTTCCTCTCCTGAGAGCCTGCAGCTCTGCACAGCATTCAGGAGAAATGATTAATGGGTGCAAACCTTCCGCGCGGTGACTGCTCCTGCTTGCGCCTATAACTTTGCTATTGATTACATGTCATGTTGCCTGGCTTTTAATTATTTTTAAATTATTTTTTAATGGATTGGTCAGAGGCTAATTACAGAGGAGGCTGACAGCAAAATGCATCAGCAGAGGGGACTGAGATCTCCACCACCCGTAGCCCTCGTGCCAGGGCGTGCGGCGGGAGCACCGCGGCAGCTCGGCCCTCGGCTTGCAGGGAGCCTCGGGAGCATCTGAGCCACCGCAGCCTGTGCCGTGAGTCTGCCATGATGGAAACAGATAAACACTTGGAAGGTTCATTATAACCTGCCAGAGCCTTTAGTCAGTGTAAATAACGTGCCATGAAGCTGCGTTGCCTCAACAGCACTGGCTCATGGCGGGAGGCTGCGGGTTGCCTGCGGGCACACAGGGCCCAGCCCCAGAGGCCCAGGGATGCTCCTCACCTCCTTCCATGCCGTGCTTGGCTGCTGGCACGGGCACGTTCGAGCACTCGAAGTACTCCAGGTCATCTTCTGGCTCAGTTTTCTTCTCCAGCCCAGCCGGTTTCTGCGTGGAGGTGGTGGAGGCCAGCTTCTCCTCGTCCGTGGCACGTCCATCCCGATTTGCAATGTCTGGGATTTCGGAGATCAACGCTCCCTCATCCTGCGGGATCCAGGAATGGGGTTAGGTGGGACTGAGCTAACCCAGCCAGGCCGCCGGATGGCCTGTGGAGAGCAGGAGGAGGCTCAGCATCACTCCCAAGCTGCTCCCCAGCAGCTCCTCAGCAGGATTTGGCAGAGGGAAACACATCATGCTGGGAAAATAAGTGATTTTGGGGAACCAGCCCTTGGGGCAGATGCTGCTGCAGGCACGGGCCAGCCCAGCTCTCCCCAGGCTGCTGTCCCAGCCACCCAACACCCCGCCAGCAGCTCCCGGGGTCGCATCCCACATACCTGAGCGCAGACGTCCAGGGCCAGGGGCTGCGTCTCGTACGGCTTCACCTTGCAGCCGCTCCTGCGGAGGAGAGAGAAGCGGCCGGCTGAGGCAGGGGCTCGCGGGGGCTGCATGGGGAGGGGGCAGGGGCGCGTGCGAGACAGCCCAAGCAAGGGGAGGCAGCCCCAGCGCGAGCATTGCACCCCGCCGCGTGCCAGCAACCCCACTCACCAGTGAAATATCGAGGCAGAGCAAGTTCTGGAGCGAACAGGAGGAACAAGCGAACAAATCAGACACTACAGAACAACAGGGTTTGTGTTGGAGTGTTTATTCCTGTTGACAGTGGGGAGAAAGAGCCCCGGGGGGGGCAATCGCCAAGAAAGGTTCCCCTTGCTGCGCCCTCGCCCCATGCGCCCAGGACATCCCCGGGTTGCAGCGGATGATGAATTTCTGCAGGAAGGAGCCACTTCCCAGCCGTCTCAGGCCTGTCCCCGCAGCTGGAGGTTTGTCCGGGACGTCACCGCAGGCTCCGCGTGTGTCCCACGGGGCAGGGACCGAGGGCTGCTGGTCAGAGAGCTCTGCCTGGGGGGGCACCGGCTGCAGACGCTGCCCCAGGGAGAAGCCTCGCCCGTGGGGGGAGTTTAGCTCAGGCTGATCTTGCAGGTGGTCCTGTGGCTGGACGTGAGGAAGCTCTCCCTGAATTTCCTCCTGCGTTCCTCCAAAGGTGCCATCCCGGAGCCGCTGCGTGCAGGGCGGCAGGCACGGCCCGTCTGACCCTCCGGCACCCGCAGCTCGACGTGGCCTGAGGCAGCGGAGGGACAAGTCCCGGGGGGAGCGGCCACACGTGGCACAGGGTCTGTGACGGGGTGACGCGGGTCCCCTCCCGCATCTCGCCGCCCTCTCGCTCCGTGTTTACCCGTTTCCCACGGGTCGCTGCCCTGCCCGAACCCACCAGAGCACAGAGCCTCGCTCAGCCGGGGCAGCCCGCGGGACTGCCGGTTCCTGGGGAGGGATCTCTGCCTCCAGACTCGGCGCTCCCCACCGCGGGGATGGGCAGGGGCCCGACACTGCAGCCAGCAGTCCCTAGGTTTAAAGAATCGCCCGCACCCACCTCACCCTCCAGCCCCTCTGTCCCATCACACGACGCGTGGATGTTTTATCTGCACACGATCACACACACCTGGGTCGGACTGAAAAATCGCTCTTGGCTGTTTTTCCCCCTCGTGTTAAACCTCAGCTCGCTGTGTCCTACCCACCTTTGCTCTGCACCACCCCTGGGGCTGGGGTCACCTGGTAGCCGTTTTGATGTCCCCCCCTACCCCACACCAAGGTAACAGCTCCCTAATCGAAGGGGACAGGGAAACGGGGAGAAGACAGCGCAGGCCGATGGCCCCAGCTCTGCCCCGTGAGGATCACACAGAGATCAGGAGCTGAGCCCAGCACGCACCTTCCTCCCACCCTCCCTACGCGAGGGCAGAGCCCAGACAAGCCCAGATGGTCCTGGGGGAGTGTGACAACCTGCGAGAGACACCGAGCATGGCCGGGAGACTAAACGGGGGTGACTCCGGTCCCTCCTGCGTCCCTCCCCGAGGGCAGCAGCCAGCCCGGGGGCGCAGGGCACGGGGCACTCGATATTTCACTGGCGTCCCCCCGCGGGGCTGCTCGGGCCGGGGTTCAGCAGCGCAGGTCGCAGGGCAGCGGACAAAGCAGTTTCACTGGAGCTGTGTGTTCTGACCCATCCAGGATCTCATGGAGCAGCTCCACGCCCTGGCTTTGGGCACCAGAGGGATGCTCGAGGGGAGAGCCATGAGCAAACCAGCTCTGGCAGCCACCAAAGATCGGAAGAGCCCTGTCTGGAGCCGGCTGGGAGGGCAAAGCTCCCCTGGCCTGGCAGCCTCTGACTCCCAGCTGATTCCTTCCGCCCTACAGCAGCGGCCTCCCTGGGGGTTTTATGTGGGGAGGGGGCATAAGTCACTCTCATCTCCAGGACTAAAATCTACCCGTCTTTGCAGGGACCTGGCTTGCCCAGGAGCCTGCTCCCCCCCTCTGTAGGTGACGTGTGGGTTTCGAGTGCTTGTACATCATCAACAGGCGCTGCGAGTCGGCATGCTGCGAGAGCCAGCTCTCCGCTCCCCAGGCCCTGGCCAGGCTAAGCTGCCCCGGGGGGACCCCGGAGCTGCGGGGCACAAATCAGACAGCGGAGAGCACGAGTCGAAGGGCAAGGAGGAGCCTGCATGCCATGGAGACAAGTGGGGCCAGCACACACCCAGAGAGAGAGGACAAAAACCAGCAGAGGAAAAGAAGAAAGAAATACAGAAGAGAGTACTTACAACAGAAAACAGAGAAATTTCACTTGTTCAGTAGTCCTGATGCACCAAAGCATGGACAGGGAGAGAGACAGACAGATGGAGAGAAGAAGAACGTGTGAAAAGACCTGGATATTAACCCTCCGCTGGAGAAGCACAGCGAGTTGCCCAGCTCTGTCTTTTTGGAAGGAACACACAAATACAGGATGCCCTGATTCTGCATTCGCTGTTCGTGGCAGCAGGGTGAGATTCAACCGCAAATCCCGCTGCCGGGGAGGTGAGGGCCCAGGGCAGCCTCTGCTGCTCTGAGCTGATGGGGAGGGAGCCTGAAAACCCCCCGCTGCTCCCCCCCAGCGCAGCTCCTGCTCGCCCGCGGCCACACGCAGGAACAGTAACTTAAACAAACCCTTCTCAACTCTTTGCAAAGTATTTCTGAAAGAAAAACATCCAACGTACCGTTATTTTGGCCTGCTAGGTTTTATCTGCTCTCTCTGCAAAACCCCGCTCTAGTTTTCCCACCAAAGAATCCAGTAGCCAAGCGACGGCTTGTTTTGGTTTTACTGCCAAAGCAGCCACAGACTCTGCACTCCTAAAATTTCCCCTTTTAAGCTTATTTCTTGCTTTTGCTTTCAACTGGTTCCAATTACCCGTGTTAAGCGCAATCACAAATTATGGTGGAAGGACCCAAAATTGGCCGGGCAATTACTCCCTCGTGCAATATCCCCTCTGCTTCCCTCGGCCGCTCAGCGACCCTGGGGAGGGGGGGCAGGCAGAGCTAAGCCCGGCTCAGCAGCGGCTGTCTTAAACGTCAGGATGAGACTCCAGTGCTGCCCAGACACAGGCTGGAGGATGTTTCTGATACAACAGGTGAAATACCAAGAAAACAGGAGGGTTTAGCCACTAAACCTGTTCCCAGAGCAGGAGAGAACACTGTCTGCATTCCCTGGAGGCACTGTCAAACGCCACCATCTACACGGGGGTTTAAAGAGCAGGGTGCAGGAACTGAAAATGCACTGAAATAGTTCAGCAAGGGCCAGCAAGCTCCCCACCGCCTGTGCAGATGTGGTAAAGGCAACAAGCAATCTGCCTGTTCGCCCTCTATTCTCTTCCCCTGTTATAAAACGAGCGATTCAGTGGCAGCTCACAAAATGTCTTGGCAGCATCTGCTTAACCAGAACGGCACCCACACGCTCCTGAAGGATCCTGAAACCCTCGCACCTGCCTGGCAAACCCCATGGGCCCGAGCCTCCATTAGGGGTTTGCTCTGACTCCATGACCCTACAACGCCTGCACCCCGACCCCACGACCTGGAGCCCCCCGGGGGTTTCCAAAGAGGAGATCCTGCGGAGCGGGTCCTGATCCAGCCCTCCCCGGGACACCGGCACCACTCCAGCACACCCGTCCCTCTCCGCCCGTGCGCCTCTGAGCGACCGGGGTGCCGGCGGGGAGGGGGGACCTGCCCCTCCACTGGGATAAAACCTGGGCGGCAGCAGAACCCGGGGTGCTCGTCGGTATTTCAGGGAAAGCACCATCACCGTCACCGCTGCTGGGGGACGGCGGGGGCTGCCCCCGCTGCGCGCACGCCGGCACTCACGTTATCAGGCGCGACTTGGGCTTCTTCGGGGAGTCTCTGCCTTTCAGGAGATCATCCTGCACCTCCAGCGTCTGGGACTCGAGGATTTCATTGAGGCTGTTATCGGCGGTGGGGCAGGAGTCGGTGGCAGTGCTGGCGAGGGTCTTGGTGGGCTTAAACGGATCCACGGAGTCAAAGTTATCGGGGTCAAACTGGTACGAGCCCTTGGGGAGAGCCGGCGAGTTTTGCAGCGCTGAGCTGCCATCGAAGGGATTGAGACTTGGGCTGTCCCAGGACGCAGGACCCCGCCGGGGGGAGCCCCGGGGGGGCAGCGGCTCCGTGGGACCCCTCTCTGCCTCCTCAGCTGGTTTCCTGGGGGGCTCTCGGTGTCTCTTCGGCGTCAGCTTGCTGGCCGGGATCCTGCTGCCCTTCCTGGGTGTGGCCCTCCTGGCCTCCACGCTCTCGCCCCCCTCCGTAAAATCGACCTCAGGATTCGGGACCTGCCCTTGGGGCTCCGGGGCCGGGTCCCCCCGCAGCTCACCGGGGC
>NW_020799128.1:4444710-4449274 GCF_003259725.1 Athene cunicularia | reverse complement strand
CCCCCCACCCCAGCCCTCGCTCGCTTGTAGAGTCAAGGGCACGGCTCTGCCACTGCTGGGGACATGCGGCCCTTGGGAGGGTCCCCCGTAAACCAGGAGGGTCCCCCATAAACCGGGAGTGTCCCCCATAAACCAGATACAGCAGCGACACGTGGTCGTCACTCACAAACTGTCGCTGCATCAACGCGAGGAGCTGAAGCACCAGGAGAGCAAAAACCCTGCGTGCATCTGGCAAGGTGGGGGCGGACAGGAAGGGGGGGCCCAGTAGAGCAATGGGACCCCCCCAGATTATGGCGAGCCGGGAGGAAGGGTCCTGCTGGCAGCAGGGCGCTGGAGCCGCTCTGCTCAGCACCGCGCCTGCCCGCACCTCCCGTCCTGCCCACACGCTGCCTGCACCTCTGCCTGCAGAAATCCTGCCTGTGCGCCTACGCCAGGCTCACAGCACTGCTGCCAGCTCCCTCCTCACAAACCCCGATCCATGACTTAATGACTATTACTCCAATCCCTTCCCCTAAATCCTTTTACTGTTTAATCTTTTCTTGGCTGTCAAGGGATGGGCAAGCTCATTATCTGCCAAGGCACCCTGAAAGCTGCACCCAGCATGCACCCAGAGCCAGGACTCCGCACAGGGTGAAAAAAAAAAGAGGAAAAAGAGGAAAACTCCAGGTGTCATCTCCGCCCACCTCATCCACACCTCTTCTCCTGCATCTCAGCCAAGGAGGGTGGCACAGGCTCCCGGGATGAGGCAGAACGGGGTGTTGGGGCACTCAGCACCCATCGGGGAGCAGGACCCGCGGCTCCCGCTTTCCAGGCAGACGCAGCCCAGCCAGTTCCTCCAAGGCCACAACAAAACCAAGAACCAAACTGCTGTGAAAACCTGGCTGGGAACAGCGGCGTGGGTGATGGAGAAACCTGCCTGTCCCCTCCACTGCCGCAGCCCTGCCCGGGCGCGCGGGTGGCAGCTGCCCAGGGCGCTCGCAGGAGCGTGGCCCTGAGATGCAGGGGGTTCCCAGCGACGAGCTCCTGCATCCCCAGCGAGTCTCCCTGGAAGGGCTGTTCCCATCGCAGCCATCTGCAGCCAGCTCACGGCTGCTGGTGACCGAGCGAGTCACAGGCTGGCAGAAGAAAAGTGAATCAGGCAAATATCTGGTCCCCGGGCTAAACCAGGACACTGAGCCAACAACCCTGACTCAGCTGATGGCTCGTGGTTTGCATAATTGATCTCTAGGATGCTAAAAGCCATGGCAATGAATCATGAGGGGCTGTGTGCTCCCTGAGACTGCAGAAAAAGTTCTCTCCGACTGCAAAAAAAGCTCCGTCCAGATAGACATTGCCTTGCTGCCCCAGAAAACGCATCAGTAAACACAAATCCAGTGGATACGTACTTGGAGTGCAGCCAGAAAACACGCGGAGGCAGCGCCTGCCAGGCCTCTCCATCATTAGGAACCAGGAAAACCTCCTTAACAGACCCCAACGAAAACTTTATTACACTTGCTGTGTTGCTCAGATGTTTTAAACCTCACTGAGACAGCCCTGAATAGAAGAACAGACTTCAAAGTCAGGGCAAAAGGCACCTTTAAAATGCATTCTGCATTCCCACCGGAAGGTTCTGCAGCCGCCGTTCTCACAGACTTAAGCCCATCCTGGTTTCTAACCCAAGCAATGAGTAATTACTTCTTGAATAACGAGCAGTCAGCACGCAAACCACCTCTCCTTGCTGTGGATGTCTGCAGGGCGGGGAGAGAAGCCGCGATGGTGCGTGTGACCATTTCTTCACGAAAATTAGAAGAACCACCCACCCAGGTCTCCCAATTTTGTGATTCACTTGCTTTCTGAACCTGAGACAGTTCAGCTGCTCCACTCCCTCCTGCCTTCAGGCAGCCTGCCCGCTCAGCCAGTCCGAAAGCTGAGGAACTGGAATATACTGGGAGACACGCGCAGGTGAAGGACAGTTCAGGAACTTGCCTGCGATTTTGGTAAAAGTTGAGGGTGGAGATTTTCTACTCTGAAGAGAAACGTGCAGGCAGGGCAGTCTGGCACCGCAGTAACGGGCACTTTGTGCGTGTGCACGGTCCTGGTTCCGCCTGCCTTCCTCGGGCTGCAGTGAAACACAACCACCGCCAAGCAGCTTTCCTCAGGCCACCCCTCGCTCCCTTAAATGAATCAGAAAAACTTGGCAGCAGCCCGGCAAAGGCTCCGCGCCCTTTTCATCCCACAGACAGCAACCAAGTGAAGCAGCACTGATCCCCCGCGCAGCCCTGAATGCCAAAGCCGCCGAGAACAACCCCTCCACTATCCGCAGCCTCTGGTTCGGCTCACGCTTTGTGCACAGCCTGAGTCACGCTCCTCTCCCTCCCTGGCTCACCCGCGCACGCAGCCTGAGCACAGGATATCTGGCCGGTACATTCAGCTCAGGCTTACGTAGCTAACGGCTTTTTTCCTCTTTTGGTTTTCCGCTTTTGTTTAACAGACGTTGATCTATTTTTAAATCTATTCTGTTAAGAATTAGCATACCGGCAAGCGATGCTGCCACTGGCGCACCGGAAAACACGTGCCCCGCATCGGGGTTACAGAAGTAAAAGCTGGTGAGGCTGCTCCCGTCACTGACGGTTCCATATTTGCAGCTTCTGCTCATTTCCTTGCACAGAATTATCTTCCTCTGGCAGATGACTGAAGATCCTTCAGCAAGAACGAGACAGAATTACAGCCTCCACCGTCTGAGACAGCAAGAGGAAAACAGCTCCAGCAATCTGGAACGGGCGTGAAGCCTGAGCACAGCCCCCTCCCCGGGGCCAGGGGACTGGCTGAAATTTTGTCCCCAAGAATAATGCATCCAGGCCACCTCTCAGCTGCGCGTGGAGCAGCCGTCCCCCGGCTCCGCGGCTTTTGCCTTACGGCTCCCAACCCACGAAGGGTGAAGCTGCAGCTGGGAGACGGAGCGCCTGCTCCTGCCGGTACCCCGAGCCTGGGAGATGCTGTGCCAGCCCCTGCCCCTGCCCCTGCCCCCAGGTGCACACAGCGTGGGGGGCAGCGGTTCCCCAGCGGCCCTGCGCGACAGCTCGGCGGCTGCGGCGCTGACAAGCAGCCATTATGCCGGGGCCTCCCGAGCACAGCGCTTCTCCCCGCTGCCACCCCCAGCCACCGGCGGAGGAAAGGGCACACACTGCTGCAAAACAGCCCTGTGAGGACAGGCGCTTAACGTCTACATTGCCCAAGGTAGGGCGATTTAAGAGCCCAGGGTGCCTCCTGCACATGACAAGCTCCCGGGGAGTCCCTTCCCTCCACCATTTCAGAGACCCTGAAGAGATGCAGCCGAGGCCCCGGCAAGGACAGAGCCGGGCGCAGTCAGGCAGCGGGTTTGGCCCGGCTGTCTCCAACATCCTGCTCTCCACCAGCCGCCGCGGAAAAACAGCTTTTGCCAGAGATCATCCCCTCGGCCCGACCACACTGCGAGCTTTGTGCGCAGGCTGCAGCCAGCTCCCTCGCTGCAGTGCCAGCCGGGCCTCGGGGAGCGGCTCATCCCGGGGTGCAGGGGCTCAGGCGGGTGACCACGGAGTCCGAGGCAACACGCTGCCCTGAGCAGAAGCTTTGGCAGAAACGATCCTTGTACCTGCTAGGAAAGCCTTTATCTCCCCTATTCCCCTCCCCAGACATCATCCCCCAAAGTAAAAATGCCTCTACCATCCCTTCTTATAAGGGAGGGATTATTCCTCGAGCTGCAATGATCAGAAGCCTGAACTGAGCGTTCTCTCCACCAAAGCAAACAAACCCGCGTCTCACACGGGGATGGGTGGGCACCCAGATCTGCCCCAACAGCCAAACAACCCCCCAGGAGACGCAGACCACAGCACCCTGTTACTGCCCAGGTCATGCAGCTCTTGGGCCTCCGCATGGGGAGGACGCGGGGTCTGGCTCGAGCCAGCTCGCTCCGAGGCAGGCAGCGAGGTACCGGCTCAAGAAAAGCACAAATATTGCACGTCACAAGCCAGGGGCCAGGCAGCTGCCAGAGGCAGTCAGGTAAGAGAAGGCAGAGGATGCTCAGGGCAGTTGGTCCAGGACCCCCGTCCCAGAGGTGCTGCCCTCCTGCAGACACCCCCGGGGGCTCGCAAACGTCCTGACACTGCCCAGCCACAGAGCGGGCCCCTGCCCTGCCCCGATAACCCCCAGCCACTGCCGCAGAGATGCCGGAGCTTCAAAGCCTCCTCTCGACAGCACAAAACCAGACATAAACACCAAGCTCAGCCACAGACACCAACTGTCCTGGAGCGAAGGGTACGAGGAGAGGGGGAGCGGGTGCCAAGAGGCCGGGGGTTACGGGGGACCCGGCTCAGCACAGCAGCCAGTGCGAGACACGAGGACAAACCAGCGCTGGAGTGAGAGCACGGCCCCTCGCCCAGCCACAGCTCCCAGCGCCGGCATTTGAACCATCTAGGCCATCAACCACAAAAAATGTGGCAGGCGCTATTCCAAACGAGCAGCTTCTCCTTGACCCCACCCCGCCGCTCCGCACCCCGCGCCCAGAAGCAGGAGGTGCCCGGTGGCTCCTTACCGCGGGTCCCGGCTT
>NW_020799128.1:4441522-4444660 GCF_003259725.1 Athene cunicularia | reverse complement strand
ACCGGCCGGCTGCAAAACCAGCCGGGCCCGCTGCGCAGCCGTGCCGCTGGCCCTCCGCGGGGCTCCCGGGCGGGCTGCGGCCACAGCCCGGTGCCTTCCCCGTGAGTCACCAGCGCCAGGAACGCCGTCAGGGGCAGAGAGGCCTCTGGGGCAGAGCAGACCCATCCAGCTGGTCTGGCCACCTCCAACGCCAGTCGGATACTTCAAAGAGCTCGTTCCTGGCTGTGGAGCATCTCAAATAACCCCCCTACAGGGATCCTTCTTCCAAGTTTCCATCTGTTGGTGTCCTTATTAAATATATGTGTTGCTGCTGCACACTTTTACCGCCTGGCCTCTGTCAAAGAAAATCTCTCATCCTCTCACACAACGCTCCCAAACCTCCCCACGGCCCCCCCGGTTCAGCCGAAGCAAAGGTGTCACCAGGTCCCACCGCGGGAGGTGTCCGGACCCAGGGACACGAGCCCTGGTGCAGCTGCCCCCCCATCGCCCTGCAAACCTCCGTCGGCTGCGTAGAGGACAGCGAGGAAGGGGGAGGCTGAGTGACACCCAGCAAAGCTCAGCCAGAAACTGAGAGGCTGAGGCAGAAGCAGAACCTCAACATCCCGTTTCCCTGCATCTGCTGCGGGTGGGAGCCAGCAGCCTCCTGCCCACCCCCCAAAGCAACAGAGCTGATTCCTGCAGGTGAATTTTACACAAGGAGATCTCCGAGGTGCAGCCCCGGCGCCCCTCCCTCTCCCCTTGCCCCGATCCCCGCGACCCGGAGCCTTTCCAAGCGGCTGCCAGGCTCCGTGCAGGGCGACAGAAACGCGGGTGGGGCAGGAGCAGCTGCAGAGGGGAAGAACGAGGGACGGACTGACTATAGCCCCCGACCTGCAGGCGAGGGAACCGGGCGCAGGGGTGGAGGAAACCAGCAGCATCTTTCCATCGTGAAGGCTCCAGGCAGAGAGGGGCCCAGCCAGGACCCCCCGTCCCCAGTCCTGCCGGCAGGACAGAGCCCGACGGGCCCTTTGCTCCCAGGCTGCAGCGCCCTGGGGCAGGGAGATACCAGAGCAGGGCAAGAGCAGAGCCCGCTCCCGCTTGTTGTTCATGACAGCAATTAAGAAAATGCCTCGAGTGGCATTTTCCAGCTTGGCACCCACCCCAGCCTGGCGGCAACACCGGCTGCAGCTCAGACGCTGCGGAGATAACCCGGCTGTCAGCCCCGCCGGTGGCTCTGCCTGCCTGGCGCAGCCAGTGCCGCCGCTCCGCGGAGCAGGGAGGCCGCTGACCTCTTCGGAAAAAAACCTGCCAGCCCTTCCATCGGCAGGACGAGCCGCTGCCTGCACGGGCAGCAGCCAGACGGGCTGTTCTTCACACCCCTGTCACCCCCGCCCTGGCCCAGGGCCCCGCTGTGCCAAGCACCGCACAGCCGCAGCGCCTCACAGGGGTACGGACCAGTGTACAGCCTAACGATGTACAGCTGAACGATTACAGCCTGTGTACCCCCTGATGGTGTACACCCTACCGATGTCCACCCTCCTGCCAAGCACCAGCCTCTCCTGGGTGGGCCCAGGGAAGCGCTGGAGGAGCAGCCCCGGCCTTGGGGACCGTCCCTGCGGCAGCATCCCGCAGCATCCCCTGGGTGCAGCAGCATCCCGCAGCATCCCAGAGACTCCCCTGGGCATGGCAACATCCCGGCGCGTCCCGGAGCGTCCCGCGGGCAGGGCCGGGGCCGGGCGGGCGGTGTTTCGCTAGAGGGCACTCCAGGATGGGATTTCGGAGGGTTCGGAGCTTCTCCGGCCCCCGGGGGAGGCGAAGGGCCGGGGCTCTGCCGGTTCCCCCGGGCTCGCACGGCCCCGCGGCCCCAGGATCGGGGGCGTGTGTGGGGGGGGGCTCCTCATCCCGAGCTCTGCCCTGTGCCCGGGTGGGGATGCGGGAGCCGGAGGGGCGGCCTGCGGGAAAGACTCCGGTGCGGTGGAACACGGGATGCAGCCGAGCTGAGCCTGGGGCTGAGCCTGGGGCTGAGCCGATGCCCTCGGAGCAGCCCAGAGGACCCTCTGGCATCGCCTCAGCCCGGGCGGGTGCCCCAGAGACCCCGAGCCCCTTCCCGCGCTCCTGCCCCGAAGCCCCGCACCCCACACCACCCGTGAATGGGCCCACGGCCTCACGCGTGGGTCCGGCAGCACCCGCAGCCACGTCACGGCCGCGGCAGCTGCGGGGTGGAAGGCAGAAGCCGGCCCGACCCAACCCCACCGGCCTTTCGGGGCACGACCCCAAACCGCGGGGCCAGGGGAGGGCAAATCTGCGGCAGCGACATTCCCACATTCCTTCTGCTCGTCCTGACCGTGGCCGGGCCGCAGCCCAGATGCAGGTGACAGGACGGAGCAGCACAGCCTTGAACACTCCGGGATTCCCACCTCAGGGTCTGTCGCTGCCGTCTGCTCGCGGGGACCTGGGTGCCACTGGCCGCGGCAGCAGCAGAGCGATGCCCAGCATGGGATGGTGCTGCCGAGCCACCCAGCTCCCCCCGGGACCCTTCACAGCCCTGGGATGTGGCACTTCCCAGCGCTCCACATTCCATCCAAACAGCTCTACAAAAATAGAAGCGAAGGACACAACTGTCACATGGGAGCCCAGACGCCACCCGCCAGCCCCCGGGCTCCAGCTGTCCTTCCCCACCAAACTGCCATTAAATTCATAAACACAAGCATCTGGGGCTGCATAAGAAGGACCCACATGAAAATCAAGGCACTGCTATTCCTGCGTTTTAAAAACAACCACAGCTTAATCTCACTCGCCTGGATGCGAGCTCATGCAAAGCAATTCAGTAGGAACAGGCTCAAGATGTGCGAGCTCCAGCCTGATTTTCACACTGATGATTTATGAACACGAGCATCTGCCTTCATCTTGCTGCTGCTTTACTCCACTGACAACTCCTTCTCTCTCTTTGCTAAAAATAGCCGAGCGAGGCAAGCAGGAATGCTCCTATGAGGTGTGGGCCAGGCCCTGGCTCCCTGGTTCCAGCCAGGACTCGGCGGTGTTGGGGACCGCAGGCAGCACCTCAGCCCATGACCTGGGTGCTGAGGGACGGGGCAGTGAGGAGGGCAGCGGGCGCAGGGAGAGGCCGAGGGAGGCGATAAAGGGCGGGGGGGGGGGGAA
>NW_020799128.1:4434114-4441472 GCF_003259725.1 Athene cunicularia | reverse complement strand
GGCCCCGGGCGAGGGAGCCGAGGCTCCAGTGACACGAACATGATGGCAAAGGGGTGTCACACGCCCGGGCAGGGCAGGGGACGCTGCGATGGACGCTGGGTGAGCTGCGGGACGTGCCAGCGCTGCGGCTGTTGCGGCTGCGCCCCGGCGCTCCTTGGCAAGGGGCCCCTCCCCGCCAGCAATAAACACGTCCAGACCTCTGGGAAACTGCCGGCTTTCCGGTCAGAGGCTGCGAGGGAAAATCAGGAGGGGGAAGGCACCAAAATTACATGAGGATTTTGTGGCCCCCCAGGAGAGAAAACCAGCTGCCAAACAGCACGGAGCGCAGAGTGCCGTCCCACACCACCCCCCCGAGCTCCCTCAGCCTCACCAACGCTGGCAACAACCTAATGAAGCTTTCCCAGCCCCTCAGGACAACAGTGAGGGACAGTGTCGCTGTCTGCCAGCCACAGCCCCAGCCTCAGAGCAGTGACAATCCTTGTCCAAGCCCCCCAGCAGCCCCAGTGCAGCCCCCAGCCATGGCACGGCCCCCCTCCGATGGTCTGGAGGTGAGCGCGGCTGCATGTGGCGGCTTCTAAGTGACAGCGAAGTGTCACAGGACCTCTAATAGTCACACGCGGCCATGAAGCTCTGCCCAGAAAGCCGTTCCCCTGAGGGCTGGCGGTGCTGCGGACGGAGGCAGGCAGAGGTCAGGCAGGGCTGCAGAGCAGCCAGATGTGCCCCAGCTGTGGGGACCTGCTCCTCCCGGGGCAGCAGCCAGGGCTCTGGGGCCGTCCCGCCACCGGCAGAGCTCGGCTCAGGTGGGGCTCCCGCACCCCCTGCCCGGCCGGCACCCCGAGGAGCTCCAGAGCCAGCCGGCGGGGCGGCTGCTGTCTGCGAGGAGGCAGATGGTAATAATTACCCGCACGCTAATTCCATGGAAATTTCCATGTGCCTGGGAAAGAGGCACGCCAAGCCCTCGCTGCTGCCCAGGGCAGAGGCTCACTGTTGTTTCCGGGGACTGTGACTAAGAGCCGGCTCTGTCACATGGAATATGGGGTTTAAATGCCTCCCTGGAGCCTCCCACTCTCCAAACCTGCCCAGAGCAGCCCCCCAGCTGCGAGGGGGCCGGGGACAGGACCCTCCTCTGTGGGGGCTCCCCAGCACCCCAATCCACACCCTCCTGCCCGGGCAGAGCAGCAGCGAGCTGCCTCGGGGGGAGGACGCTGCGCCCCAGCCTTTCCCAGAGCACAGACAGCATCTCCCCATCTCCCGAGCGGGTCCGGAGGGAGGCCAGCACACGGCACGGGACGCGCTCTGGCAGCTCCTCCTTAGCAACACAAACAGAGGCACAACACGGACCTCGGCGGCAGACAAGCGTCGCAGCCCGGCGCGAAGGCTCTGGTGGGAGCCCCGCGTGCCCGTGGCCGCCTGGCAGGTGCCGGTGCCCCCGGGAAGCACCACGAGATCGAGCCTCTGGCAGGGCCGGGCGAGGGGGAGGTTGTGCTGCCCGAAGGCACCTGCTTAGGTCTGGCCATCGCAGCAGGCCAGCTCCCAGCTCTGCACCCCGGGGTGGCCGAGGAGCCCTCGCTCCCCACTCTCCTCCTCCCTCCAGCCCCAGGCAGGCGAGCGCTCCATGAGCGTCCTGGCCCTCAGCTCCCGTCTCCTTCCTACCTTTGCAGCCGCAGACTTGTCCTGGGCTCTGTCACTCTCTGCTACCTGTCCCGGGGCTCCCTCCAAAGCCTCTTCTGTGAGGAGTTGCCTGGAAAAGGAGAAGGGAGGAAGGAAGGGGATGGACGGCGTGGGGAGGGCCAGGCAGCGGCGGGGTGTCTCGGTGCACCCTGCAGCCTGGGGGAAAGGGAGGAGGATGTTTTATAATATTTGGCGACGCTTCCGTGGGCAGAGAGAGGAACCCGGCGCTGCATGAACCGTCCACGCACGCCGCTGCTGCGCCGGTACCGGAGCCACTGGGCCCAGTGCCCGGATCTCGTGCTGTCTCCTGCCGGGGCCCCACTGGTGTCATGCCGTAAAAATGTGCTCTTGGCTGGAATTTGGCAGCCTGGCCTCCAGCGGGGAGGGAAGCTCTCGGCTTACAGAGGGAGCTGCAGCCTCGGGGCTGCGGGAGAGGGGAAGGGGAGCTGGTCCCGAGCTCCCGCCCTGCCGGGGAAGGAGGGCTGGGAGCGGTGTGGGAAGGGTGATGCCCCCCGGCTGCCCCACACGAGGATAAGACACGAGGATGGGGACTGACAGAGCCACTGAGGCCCCCAGAGAGGCTGAACAGGAGGCGGCATCACCCAGGGTGCCAGACCCGGGGCAGTGGGGGGATGGCCAGGAGGTTTAGCTGAGAGCAGGGGACGTGTTTTGGAGCAGAGGAGACGTTTTCCTTTGAGGTTTCAAAGGCTTTGGCTGGGGCTGCTCCCCAGTAAAGGGTTGTCACAGCTGGGGCGCAGGGACAGCTGCTCTGGCGAGCATCCCCACATCCCATGGCCTCCCCGCTCCAGCCAGCTCCCCTCTGGGGCAGACCCCAATTCCCAGAGCCCCCAGGACATCACCCCCTGAGTCCGCCCAAGCCCAGACTGGGGTCCGGTCCCGGCACATCACACCGGCCAGGACTCACCCAACACTCGCACGGAAATTAGCTCAAGCCTTTCATTTAAACAAACCCCTGGCCTCACCCCACAGGGTTCGTGCCAGGAGAGCAGCTGGGCTCTGGCTGTGGCACCGTGGGCAGGATGCGGCCCCCGTCCCCCCCCGGGCCCCTGTCGGCTCCTGCAGAGGGAGCGCAAGGAGCGGGAATGAGCGATGGGCTCTGCCGCAGCCATTTCATCCTCGGAAAGCGTCAGGCAGGGGTGTTGCTTCCCAAAGGGAGGGGAAGACTGCTCAGGCAAGGAACTTCCCTCCACAAACAAATTCTGCAGCCCACTCCCCCAGCCCGGGCTGGGCCCTGCTCCCTGCCTGCCCGCTGTGACCTTCCCAAACACCCCCGGACCTGCAGCAGCCCTGCAGAGGGGATAAAACCAGCTCTCTGCATCCCCCCGCCTGCAAAAAGCAGGAGGAGGACAGTGACCGGGAAGGAAACCGCTGTGTCACGTGCAAGCAGGGTGGGGGGCGACAGCCCGGCAGCCCCCCATCACTTCTGCCTTCTCTGGGGACCTTCCCATCGGCACCCCCTCGGCCGCCCGAGCACCTTCCCTGCCACCCATCGCTCCCTCCAGCCAGAAGGGTGGGGTGTGGGTACCCTGGTCAAGGAGCAGAGGGGGGTCCCTCTCCTCCCCCTCGCTCGAAGGGCCGTAGTGTCCCCCCCGATCCTCCAGGCGCTGCGGGAGCTCCCGGCGCTGCCTTCGGCAGAGGGCACTGCCGCTCGCCTGCTCGCCTCACCGCTGGCCCCAGCCCAGCCTCTAACTCCCATCTCCCAACTTGCTCGTTCTTTTCGGCTGAAACTTCCTGTTAGTTATCATTTTAATTCTTTACCTCTTCAGCAGTGCAGAAAATTGGCACTTAATTCGCCCTGCGAGGCTGTGTGGCGGCAGCTTAATTGACCCTCGTTGCGTCACCCTGGCCGCATCTCGGTCAGTGAGCTCAGCCTTGTGCCACATTAATTTCCCGTCCACTCTTTGTTTATCTGCCCTTTTCAGGGACGCTGCCTGTGTTCAGCTCCAGGCGCGAGAGCCCCGGAGAAAAACCTGCTGCCACGGGGCAGGGGTGGCCCGCACTGCCCGCCTGGGCAGCTCTCCACAGCTCTCCACCTTCCCTTCTGCCCTGGGCTCGTGCCTTCCTCAGCTGCTCATCAGGTTGCTCCAAACCCAGCACATTTCAGCATCCCACCTTTCATACCGAGTGTTGCAAAATGATGTTGCAACTCTGGGAGCTTCCCCAAGCATTGAAAATCAGTCAGAAACCTGAGCCTCCAGTTGCAGCCCGGACTCTGCCCGTTGTTTTCCAAGAGCTGGGCCCAAGGCTCTGGCCTCGCATGGGCTGGGGGGATCGCAGAGCACGTCGGTCAACAGTGCAGCAGTGAGCGCCGAGTGGCACACTGACCAGAAAGCTTATCATAAAACCAGATTTAGAGCAATTGCCCAAACATAATCTCATTTTAGCTCCAATTCCCTTATTGCATCATTTGGGGCAGAGATTGCTGCATGAGTACCTGAAATAATTGGTGTTCAGAGCATCATAAAACTCCACGTGTGGTTCACGGTCCAGGCAGGACTGTGTTATGGCAGATATCTAGCAGGGGAATAAGGTTTTCCAGGTGAATGAAGGAAATGTGAATAACGTTTTGGGGTATTTCTGAGCATGCTGAGGAGACACGAGTGGCTCCTTTGCTGCTCCAGTGCACAGCAGCAGCAGCAGGAGCCGGAGCGCAAGGCTGTGCCCAGCTGTCTGCCCTGGCACGGGGCCGGCTGAGTGCCTGCAGGATCCTCCTCACCCCGCTGGGCTCTCGGGGACACCAGGGTCCCAGGAGCGGGTCCCAGCACATCTCCCTGGGGCATGCGGGGATGGGCTCGGATGCAGGTTCCGAGGGCAGGGCCAGAGGCAGCACCTTCGTCTCTGTGCAGCCTGGATGCTCTGGTAAGGAGGAGGGATTGCTTCCTATTTAATATATCGCCACTCAATTTGCGTTGGACTGTGGAGTCCTTCCAACACTCGGAATACAATGAGTTAGTATCTGCTGCTCTGGAGTTTGCATCCAAGCTGAAAACCTGGCCAGCTGGGAGCACGCGGGGACCAGGCTGGAGCACAAAGAACAATGGGAAGTCACGGCGAGGGGCGGTGGGGAGGCAGAATCCAGCCCTCGGTGACAGCGCTGTGCCTGCTCAAAGCTCTCTGATGCCCCACCTCGGGAGGATCACAGCTTCCAGACCCTCCTTTTAACTCCGCGCCCTGTCCCCTCGCTCCCCAGCGCTGCGTTATCAGGCGGGGGGTTCTGCGTGCCAAATGGGATGCTGGAGAAGGCGCTGCTGCCTGGATGGGCTCCAGATGCGACGCAGCTAATCCATTTTTATAGCTGGGAGCAGGTGTCTCGTGCATCACAAGCAGCCAGTTTGAAGACCACTCTTCTCATTTGGCCACAAGCCACGGAGAAGTCCGAAGGCATCGGCCACGGCTCGACACCCACCAGCTCCAGAAATGCCCCGCAGGGCCGTGATCCAGCACCTCGCGCCGCTGCATCGCCCCATTCTCCCCTCTGCAGCAGGGAGGGCTTCGGGGGCAGCCACAGCCTTGCCAGCACCCCCCAGCCTGGGATGTGGGGCCGTAGGGGTGCCCACACCCCCTCGGGTGCTTCTGAGCTGCTACCTTGGGTACCGCAGCGACCAATGCTGCGGGGCGTGAGGCCTCCCGCAGGCGCTGTGCCCTGAGCGTGCATAAGGCAAAGGGTCCAGCCCCGGGGCTCCGGTCAAGCTCCATTTCGCCTGTACTTTCCCCCGTCCCTGTTCCCGCGCTCACCTGCGCTGCACGAACAAGGGTGTGCACAAGCAGAGCGTGCCCCTGTGTCCGGAGCTCTGCAGCGAGCTGGGCAGAGTCAGTACCTGCGGGGAGGAAAAGAAAAATATCTGCTGCTGGAGCCAGAGATAGGAAAGGCCAAAGGGTTTGTTTTCCATCCCCAGACCACAGCAGTGTGGCGAGTGGAACCCGGTCAAGAAACCCCGTCCAAACCCACAGCTCCGGAGGCTGCTCTGCGCAAACAACGCCTCAAAGGGAGCTCTGTCCCCGCCTGCCCCATCCCCGCCCCGGGACGGAGAGGGGTCCGTGGCCAAGGCTTCAGCCTCCCCCCGCCCGGCGAGTGCTGGCCCTGCCATAGCAGCACCCGGCCGCGGCAGCGCTCGCCACGGGTGGCAACCCCATCCCCGGAGTGGCCAGAAGCGCCCGGCTCAGCGAGGAGCTGCAGCCGCGGGCCCTCCGGCTTTGCTGAAGGCAGCAGGTCCTGGGGGGCCGGGGGGGACCCTGGGAAGGGGCAGTGGGGAGCAGCCCCCACCGGGGAGCTTCGCCACAGCCAGCTACCGGCGCGCCTGGATGCGATAGCTCTGCTGAGACAAAGAGCCATTGCTGGATTCAGCTGCCCTGGGTATTTTTTTCCCTCTTCGATGAATCACCTGCTAAAAATATTATAAATTGAGTCGCTGGCCAGACCTTTCACTTCTCTGGAAGCAAAAATATTTATTTTACTCAGGCCGTGCCTGTGTTTTAACAGAACTTTATGATCAATTTCTGAGGAATGTGCCATGCTGTATATTCAAATTACAACTTTTTTTGGCTTGCAGTGTAAATTTAAAATGTCTTGTTTAAGACGCAACTGTTGTGCTGCCAGAAAAATGCGGTTTCAGCTGTTTTTTTTTCCCAAAGCAGTAGTTTTGCCCGGTTGATGGTTACTGCCACCCCAGGTGCATGCCTGTCCCCTTGGCCTGTCCCAGGTGGCACCAGCAGCTAAAGAGGGGCTCAGGCTGGGCTTGCTTAGACTGGGAGCTTTCACTTCCCCGGGAAAAGCTTAATGAGCAGCATCGCCACAAAGACGGGGCGCGGGGGCTGCCTGCCTGGGATAACCGCTCCCCCCATCGCACAGGGCTGTGGTTTTGGGAGCTGAAGCAGGAATTCTCCCCGCACAGGCTCCAGGCTGGTGCGAACATCACACAAATTGTCAGACAGGCGCCGAGATCCTCGAGCTGTCGGTGCAGGTCCCTGGAGCTGGGGGAGCAGGTCCTGGTAGCACCTTCCTCCTCCCAGGGGGGATGGACAAGTCATCGCGGGGCTGGGGCCGGGGTCCCCGCCGGGCTCCTGTGCCGGCTGCTGTTGTCCTTGCTCCCGTGCCAGGCGCGCCTTCTCTATAAATCTCTCCCACACTCATTTGAATTTAGGAAGGAAACGAGAGAAATTTCTTTTTCTTGCTTCAGGGCAGAGAGAATAATGGGATCTTTATTCCCCATTAATTAAGTTGATTTTTACGTGGGTACAATTTACGTTCCCTTCCAGCCTTCCCTGCAAAGTGACGCCTCGCGGGTGCGTGGCCTTTGGGTGGGGGCTCAGCGACCCCCGGCAAGGCACCGGGGAGGGTGCGCAGGGGCTGCGGGCGGGCTCCAGCACGCGACATCCAGCCGCTGCTTCTGCGGCAGCGGAAAGGCGAGGCGGGTCCACGGCCATCGGAAAAGTGAAGAGCAGGAGCCGTGACCAGGCCCCGGCAGCCCCAGCCCCCAGCAGCTCTCCCGGCCGGTGGCTCCAGTGTTCCCAGCGAGCAGCGCTGGCACCCGCCTGGTGCCAAATGCGCTGCCTGGCCCGGCTCCATCCTTCCCGGGAGGCACCAGGGAGACCAACACGCAGATGGAGCTGGACATGTTAGCGGCGGGTTCTGCAGAGGCCAGATAAGCCCCTCGAGCCGGTGTTTA
>NW_020799128.1:4411400-4434064 GCF_003259725.1 Athene cunicularia | reverse complement strand
GGGGGGGGGGTGTGTGTGGTGTGGGTGTTTGCCGAAGCACGTGTCTGTGTGAGCTGTAAGGTGTTTCAGATACACCCTCTCACAGGGATGGACTTCAGCTCACGCGTAACGCTGTGTTCAGGCTTCAACGCTTTGCCAAATCTGGGCATAAAAATAAACTTGGAAGTTCAGTGCAGAAACACAGAGTAAAGGCAGGGACCTCTTGCTTTCCATAGGAAGCAGAATTAATAGCTTGGCAGAAGGGGTGCATTTCCATTTTTATACAAGAATTTCCTCCTCCTCCCCCTGCAGAAAAAAGGACTTGTAAGAAATACAAATTCGGACAGTTCTCCAGAACCTGGCAGCAGGCTCCGAAGCATCCCACGAGGCGCGTGTGGGCCAGCGGGACTTCCAGGTTTCCAATGAGAAAATCGAGTGGACCAGCTCACCGTTCCTCGAAAGCACCGGCGAGGGGAGCGCGGGGAGCCGTCGCGTGCCACGGCCGCCCAGAGCCTTCCTGGCGCTGCGTCCCGGGCGGACGCGCAGGCACCTTCCCCCTGGACTGACGCCACCAGCTGCAGGAGGGGAGATGGGCTTTGGGGGGTCTTCAGGTCCTTGCCAGCCCCCGGCTCGCAGGGCTGCTTGGCTGGAGGAGCTCCCCTGCACCCCCCCGCGAGGGGCGAGCGCCTGAGCCCCGCATGTGCCTCGCATTAAGCAACAGCCCTGGCAGCAGAGCCGCGCCGATAGGACAGAGACTGAGCCCGACCTTCTCCCCCCCTTCTCCAGCGCTATCCGAAACCGTAACCTTGACTGGCTGCAGTTTTCATCCATCTGCAAAAGCACATTAAGGAGGGAGAGAAAGGTTGGCAGCTGACCACAAACCTGCTCCCCAGAGAGGTCCTTACCTGACTCTAACCAGATGCTGTTTATCAGCCCGAGCGTATACTACATGCCCAATGTGACGGAGACAGAAAAAATACAAGAAATGCTTGTTACGCTCGGGGCTTCAGGGGGTTTTCATCCTCAGGCCGGATATACAAGTTCCAGGAGAGGAATATGTGTCCCTGGAGTCCTGGGCTGAATCTGGAATTCATATACTCTGTAAATGTACTTTATTTAATACAGGAATCAAGAAAGGTTTTGGAATTATTGCACTGGAGAGCTTGATTGCATAGTTACAGCTTAGAATTAAGGAATAACTGCAGATCTGTAACACGGCGCCTCAGCCCCACGGAAAGGGCAGGACGATGCTCTTGGGCTGCAGTTTTCTGTCTGTTCGCCCATCGCTGTCCCAAAGACACTGAACCCTGCAGGAAGACCCCCGCAGAGCCTGCCCCAGCCCCGCGGCGGATCTCCCTTCGGATTAAACCCACAAAGCCCAGCAGCCCCGGGAGGAGGCACCTGGGCAGCAGGTCCCAGAGCTCAGTCCCTGCCAGCGGCACAGAGCAGCCAAGGGGACGCCGTGTTCGTTAACGTCCCCGGTAATCTCACTGCTGGAGCCATCAAGGTAGAAAACCAGGAGCCAAGCTTTGGCCCATGCTGCTACGTGAAGACGAAGGAGCAGCTGCCTGGGCAGGAGGCAGCACGTCCGCGGCTCGTGGCGGTGCTGGGAAGCTGCGCCTGGGGCACAGAGGAGGGTTGCCCAGTCCGAGCGCTCACAAAGCCTGAGGAAAGCTGCTCAGAGCAGCTCCAGAGCCAGGGCCGGGCTGGGAGCGGACGTGCTGCGAAAATCAGGGCAGGAGTAATGTGGAACATGGTAGCGATCCAGCCCAAGCGAAGACAGATGTCTTGACTGCAAAAACAACGATAGGACTAACAGAGACATGCACAGACGTGCGAGCGCATACCTGTATGTTTATGGAAATGCACATGGGCCTTTTACGTATTCCTGCCTGGTTTTTAAGGATCCAGCTAACGTGCTTTTGCTGTGCCAACATGCTTTAGCTGAAACCTGCGAGGTCTTGGAGGAGCATCTTTCCCCCACGTGGCTCAGGGCTCCCCCCGAAGCGGCCTTGTCCCTGTTGGTGCTGCCCCGAGAGCTCCGCAGAGCCCAGGGCAGCTGCCTGGGAACCTGCTGGCTCGAGCAGAGCTGCGGTGCTGGACCCGGGACAGAAGGACACCAAGTGCTTTTTGGTTTTCCAAGCCAACATCTTCCAGGTTTACTCCACTGTGTGGCCCCTGGGCACCTCATGGGGCCCGGGCAGAGGGTCACCTCCTCCATAGATCCCACTTCCAGGAACCTGCCCATCCCAGGGAGGAAAGCTCGGTCCCTGAGTTGAGTGGTGCCCCACCACGAGAGAGACTTTCCACTCTGCCACCCCAGCTCCCCTGTCTCCTCCCGGGCTCGTTTTCCACGCAGCGAGGAAAACAAAAGCAACACCGAAGGGAGCGGCTAGACCACGGGGACTCGCTGGTGCCCAGGTGGCGTTTGAGACACCCCATGGCCTGTGCCCACTCCTCTCTTACCTGGCAGAGCCAGCACTGCAGGCCAGACACTGGATACACTCAGGGCTGCTCCTCTCGGGGTGCATTCGTGGCTACGGGGTATTTCACACTGTGGCCGGGTCCTGGCGCTGGTCCCGCTGCGCTCCCCCGCGGCCGGGCAGGGCTGGGGAGCGTCACAGGGCCCCGAGCACGGCGCCGTGCTCTGCCTGCACAAATCTGGGCTGCTCTGGAAAGCATCCCAGTTCCTCTGGCTGACGGTATTTAGGCAGAGGCTGCTGGAAAAAGTGATGTGCTCTCCACGCATGTGTGCCACCGGCAGCCGTGGCCCGGCAGCGTTAATCACCACCTCAGGGTGCCAACGATTACACAAAACCGGGGGAGCATCTTGCTGTGGCTCCCTGACTTGCGAGGGGAGCGCCCTGCCCCTGCCAGCCCGAGCGTCCTGACGCTCAGCACTACCTACAGCACCAGCACCGTAATTTTTCTTCACTACCTGCTAGGAAATCGTCTTAAACAACCTGCAGGCTGTCCTTCGCTGGGCACAAGACACAGAAAAAGCCACACGCTGCTCCTGTCCCTGCCTTGGAAGAGGCACATGCATCCAGGGAGGTCTGTGCGCCTCAGACCCGTCACTTCCACGGGCGCAGGTGCCTCAGCCACGTTCCAGAGCACCAGCAGCACTAACTCCCCGTCCCCCAGCTCCTCCATCTCTCCCCAGTTATATCTGACTCCAGAACACGCAGCTCCTTCCACTCCTGAGCATCTCACACGAGAGGTGAGCTGGGAGCAGACACCCCCCTTTGCAGCTACAAGACCCAGCACAGACCATGGGCATCTCTCTCTCTGCTCCTGGGGCCCCGCGGCTGGGAGCCGGCTGTGCTCTCCGGGAAGCGGGATTCTGCCTCGGCTGCAGCCAGCACCCCCAAACACGCCACGGCAACGTTTCTCTTTGCTGGTTGCACTTGGCTGGTTGCAGCCAGGACCACGTTAAGTCCTTATAGTCCCTCCTCACCTTCCTCTTCCAAGCATGGACAAAGAGAAGGAAAACCACGCAAAGTGCCATTCGCAGCCCTCAGAGCTCTAAGCTGGGGTCTTACATTCATGGAGGAGGGCTTTTATAGCTACAGGTAACTGATTGCTAATTAACTCAGAGTAATTAGCACCATTGAAAAAGCTCATCTGGTCACTCCCTGAACCTACATTCCTGACCATGGGGTCGGCTTTGCCCTCTGTTGAGGTCTGGGGAAAAGCTGCCGGTGTTGGGGTGCTCAGGCTGACGGCTGGAGCAGCCCCAGAGCCCGGGGGCTCTTCTCCCCCCATTGCCCCCCAAAGCCTCTGCGTTAGACTTTCACTGGGTGCTTGTGCAGAGCTGTGGGTATTGAGGGGAGGGGGGGGCACCCTGGGTGCCCCTCACCCCTGCCACGTCTGCTCCCCCCCATCATTTCTCCAGGGATCCGCAGGGAAGGGCCATCTCCCTGCTCAGCCCCAGCCCCTGGAGCACCTCGGGGGGTTGTGAGCAAGAGGCATTTCTTGGAAGGGCTGTGAAATTGCCTGTGCCATGGAATTTGGTCCCGGGAGAGTGTCATGTCCCAGCAAAGGCCCTGGCTGGGTGGCCCGGGGCAGGACGAACTTGTCGGGAAGGCGCTGAGGGAGGGGGTGAAAAAGCTTCGCTGCGTGTCGGTGCCCCCGGCTCCACCAGCCGTGGAGGGAGTTACCTTGGCGTTAGAGCCTGCTGGCAAAACCAGGCGCCCTCTGCGCTCCAGCCACCACAAGGGCATTAATCAGGCTGAAAATACAAAAGCAACACGAAAAGCACCATCTACGGGGTGCGCAGCATCGGATACTTGCTCTGGGAGCTGGGCCAAGTGCTCGTATCCTGACTCATAAATACACCGCTAGGAACACACATCATCTCTGGAGGGCTTTAAGACCATTTCGATTTCAGAGCAAAATGGTCCAAGGCACCTGCTGCATTTTAATGATTCTTCTCCATCCCCTCTAGGGACGCTGAGATTTAAAAACTGCCCTGCAGCCGCCCTGAGCTTCCCCCACGGCACTGGGGAAGGCAGCATCGGCAGCGCCGGCGCTGCCCGGGTGCGTTTGCACAAATCCTCCATTTCAGAGCGTTGGAGGCTGAGCACGGTGGCAAGGGGTCGTGTACCTGCCAAATATTTCCCCTTCTCTGGGCTGAGTTGTTTGCACAGAGCCTCTCGGGCAGCTGGGACAGAAAATCCTTTAACTGGGGCCTGTCGTCCCCGAGAAAGCACCCGGGGGTGGGCAGGGGGTGAAATCCTGGCTCCCCGGGCACTTCTGCCCCATCCTGCCCGGCTGCACGGGCAGCGCTGCCGGGGGAGCTTCGCCGGGCCCCGCCACGGAGGACACGGGAGCCTGGGCTGACCCGGGGTGAACGGATGCGCCCTGGTAACGGTACAAAGGCTCAGTCACGCTGGAGCCCGAAGAGCAGACTTGATGAAGAAAACATGCCCTTTGCATTGCTATTCCCTCCCCATAAAGCTATAAACTCCTTTCAAATGCTTCATCTTCCTAACTTTTGGATGTCATTAAACTCTTTATTAATTTACTCCAAATGTCTTTGCTCGTATTCCAACACAGCTAACCCCATCAAAAGGATAAGAGCACAGTGCTTAGACAGCACTTCTTCTCTTCAAAGCCTGTTACTGAGATTAATTGCTTCTCTCAAGTCCTCTGTGAAGGAGGTACATGGGAATAATTGTGATTAGTGCTGGGTGTGAGGTAAGAAGCTGAGTCTGAGGTAAAAGCGGGGACCTGGGCTGTCACTGCGCTGCGGGGAGAGGGTGGGCTTGTGCGGGCGCGGGAGGACGAGGGGCTGCAGGGGAGCGTGGCTGGGCTCCATCCACAGTGGGTGTTCCTGCAGGTCCGCGGGGGGCAAAGCCCAGGCTAAGGCAGAGCTGCAGCCCCGGGGTGCCTGGCACCCCCCCCGCCTCCGAGCATCTTCCCTTGGGCGAGTGCTGAGCTTGTCCTCGGGCTCCCTGCTGCTCTCCCCTAATTGTCTTCTGCCTGCCAAGAGCCTCGTGTGCAGGCAGAGATCCCTCCTCCTTCCCGATTTATCCCATGATGTCACCAGTCTTGGTCCTTCCTGACATCACCGGTGACATCACGAGTCCTTCCCACGGCCCTGGGGTGGCAGCGGGGCTGGGCAGGGGAGGACACGGCCATGCTCTGCCCCGCTGAGCACCCCGCGGTCCAGCTCCCCACAGCGTGAGGGACCAGTCAGCAAACCCATGGCCCCGACTTGGAGGCTGCCCGAAATGCTCCCCTCCAGCCTGGGGGCTGAGTGAGCTGGTGCCCAGGGGATGGAGGATCCTGGGGAATGGAGGATCCTGAGGGATGGAGGATCCTGGGGATGGGGGATCCTGGAGGATGGAGGATCCCGAGGATGGAGGATCTCGGGGATGGAGGATCCCAGGGATGGAGGATCCCGGGGGATGGAGGATCCCAAGGATGGAGGATCCTGGGGATGGGGGATCCTGGGGGATGGAGGATCCCAGGGATGGAGGATCCCAGGGATGGAGGATCCCGAGGATGGAGGATCCTGGGGGATGGAGGATCCCAGGGATGGAGGATCCCGAGGATGGAGGATCCTGGGGGATGGAGGATCCTGGAGGATGGAGGATCCCGCAGCTCAGCCACGTGGGCCGCTGATGCCGTCGGCGCAGAAGCGAGCCCAGGCGATGGCTCTGGCAGAGCCCGCGCCTTGGGGCCAGATGTGCGCGTTGCTGCGGCTGACACGGTACATCTGGTCCGGGTTTTGGTTTCCATCGCGGAGTTTACCACATCCCCCCCAGCCGGCTGGAGGCGAGGAGGCGCACATCTGGAAGCAATTCCAGCTGTCACGCTTCAAGGAGATACTGCACCGCAGAGAGGAGAACCTGATCCCTCGCCCCTCAGCCTCCTCCCGCCCTCCAGCTCCAACAGATGAGAAGAGCACCAGCATCCCCCGCCGCGAGCCGGATCCTGCCGGGTGCTGAGCCCCTCCCAGGAAGGGCAGCGCACGGCGCCTGCACCTCCTCGGGAAGAGGGATGGGGCCGAGCCCCACGCTGGGGGGCAGCTCAGGCTGGGGACACCCCCAGCTCTGCGCCGGGGTGGGGTGATGCGGGACGGGACCATCTCCCCGATGCAACCCAGCATCTCTGGGGCTCGGCGCGGCCGCAGGCCCTGGCCGTGTCTGGTTTCACCCTCTGCCAACCCAGCTCAGCCCCGCACCGGGGTGGGGTCCTCTGCGCCGACCCGCAGGTGCCCGGGAGCGTGATGCCTTCCCGTCTCATTGGCGTCCATCTCCAGAGCTCACCCAGTCCTGGGAGCGCAGTCACCGCGCAGCGGTTCTGGCAGGGAAGGAGCACTTGTTTCTTTATGATATGGAATAGTTTCAGCATTAGTTATTTCTAAATCATTCTGGTTTATGAGCAACCTGACAATTTGGCGAAGGCAGCAGGCCTGGGTCTGTACCAGGCACTAATAAAACCTTGAGAAGAGCCGTAAACCCGCCTGGCAGCAGGTTGCTGGGGGAAGGGGGAATACTAGCGGGCACCTCTGCTCCTGCCTGCTCCAGAGCAGCGGGCAGCAGCGGGCAGCAGCGGGCAGCAGCGGGCAGCAGCGGGCAGCCCCGCGCCTCTCTGTGGGAGGGGATGAGCACCCCAGCCCGCTCTCCCGGCAGCAGCAAGCTCTTTCCCCTCATCCCTCTCTCACCCCACCCATCTCCCGCAGCGTCTCTGGGCACATCCTGGGCAGCCCCAGGTCGGGCAGGGGCTGGATCCTCAGTCAGGGGACTACGGAGAGGGGGAGGCGAGAGCTGCTTGTTCCCTGCCCCATGCTTCCAGCTATTGGGGCTTATTGGAGGGGAGAGGGGGCAAAAGAAAAAAAAAAAGACTGAAATGGGGAAGAAAATCCCGCCAGGTCTGATAGGAAACAAAGCCTGCCATTGCTGGGCGGCTGGCGAGGGGCTCTCAGCAGTCACCAGCCCGTGCCTGGGGGCAGGGGGACTCCACGTGTCCTTTGCTTTAGGGGACAGGGAAGTCACTGGGGGAGGGTGGGCCGACACCTGGCCCCGCTGCATTTGCCCAGGAATCAGCTGATCTTCTGCTGGACCATTTGTCTTGCAGAGGTACTCTGACTGCAGGAGCTGCAGCCCCCGGCTCAGCCAAGAGGATGTTCACTCTGGAGCCTACAGATGATGCTCCAGATTCAGCTGCTAATATAGGAGGAGGAAAAGCAGGCAGGAGCCTCCCCAAAATGCCCAAGTGGGACGGAGCAGCCTCTAAGGAGCATCCAGCCATGCTGCCCTGGCAGTTGGACCAGCACAGGGTCCAACCCACGATCCCAGCCCGGCTCTCGGGAGCTCCTACAGCAGCGTCTGCAGCAGAGATGGACCATCCTGCCACTGCGGGCTGCCAGTATGGCAGTGGGAGGGTTTGGAAGGGGAAGATAAATGGACATGTACGTAGAAATAACAAGTGCTCTGCAGAAACCATGATGAAATAACAAACGGATTAAAATAGGGGATCTATTCTGGGAAGGCCTGGCACAGGGTCTGACCCAGAAAGCCACCTGCAAACCCGGCCAGTGCCGCTTCCCTGTGCTTAGGCCCGGCCAGCTCCACTCTGAGGACGAGACACCCCTGCCCCGCTGCAGGCGGGCGCTTGGAGGGGCCGGGAAACGCAGCTGGTGCTGCCCCAGCGCCGGGCAGCAGCCGGGGGGTTCCTGCTGCGAGACCCCACGGGGCTCCCCGGAGAGCGTGGGCAGCTCGGAGGGGCCTGAGGGATACCAGGGCTGCAGGGACAGGCCCTTCGCTGGTTGCACACTGGATCCAGTTACAGGCCAGGTCAATAAAAGAACTTATTTTAGACTTTTATGGCAGAAATAATTGCCACTTGCAGGCCGAGGGCTTGTTAGCGGGGGGCATCAGGTGATGCTGCGGCCGGGGCTCACCCAGACCCCTGGGGCTGGGCGCCGCTTGCTGCTGTTTCACTCTCCACGGAGGGAGGGGGACGGGGGGTCAATGCCACAAGTGTGGGTGACCCCAGCAAGCCTCAGTCACCGGTCCCTTGCCTGTGCAGCAGCCAGCCTTCCTCCCGCTTCTCCTCCTCCTCTCCTCCCCGCTTTTCCCCTGAAAACCCTTCTTTGTCATGGAAAGTTCTGCAGCTGGAAGGCGCCGGGGCTGGGGCCAGGCTCGGGGGCCGCCGGGTCCCCTTGGCGCCGCCTTCGCTCCGCTCCCGGTGCCAGCGGCTCGGGCAGCAGTGTGTGCCCTGCTCTCGCCAGACCCACCTCTGCCCCGGCCGCCGTGCGCGTTCTCAGTGGTCACACGTGGAACAGGTTACGTTTTTATAATCATCTTTCCGCAATCCTTCCCTTCTTTTTTTGTTCAGTCCCAATATCATTCCATACAACTCCTCCCCTCTCCCCCGCAAAGGCCTTTCAAGCTGGTGTCTACAGGAGCCCGCATGAAACCTTCCAGCCGTGGCTCTTCCCATCCCTTTCCAGGAGGGAGACCCATGTCTGATCCCTCCATCTCTTGCGAGGTCCCTCCCTTCTCTCACCGACTGCTGCAAGTCGCTTCCACAGAGTCCGTTTCCAGCAGGGAACCAAAAGCAGAAGGAAGGGGCAGGCGGGTGGGAGCAGCTCTGCTTCTCCTACAGACAGATGCCCAGGGTTTGGCACCCCTCTCCCCTGCCCGGGCACCCCCAGCACCCCTGCCTGTGCCCTAAGCACCAGGGCGGCTCGTCGGGGCCAGGGGGAAGAACAAACTGGCAGCAGTGGATGAGGAGCACCGGCTCTGGGCTCAGCCAGCTGAGCTGGTGTGCCTCTTTCCTAAGAAAAAAAAGGAGACAAAACTCTTTTCCCACGCAATCACTGCTCTGAGGCATCTGAACCCGCCCATGGCCCCACTATTAAATCTCTGTGATGAGAGAACGATTTACTACAGGACTTTAACTGGGTTTTATTCTACAGAGGAACTCCCTGTGTTACCTGCAGGAGCCGGCCCTGGGTTCTGGGCTTCGGGGAGCCTGGACCTGTTTCGATGTGTCTTCGGGATGTTTTGCTGGCAAAGGCAGCCCTCTGCCCCCGCCCTGTCAGGCCCCAGCCCAGGACCGTGCTACTGCGCCCGCACAGAGCAAGGACATTCCTGCCCTCAACACCACGATGGTGCTCCCCTGCAGAGCGGCAGCAGGGACACGCGCAGGAGCCCGACCTGGCGGAAGATGCATCAGCGTGTCCGTCCGTCTGTCCAGAGAGACGCCAGCAGGGCCAGGGAGAGTGCCAGTCCAGGAGAGGAGGGGAAGGGCAGGGGCAAGTCAACTTCATCAGGCTCTGGGCAAATATTTCCTGCTTCAGAGAGTGCCCGATGCTTGGGAGGGGGCTAGAAAGGTGTCATGGAGGTGTCTGTCCTTGCCAGGCAGGGACGAGAGCGCAGCCCACGTGCCAGCAGCCTTTAATCCTCCTTGTGGCTTCTCCAGCCATGACGCCCCTTCCTTCTGCGCAGGGCAGTAAACTGGAGGAGAGAAAGGGAGAGCCCTGAGCTCCTGCCCCACACGGCAAACTGGGCAGGGGAGCAACTGCTTGGGGGTCCCGCGGCAGCAACGCCCGGGTGGAGCCAAGCTGCTGAGCCAGCAGTGACCCCCCCGAGCCCCCCTGCCAGGAGCTGGAGCCCTGCCCTGCGCTCCCCTCGCACCGGCCATAAAAGCAGACGGGGCTTGTGATGCAGGCAGGGCAAAGGCAGAGTGCGTGTTCTCGCTGTAAATAAAACGAGATGATTAATTAAAGTGCGAGTCTGCTGCCAGAAGGAAGAATGGGGCTCAGGTGGCTAATTAAACCCAGGCTGCAAATCCAGCCAGCGAGTTTCTGCCTTACGGTCTGCACACAACATCTGCTCCATTAAGATTTCAAGAGATAAAGGCAGGAGAGGCGCAAGAATGTAGGAATTCCAGGAGAGACGCAGCCAGAGGATGCGCAGGGCACGGCCTGAGCTCCACGGGGACGCCAACATCCCTGGAAATGCCTCATCCCCGAGGAAAACACAGCGACGCGCCCGGCACGGTGCTGAGGGGGGGCTCTGCTCCCACCCCGGCATCGAGGTCACGTTAAAATAGCAGGAGGGCTGGGCAGGGCCCCCCCTCGCCCAGCTGCGCCTCCTGCCCGGGTCTGCCCCTGCCTGCAGCTCTCCGGCGAGGGGTGGAGCGGCACCAGCGAGGTCGCTTCAGGGCCGGATTCCCCCCTCTCCTCTCCCTCCCCAAACATCTGTGCAGATGTTAACAGGCGTGGCAGGGCTCGATTTTCGATACGAAAGGCAAAGGGTTAGAGTTGAGCTCTTGGGTAAGTGACACCGAGAAAGTCAAAGTTTAATTGGCATTCCTGCCCAGGATGAAAGCCCGCGGCTGCCGGTGCCGGCAAAGGCTAAGAGGGGCCATTGGTCACGGGCTGTAACGGCCACACAGGCGGCACTGGGACCAGTCTCCCCCGATGGAGAGGCCTTCGTCATCGGGGCTCAGCCACAGCGCTCCTTCCTCAGCCTCTCCTCATCCCACATCCCTCATGCAGAGGCAGCGGAGCCTCCCGCCTGCGCATCCCCCCCTCCAGCCTCTGGTCCCCACCCCCCGAAAGGGTTTGGGGGCGCTCATCTTCCAAAAGCCTCTGAGCAGCGCTGGCTTCGTGTACCCACCTTACCCCAGGGCCCTGCTGGTGGGGAAGGTTTGTATCAAATCCTGTTCCAACCTGTGAAATTTTGGCATCAAGTCCCTTCGGTTCTCCCATGGGACTGGACCCCTCTGCAAACTGGGGGAGCCCATGTCTGCTGGACACCCTGCACCCCCTTGCTGGAGCTCTCCCAGTTTGCAAAGAGACTTGGGGGGTGGGGTGTGTGTGTGTGCAGGAATCGCCTCCAAATGTCTGTGAACAAAACGAAGAGCTGCGGGCACCTGCGCTGCCGGCCAGAGGGAGCTACAGCGAGGGGCATATTTACCAGACTTCCCAAACTGCCTGAAAACAGTCATTACATTAAATGCAAGGTCTGGCAGATGCAAGTCAGTCACTTCACTTCTGATGTAACTTGTTCACAGCGCCGATGGCACGGGGAGGGAGCTCAGCTGATGGTTCCCATTAGCGCCAGAGCCCGGTTTCGCTGCGAGCCCTTCCCACTTTAAATGCTTCGCTGGGAAAACGGAGCCATGAAATTCAGCCACGGCCTCAATCCCTTTTAACTCCTGCGTTGTAGGGGAGCTTCAGGCCCCAAGGGAGCTGCTCTGACTTGTTTTGGGCTCCTCAGAGAAATCAAAGCACATGGAGAAACATCTCTCTTATTGAATCAATAGAGACTCACTGGCTGCTGGGGGCAGTGACGGGATCAGCCCTGGGGCGGCTCTGCCCTGCTCATCCCACTGACCCAGGGACGGAGCTTGGGGACAGCAGGTCACGGCGTGGCTTTGCCTCGCTGGGGGAGAGGGGCTGGGCTGGGGTAGCCCCCCCGGACAGGGGAGCAGACAGGGCACCACAGGCGTTCGGCCGGTGGGGACCGAACCCCCTGCTGAGGCGCTGGCTCAACGCCGGAATGGGAGTGGGCAGAGGGAAGCGCAGCCCTGGCTCTCTGCCACCCCTGAGCCCCTTTGGCAAGGTGGCAGCAGCACAAACCCCTGCCCACACCCTCCGCTCTGTGCCCCAGCACCCCTGGCTCCGGGTCCAGAGCCTCCTCCCGCCAGTCCCACGCTGTTTTAAGTTTGTTAAGAAACAGCAAAGCACTTAGTCCTCATTACAGAGCCCTCAACTGCCAGATTCTTTCCTTGGACTATAAATCCGTTCCAGAGAAGCCAGAAACACGAATATCCACAGGCTGGCACTTTCCCGTCGCAGCCCACCGCAGCGGGCAGGGGGGAGCAGGGAAAGACCCGGTGGGGATGGAGGAGGCCACGCACAGCCAGCCTGGGGGGCAACCCCAGCCCTGCCCTGCCTGAGCCAGGGAGAGCCGGTGGCCAATGACTGAGGGTCCCTGCCCACCCTCAGTGACACCCCAGTGACAAACCCTGCACCCCAGCCACACAAAATCCCCCACAGCCAGGGACCCAGGAGAAGCCCCCCAACACTTGAACTTGCCAGAGGTCCCTCAGAAGGCTGAGCGGCTGGAGTCGATTGTAGTCAGGTGGTTGTTATTATCAGTAGTTTTCATCGTAACTCAGAGCGGCTGCCACTTGCCAAGCGCTTTCTGCAGCAGCCCCTTATTAACGGCACATTGAAATGCAGCTGAGCTTTGCTTTCACTGTCAGACAAGTACTTCTGCTGTCAACTGCTCCTTGCAGCCTGACAAAACTTGGGGGTTTCTCCCATAGATGGTCAATGCTCCCAGAGCCCCCGGGACGGAGCTGCCAGCAGGATTCCCCCCCACCAGGGCCACCCCACCAGGAAAGGGCAAAGCACCGAGGCTGGTGGTGGCCTCCTGGAGTGGCGGTAAGGAACAAGACGGGGCTCATCCTGTATCCCACCTCAGAGAAAAGTCAAGTGGTCCTGGAATTACAGAACAATTAGTGCAGCAGGATGCTTCTCCCTGATTATTTTTCCACAGTTCCCTGGGCAGCCACCTGAGATTTCCGCTGGGAAGGGGACACTGGACAGGGAAGGACAAGCTGACCGGGGTGATGGGACCAGCCCTGCGGGTGGCCTGGGCTGCCCCCGAGGAGGAGATGCCGTGGTCCACACCGGTGGATGCGTTACACGAGTGGGGACACCAGCTTTAGCTCTGACACCACTGGGCTAAAAACCCATAAAACCTCCTACAAAACACGAGCTTTTTGGGTAAATGTAGTGGGTCCCCCTGTCCCCCTGTTCTCTCTCTTTACCTCCTTCTCTGTCCCGTGGGTTTCCACAGGATCACTGAAATCTCCACTGCTGATAGAGCTCCATCGCCAGCACTGCTGGGGTGCAGCACCCTGCCTGCACCCTCTCCCTGCCCCTCTCCCTGCCTGCCCCTCTCCTTCCCAGCCTCCATCCCTGCCTGGGGCCATGGCAACGGCCATGACGTCTCCAGCACCTCGAGGGTGATTTGATTACATGGGCTGCGCATCAGAAAGTTCCTGTCGGAACAGAAATGGATCTAATTATTGACGCTAACGGCGGCACAGGCTCAGCAGTGGGGCGAGGTGCCGGGGAGGTGGGGATGTGCTGGGCAGGAGTGTGTTCCACAGTGTCCAGCAGCTCCACTTGGAGCGCAAGGTCAAGGGCAGAGCTGAGGCTGCTTGACATGGGCGCAGGAGAGAACCAGACATCAAATCTCTCCTCCTCCTCCCCGCTCCTTGATGCTCTCCAGGAGGGTCCAGGGCAGTATCGAGCATCGCAAGGGAAGGCAGAGGTGCCAGGGTGAAAATCCAGACAGGCCCCAGCTTTCAACCGACGTTTGTGCTCCACGATCATTTCTGCAGGAGGCAAATCCTGGCAGGAAGCGTTGCCCCGAATCCCCAGGGCTGGGCTTATCTAATTTCATAGACCCTTGCTCCATGAAATGCTTTATTCCACATCCATGGCTGGGCTCATCCCGGGAGACCCACGGTGTCACCTTGGAAGGATGGAGGTGGGCAGAGCCACGACCCTCGGCTGCAGCCCTGCCAGGGGGAGAACGCGAGGGGGCGAGGGGAAGGGCTGCAGCTGGGCCGCCCTGCCCACGCTCCAGAGTGGGAGCAGAAGAGCAGATTTTGGTGCACTCAGGCCCGGGGCTGCGTCTCCTCCGTTCCCGCCGCCCGTGCCCCAGCTCTGGAGCGACGGATCAGAGCCAGCGCTGAGGGTGGCCGTGCCGCTGGGGAGGACGAGCCCCCAGTGCCGCAGCTCCTCTTTCAAAGAGCCTCGGATGAGGATTTTCATTCCCTCCCTCCTTCGATTTCAATGAAACTGCAATTTTTATGCAGAAAAAAAACCTTTAAAAACAATCTTTTGGCATGTTTTTGAGGCAAAAATCCCCTTTTTCTTGGAAAAAAGGCCAAAGCCTAGCCCATATTCGCTTGGAAATGGGCCTTGTTCTATTTGAAAATCAGCCCAATTTTTCAATGGAAAATTGGAAAATAGATCCAGGTTGGCTCCAGGAGAACACGCACGTCGCAGCAAAACTTTCCATGAAAAAGACCTGCCGACTGCAACAGAGCAAAAACCCTCGAAAGTGGAAGTTCACCGGCACAGCCCCGCGCGGGCGGGACCGTCCTTGTGCCGCCGCGGCCGGAGACGCTTCCCCAGCCCACTCCGAACACGCTGCGGGCTTGAGGAAAGACAGGTCCCCTCGACCCGTGGCTGTTTTTTTTTCCAGCCTGATATGAGAAATGAACTCCCCCACAAAATTTGCCCTGCTAATGCGGTTCTGGCATGGCATGTTGCCCGATGGGATTCCTATTAAAATGTGATTTCCTCCTGCTTATAATTTCATTATCTGAGGCATTCGTGTAGAACATCGACCACACAGGTAATATATGGGTAGGGGGGCTAAATTAGAGAGCATGCACATTTTTTAATGGAGGGTTGCAAGTAGATGTGAAATAATCAAGGCTGGATACAACGGCCATCATTTACCAGCACCTGACATGGTGAAATACTTCATCGAGGGGTTATTGCCATTTAACACATCTTTCACTTCTTCCATCTCTCCTGAATGAAGTGCCCAGCCGTCCCATCCGTCTTCAGGCGGGAGCTGTCAGCGCCGCTCCCCGCTCCGCCTGCCAGCGCGGTGTGACGCCGAGCCACTCCGTGCCCGCCCGCACCCGGCAGGAAGCATAATTCTCTTTTATTTATCAGCACTCGAGGCGTTCCACGTAATTCAAAGACAGGGACGTACCGGCGAGGAGAAAACAGTCTTGCTCATCTCCTGCCCCATCCATCTCCCCCCAGACCTCTCCAGACTGTAAATTCATTTTGCCGCCCACCCCCCTGTCTGCAGACACCTTGCGGGGGGCTGCGGCGGCGGACGGCTCTGCTGGAGCCCAAACTCCTCTCAGCTGCCCTCAACTAACCTGATACAAGCTCCCGAACTCAGAGGGTGCGCCGGATTGCCACTTGCCTGGGCAAAGCGGCCTGGAAGTAAGGGAAAAAAAGGCATTTTTGGCCCTTCCAGCAGCCTGCAGGCGCCAGGGCTCGGGAGGTGCTAGGAGGAGCAGCCCCCAGCTCGGGTCGAGGGCAGACGATGCTCAGCCCGGCGCTGCCGCTCAGCATTCCCCCCGCGTCCCAGGAATAAACACCGCTTTGTTTTAAGCCCTGTTGCTGCACAGGCAAGAAGCACTCGGGGCTTTCATAAGCTCATCTGCATAATAATGCTGGAGAATTTTTATCTCGAGTGATCCGAGTGTCAAAACCCACAATCCAGCCGTAAATTATGGGCAGGAAGCACCGAGGAGAAAATGACACTGGTGTGGCGGAGGGAGCGGGGCTGCTGCGGGACTGCTCTTGGGCCACCCTGAGGAAGAGGAGGGCGAGGGGGGAGTGAGGAGGAAACCGTGGGTGCCCAGGGCAGTGGGAGAGGACGAGCCACACTCCCAGCGGGATGCGTGCAGCTGCCGGAGCCTCATCCCCGGGGGATGAGCAAGTCCCTGTGTGCAGGGGGTCATGAGGCTCCCACGGGCCCCGCGCTGGGAAGCGCCAGCGTCACCACAGACCCCCAAACCCCGCGCAGGGGCCCTGGTGCCGCCTGAGCACCGACTCCCTCTGCGGCCGGGGGGCTCAGGACCTCCCCACCCCTCCACCGGCCCGTGGGAATAGGGGCCACGTACCAGATGGGCGATTGCTGGGGAAATTCTGATTTACGAGCAGCAAAACCTGCTAACGCCGTCACTCGCTGGTGAGGGAGACGTGTTTTCTCTGGCGTGCTGTAGGAACAGGGGCTGCTTTGAGCTGGAAGCCGTCCTGAGCTCCCAGCCCCCTGGGTGTGAGAGTCTGGGAGGTGATAACTTATGCAAACACACTCGCTATTACCCGGCCAGCTGAATTTAGCATAAATCAAGAACTCTGGCTTTGCAAGAAAAACAAAAGAGGGTGAAATAAGGGAGGGCAAATGGAACAAAAGCCCTTTCCTAACTTCGATGATAACACAGATAGGGAGGGAGGCAGCGTTACGCAGGCTGCAGCAAGCGCACGAACCCTCCAGGAGTTGGGGCTTGCCCGGAGCAGGGGCACCCAGGGGCCTTCTGCTGGCATCCCCCCAGCCCATCCCTGCAGCCTCATGGCCGGTGGCTGGGAGGAAGGTGATGGCTTTGCTCAGCTCCCCCCTCCATCTCCTGCGACACTGCGCAGCCTCTCCCGGGGAGAGTTTGGGAAGGAGGGTGCTGCCATCGCCCGCGGGGTACCTTGGAGGATGCTTCCTCAGCCTGGGGAGGGGAACCGCAGCCCAGACACTTGTACAACTCTCTCCAGAGCCACAGCGGGCCAGAAGGCAGCTTCTGTAAAAGAGGAATGAGTCTCAGCAAGGTGCTTTATTCATCTGGGAGCTCAGCGGGTGCTGAGAGCTGTGCCTGCGGTGCGGGGTGTGAGGGAGGTGGGTGGTGGTGAGCTGCGGCGTGAGCACCCGGCACTTTTTGGCCTGAATGTGTCACTTTGCTGGGGACACACAGCCCGGGGTGAGGGATGGCTTCAGGGTGGAGAGCAAGGGGGGAGAAAGCTGCTGCTGGTGCCTGGAGAGCAGGAAAGAGAAGGAAATCACACCCGGCTTTGGCTGCTAACCCGCTCCTGGGAGCCAAGGCAGGAGCAAACCCAGCGCTCGCCCCGCAGCCAGACCTCGCAGCAGCTGCTGTAAAACCCGGGGTGCCCCGGCCCAGGCTGCTCACCCTCTTTTTCCTGCCTCTGGCCACGAATGCAGCCGGCCCCGACGATGGCGATAGTCCTAACCTCCTCCCCGGGCCGGGGGTGGTGGGGAGCTGCTGCTGCGCCTGTGGGCTGAGGCAGAGCAGGCGCTGGCCCAGGCCTGGCCAGCAAAGCGCAGCAGCCAGGTTCGGGGGGTGTGGGGGGCAGCGAAGCCGAGCTGGGGCCAGCACCCCCTCCCCAAACGGGGCTGCTTGCAGGGGAGGCACACCCTGGCATGGGGCAAGCAGGACTCTCAGCTCACTGTCGTCAGTCGAAGAGCCGCCGAGAGGAGCCGGGTGCTCAGCCGGCACATCTTTAATCCAGAGCTTATCCTGTCTCCAAGGAGTTCAAAAGTTGCTGCCTGCAGGATCCTCCCGGAGCCCCCAGAGCACGATGGGGCTCCCCAGCCCGGGCCAGACAGCACCGAGGGCTGGGAAGTCGTTGGCTGCTCGGAGCTCAAAACAAAACCACGTGTGTCCCATCCCCGGCTCCTCAAAACTTCCCGCTCCTCCCGTAACGCAACAAAAACATGGAGAGGCACGAAAGGAGAGGGGCTGCCGGCCCCAGCAGGTCTGTGACTGCCGCGTGAGCCGTCCGGAATGGTCCCGTTCCCAGGAGGGTGCTTGGGGTGTAGCACAATAAAACACAACCTTCTTTTCTGCCAAGTGACGTCAGGATTTACAAGGCATTTCCAAGAGGAGAAAAAGTCGGGAATTATTGTGGATGCGCATTCATTTCAGCTCCCTGAAGGAAAAGCTTTCGGCGGGAGCTGGCGGGGAGCTGGCGCAGGCCGGGGCACAGACTCCAGGGCGGCCGCGCAGGACGCGTCTCCCAGCGGGTAAAAGGGAAGGTGGAAATTGGGGCGCTCGAGTCCCCCTCCAGACCCACCCCAGGCTTCCCTGTGCTTTCCGCCTGGAAGCCGTCAGCTCCCGAGAGGTAGTTTTTTTCCTTTTTGTTTTTGTCAAAGAGCCCTGTGAGAGGAGGAACCGTCCCTCATGGCAAAGGGCTGGTTGGGCCGAGGCAGCACAGGGCCCCTCGCCGGGCTCCAGCCGCAGCACGCCAGGAGCACCCCGGGGGAGTCGCTGGATGCGGCCTCTCTCCCCCTGCAGCCCCCCACAGCCTTGGGACCGCTCGGGCAGGAGCTGCTGCTGGTGCCCGGGCAGCACCGTGCCCGCAGAGCTGGCCTGGGCCCTCCGGGCTGCAGGAGCCGTCACCGAGAGCGGAGCAGGAGGGGGAGATCAGGCACGCAGCTATTGATTTATTCCGGCTCTTTTAACAGATTACTGGAAGGAATAAAGAAGGGAACCTGGCATTGCTCGGCTCAGCCAGCAGTGCTTTTCCTCCTAACAGCTCTGTCGCTCGCCTGCAGGATTGCTCCCCGCGGACCTGTTAAGTGAAGAATTCCCTTGCTGATGGCAGCAGTCGGCCCCTCCACGCGCGGCTGGGGACGCATTTCTATTCTTAGCTGCTTCTGCATCCTCCTGCAGCATCCAGTCGGTGTTTGCCTGATTTTTTCCCTCCACCCCCAGCTGGTTTTTGACAGACATTTTGTTGTGCAGGAGAGGCTTGAGGTGGGGTTTCGAGGCAGTACAATTCTCCTGCAGCAAAATCTGAAATGTTTTGGCAGCGGGGGCATCGGTGGGGCCAGGGAGGCTGGTGACAGGGGGCACCTGAGCCTGGACCAGCCCCGCGGGTGCTCACGTCCCCCCCCAGTGCTCGGGGATGTGCAAGATGCTGTTTCCCCCCGGGGAGCCGAGGGCCAAGCCCCCACCAGGACGGGCCATATGCCGTCCCTCCCGCCAGAGCCCAGACACCTTTTGTCGCCTTTCTGACCTACTACATATTTATCAGCCTGATTTGCATGGCCCTTTGCATAAGCTGCTGGGCCGGTCGTGGCGAAGTGTCTCTCTTGAAGACAATCTGAAGTATTCATCTAAATAATTCCACCGGCATTTTGACTTCCCAGGACAGAGCCTTTGTTTTATGCTATTGCCAGCAAATTCCTGGTCAGACGGGCTCAGGTTTCCCGCGCGCCGTTAGCACGCAGCCGTTCCCATTGAGAGCGGCGCAGAATTTCCCCGTTTCCTTCCAACTCCAAACAGCAGCAGCCCGTGTTGTGTTGGGAAACCTGCCCCTTATTTAGGTGTCTGAACACAGTAGAGATGAAAACCTTGTTCAAAACCGCACTGGCAGGACAAGCCCCCGCGGCTCCACCACCGCGGGCTGTGCAGCAGCGATTCTGTTGACATTGCTCACCCGGGCAGTTACACCAGAAAGCTCCTTTCCTACTTCTTACTGCTCCATTGAGCAAGAGGAAATAGGGTCGTTATGCTTTTGATTTCAGGCCCTAATTAGGCCTCAGGAAAGGAAATAGTGCTACTGAGGTAATGCGCTCGGTGCTCTCCAAAGGGTCCCAGCGTCGCCCCGAGCTTTGACAGGGTTCAGCCATGCACAAGGTCCCTGCTCCGCCGTCCCGAGATGGGGCTGGGGGGAGGAGGAGCTGCTCCCGGCCCACAATAGCCCCTTTGAGGGCTTCCCACAGGGGTGCGGGAACGAACCACACCAGTGCAACCTGGCACGTGGGTAGGATAGAATCGGCGTGGTGGTTTCTACACGCAAAACACCCGGGCAGAGCTCTCCGGGCAGCCCGCAGCGAGCCGGCGGTGCCAAAGGAAGCCGAGGGGCCATGGGTATGCTGCATCCCTGCCCGGGATGTGTCGAACGGGCTGGGCACTTCTCAGAAAATATCACATTTCACCACTAAATAGCTTCCCCCAGAAGAGCCATCTGTTCTGTTGTTAAAAATTGCCCCATCATTGTGGAAAAAGCCCTTTAGCACGTTCCAAAAAAGGTTCCAGTTTCATACCAGTATAACCCCAACAGAGGAGGTAATGCCCAGTCCACTGCTACTGCCCACGCCGCTGCTGCAGTTCACAGCCAGCAGCTTATTTAACATTCACAAAAAGACTGGGTTTTTTAAAATAAAAAACACATTTAAAGATGTGTGCATTGAACTGTATGAGAACGTGCACGTGTAAATATGTACGTTGGGGTATCTGTGTCCTGCAGGAGAGCGAAGGGACCCCAGCCTTTCTCCAGCAGGAAAAGTTGGTCTAAAAGCATAAAAGTCCTAAATTTCCCATTTCTTGAAGAGGAGCAGCCATTTCTGTATCGTATTCCCCAAATCAGCTGCCGCAGCACTGGCTAGGGAGAGCCCTGTGGGGCCGGGAGCAGGCAGTGTGGGACCCAGGGGATGGGGACGATTGATTTAACAATTCTGGAAGAGCAAAAATCCCCACAGCAACACTCTAACAAGATGTTTCTGCAGATAGATCAGAGTCCATTAGCCAGCTCAACGGCTTGGCTGCCCGGCGTGATGGCTGAGCGCTCCAGCCCGATCGATGCTCCCCGGCTTTATAAACCCACTAATCACCCGGATTTGTAGGCGGCGGCACTCGGAGGCCTCCAGGTTTGTTCCGAGGGTTTAAACCTTTCCTGCTGCCGAGGTTTGCTGCAGCCGGCTGCCCGCCGGCGGGGTGGGGGAGGCAGAGGGCTGCTGGCTCCTGGGGAGGGGGTTTGGGGGACCCCGTGTTTCTGGGGTCAGAGCTATCTCCAGCCTCACGGCTGAGACAGCAACTCTAAGTACAAGCAATATTTGTGCTGTAATCGCACCCTTAATGAGCCCGTCCTCTGCTTAGCAACTGCTCCCTGTTTTCTGCAGGGTGTTTGCTTTATATGAGCAACTCTGGGGGCTCTGCAGCATTGGGAGCTGCGGGCAGGCTGAGCACCCCCCCCTCCCAGAGGCTGCCTGGGCATGAACCCAACGAACATCCCCCGCCGGGCAGAGGGAGAGAGCGGCATCGCTGGCACCAGGGCATCAGCACAGGGACTTGAGGGGCATCTCCATGGGTGCTGGGGGGTATCTCCATGGGGTGCTGTCTCTCTGCAGGGTGCTGGGTGCAGCCTGATTAGCCCAGGCCCCCCCTGCCCCGCAGACCTGCCGAGCGAGCGCAGTCCGCTCAGCTAATCAGGAGGAGATGAAGTGTTGACTTGATTGCGGTGACTAAGTACCTTTGTGGGCAGAAAATGCCGGGCGGTGGAGAGCTCTTCAATCAGACGGCGCAGAAGATGGCACAGCAAGAGCCAGCAGCACTCGAGGTTTGCCTGGGGACCAACGAGCAAGGATGGTAAGGGGAGGAGGGACGGGGAGCAGCCCCATCTCCATCCCTGGGCGTTGGGGTGCACAGGGGGGCTGCAGGAGACCCATAAGCCAGGCTTGGGCACACCAACCCCATGGCTGCTTCTGGTCTTCAAACCCATGAATCTACAGGCTTTAAGTATTTTCAAAGAATATCCTGTATTTAAGGAGATGCTCTTGAGTGCTTCCCTGGACGAGGGCCAGAGCGCTGAGTGCCTGCAGGATGGGCCCGGGCTGGGGTCTGCGTGGCCACATGCCAGCTCCTGGCAGGGGAATGTGCCCCCGGATGCACCTTCTCCCCAGGACGAGGTGCCAGGTCCCATCTGCAGGGCTTCTGGGCATCCTGCTCCTGCCTGCAAGGCTCTCAGCACCGCCGCATGAGATTCCTGAGGCTTTTTGCATCTCCTGGATGGCTTCCTGGTGCTGGGTGGCACCAGAGGGGCCATGGGGACATGCCCAGCGCCGGGGGTGAGTGCTCCTGGGGCTGACTGCATCTGTCAGGCAGCATAGAGAAAACCTGAGCAAAACTGCGCGTCTAACGGCTCGTACTGACCTTTGCCCCGGGGTCTGTGCCCACGGACCCTCTCCCCATCGCTCCCGCTCTGCTGTGAAGCTCTTTTTGGCCCCCACGGGACACCAGTGCTTGCTCAGTGCAAGGTGGCTCCTGTCCGGGGTGATTCTACAGCTTTCTGGATGCTCTGGGGTGGATTTTTTTCCCCAATTTTCTATGCTATTTCCTTCGGACTTTCTAAGAAATAAGCTCTTGCCGCCCCACAGCTGCATCTTCCAGCCCAGTGCTGCAGCCTGCCCCGATCCCACAGCCTGACACACGGCCCCCCCCAGCACAGCGGCGGGAAGGGAGGGGAGGGGTGAGAGGCCGATTCACTTGCTCCGGGTAAATAATGCGTTTGTTTGTGTTACTGCAGGGGCTGCAGAACTGGCTGCTGCTCCCTCTGCGGTGGTTCCTGCAGACAGAAGCGCAGCATCTCCCCCCTCCCGTGGGCTCCTTGCTCCCCACCGACTGGGCTTTTCACTCTTAATTTCCTCTCTCCTATTTAATGAGTTGGTAAGCATCAGGGATGATGCCTGTCTGGGAGCGCCCTGTGCATTAGTGAGAGATGATCCCATTAGGAGCAGCCCAGCGAGCCCGGCTCGACGCAGCCCAGCCCGGCCGGGGCTATCGGCCGGGGGCCAGCGCCGCGGAGTGCGGGGCCT
>NW_020799128.1:4397999-4411350 GCF_003259725.1 Athene cunicularia | reverse complement strand
GCCATCACATGGCGCAGCCGCTGGTGAATCCTGCGGCAGGCTGGGCTGTGGCAGCCAGTTCCAGAGACCCACACCCCCATAGCACCTGCCTGGGGGTCCACACCCCCCCCCGGGTGCCACACAAGGGCTGGGGGCTGCATGAACAAACCCATCGGTGGCCACTTCAGAGCTGCCGTGTCCCCCTGTGCAAGTGTTTGTGCAAAGCCACAGGAACCGAAAGATAATTGCTGGGCTGGGGGGCGGGGGGGAAGCAGCAATGCTGGGGGGGGAAAGGTGGGTCATGGGGCATCTGAGCCGAGCTGAGTCAGGGGCAGCAGCGTCCAGGGCCGATGGGGTCGATCAGCCGCGCACCGGCAGCTCCCAGCGAGTAGGACGAGTCGGCCGCAGGTACAGGGCAGCAAGAAGGCGCTGAGGGGTTTTCACACAGACCCGGCCTCTTTGTCAAAACAAAACAGAACAGAAAATCTGCAGATTATTTTACTGAAACCTCACATTCCTTGTGGCAGATAAAATTTCCCTTTCTGGTTTGTTGTTTTTTAACCAGAATAATCTCAGACATTTCAGAAATGTGCGCGGTGGCCCAGCCCCAGATGCGTACCAGCATCTTCACCCCAGCAGCCCCGGCCTGCGGCTCCCCACCGCTTCCCGCCGTGCCGGACGGGCTCGCGCTCTGCTGTGGCCAGAGAGAGACGGACAGTCCACAGGCAGCCCCCTCCTGCCCACCCAATATTTCCGTGGTCTTGCAGTTGAGAGCAAAACTGCTCCCCTCCTCCCGCTGCTGCTGGGCTCAGCATCGCCCGCACAGCGCTGGGCACGGGGGCTGCATTCGGGGGCTGCATTTGGGGTTTGTGCCACCCCCTCGGTGGCCATACTGGTCCCACACCCACTCCCAGGCCAGCCCAGCGGTCACACTGCAGCTCGGTGACGGCGTCGTGGCACCCAGGAACCATCAGTGAGCCCTGGAGGCTGGGTGCCAGGAGGGGCGGGCAGGGGCAGGGGGGCCGGTCCCACTCTGGTCACTCTGATTGTCCCCCCCAGCACCGCGGGCCCTCCCCATCATCTGCTGCTTTATACAACCTGGGGTTAAACCCCCCGGGGGCAGCAGCCATCAGATGTAAACTTAAGCCAGTCCCTTTAGGACGTTTGTCACCCAAAAATACCACCTGTGTTTTCCTGCCGTTGTAGTTTGTAATTGGTGCCTATAAATATCTAAATACACATACACAGAGACACGAGGTGGCTATTTAAAGCCTGGCCCAGGAGAGGACCAGCGCCAAGCCCGGTTTTTAGGAGCAGGGCATAGGTGCAAGCTGAGGACACGGGCCCAGCCCGGCGGCTGCGCTCCGGGGTCACAGACCCATCGCCCGGCAAAAATAGGAGCGTCCGTCGGGGTCGGGGGAAGTTTAAATAAACACCGGAGGTGGCGCGGGACGGAGCGGTCGAGTCCGGCCATGCGGCACCTGCCCCGGCGAGGGGCAGAGCTGGGTACCCCCCTGCCCCAGCTCCCCACCTCCCCGAGGGGCACCGCACACCCCGAAGCCCCCGGGGCAGACGGGGCTCGCACAGCACCGGCCCCGGGGAGCTTTAACGTTCGCAAATGCCGAACGCCCCCGGGACGGGGGGTGCCGCGGCAGCACCTGCTCTGCCCTCACACCTGGGCACAAAGGCAGCCACTGTGCCGGGAACGCGACACCCCCGCCAGCTGAGCCCCGGCCTCCCCAGGGATTTGCGCAACAGAAACCCCGGGCCTGCCAAAGCCAACAGAGGCTGCTGCCTCGGCGGGAAGCGGCAGAGCGGAGCTCAGAGCCTCTGCGCCAGGCCCAAGGCAAACCACCTCCTGCCCGCTCGGATGCCGTGGATTTGGGGGTTTTTGCTTCCTCCCCACCACCGTTTGAGTCAGCCCTTTCGGCAGCGTGCCGGGAGTAAAATCCTCCGCAAGCGCCTCCGCGCGAAGCCACCGAGTTTCCCTTCGGTCCCACCCCAGTCCCTGTGAGGACCCGAGTGACCCTCGACTCTGCATCTCCTGTCCCTGCCCCTGGGACCCCTTCCCAAGCGGTGCCGGGGGGACAGGGAGCTGCTGGCCCCCAGCCAACGGAGCATCCGAGCAAACGAGGGGCGGTGCGGGAGGGCAGGGGGGGCGAGCGCTGGGTTTTGGCGGTCACGCAGCTCCAGGATGCGGGGGCCGGACCCGCGCTCCTCGGGGCCACAAACCGAGGGGCAGCACGCTCGCCACGAGCCCACGCCGCTGCCCGGGCTGCACAGACAAGGGCACAAACAGCCTCAGCTTTGCAGCCACGGAACCAAACCCACCGCCCTGCACCCTGGGCCACCCCAGGATCCCCAGCTGGGAAGCCCACGGCCACCACAGGGGCCTGCAACCACAGCACCCGGAGGCACTGCGTGTCCCGGCGTGAAGACACGGTGCAGGCGGACAAGACCCACGTCACAGCGCCTCTGGAGACCCCTCTCTGGCCGCGCTTGCCGGGTTGCAGCCATAAACCCTGACCAGTGCTCCCAGCGCCGGGCTGCGGCACAGATGTACCTGCTGCGGGCTCGGCCCCTCTCCGTCTCCACACAGCCACCACCCCCTGCTCAGGGCCAGCTGGCAGGTGACGATGCCGGGGCTTTGTCTCTGGCCTATGATGTTGCCCGTGATTTATAGGTCATTTTACAGCAGCTGTAAAGAGGCTGTAAATTATAGGAGGGGCATAAATTAGCCACGGACCCCTTTACTGGCCATAAAGATCTAAGGCCCACCACAGCTGCCTTTGGAGCTGGCACCCCGGGAGCATTCCCGAGGACAGCCAGGGGTGCCTTCAGCCAGGCCAGCACGGCCGCGCCGAGTTATTTAGCACGTCTCAAATAAATGGGGCCTTTTATTCCAGTGGAGCCGGCGGGTGGCAGGTGGGGAGGGGCCGGTGCGATGGGGACAGCCCAGGGAGGGGGCAGGGGACTCCCTGCCGAGTCCAGACCTTTCCCCCCAGTTTGGTGGAGGCAGGGAGAGGGCACTGCGTCCACCCGAAGCGCCGGGACCCCCACTCAGCCCCAGGAGGGTTTGGTGGTCCAGCCCTTTGCCAGTGGGCAGGGGCAGGGGGGGCAATGCCTTTGGGCTCGCAGGTGGCTCCGTGGGGCAGCCCCGCATCCTCCTCTTAATGAGCGCAGGGTCAGCTTCTCGTTTAGGTCCTGCAGCCCGCGGTGGACGGTGCCCCCCAGCCGTGTCCTCAGCGCCGAGGCTCCATCTGCGCCAGGTCCCCCAAATTCCTCCGCTGGCCGCCCTGCCCCAGCGGCCGTTGGTGCCCTGTTGTTCTGCAACGTGACCCTGGGGCACAAACCGCTTTGCAGCTCCTCGCTGTCCCGTTAATTACATTATGTCTAACGAGAAGGATCAGGCGGAAGGGATTAAACTTTGAATCTGCTTCTGCAGTCCCGCGCACAGGAGAGAAAAGCAGCTTTATCCATTCAGAGCGGGAGTCATTTTTCACACCACCTCCAATCCCAGCACTAATCTCCTTGGTTTACCCAGCCTGCTGCCAGCTCCGCAGGCAGGGCACGCAGGATGCTCCCGGCCCCGGCCTCGGGGTCTCTCCTTCCTCATCCACCTTTGTAGCCTGCCGACAGGGATGGAGATGACGGAGCTACGACAGGGCAGGCAGGGGACTCTGCAAGCCCTGCCCCAGTGCTTGGCGCGCTCCAGGGACCCATCCAGTGGCTTCTCCCCAGCCTGCGCCTGCTCATGGGACAAAAACTGCACATTTGGGAATTTCTGAGAGTTGCCAGCAGCGTTTCCCCCTGCCTGGGGCTGCCCTGCAGAGAGTACGGTTTGGTGTGAAGCCTGTTCCCAGGCGCTCCAGGGAAGAGCTTCCAAATGTCAGGGTCCACACACACGTGAAGCTCCCGGGGCCACCCAAACCCCCATGGCTGGGCACTGGGTGAGCCCCCACGGCCGAGGAGGGCTGGAGCCAGGCGGGGAGGGCTGCGAGGAGGGGTGACTCTGGAGAAGCGAAGCCCCCGGGCAGTTGTGGGAACCCGCTGTCCCCGCGTGCCCTGTCACCAGCGTGCCCCAACGTCGCGCAGGGCTGCGGCTACAGGAAAGTTTGGGCCACTTGGCGTCGGCAGGTTATTAAAATGCACAAACAGGGAGAGGACTGTCTGGGCTGGTAATCACTCAGCTAGAGGGTAGGGATTGTTTTGCCCAGAGACAGTCAAGCAAGAGAGCCCCTTGCCTGGGCACCCCTCCAGGCTCCTGGGCTAGTGATTTGCATGATTATTCAGCATAAATTTGCCTTCATTACTGAACAGGGCATAGCCAGGGGTCACCGCTTGTGAAGAGCCGCGGTGCCGCAGCCCAGCACATGGAGCTGCCGGAGACGAGGCCGCAGCGGGTCAGCAGCCGAGTGACACCCGCAGCAGCAAGGTCGGGCCTCCCGTCGCTCAGGCTGCCGTCACGAGCGTGGTTTGCATCTTGAGAGGCCGCAGCATCACCTGCCTCCCCCGCAAGCAGCCCGGCACGGAGCCTGCACTTGGCCCTTTGACGGGAGCAGACAGAGACCCCCGGGCCAAGACCCCCTCAGTGCGCCCAGTCCGACCCTGCAGCCGCCCAGCACGTTCTCCCTGCAAATGTCTGACCTTGAGGTCTCCCAGGAACAACAGGGAAAACCTCTGCCCCTGGCACGGGCACGTCGGCTCCGCACAGAGAGACCCTTGTGCTCCGCGGCGGTGCCTGGGCCTGGCGGCAGCGGCTGCAGCACTCACACTCCCAAGTGGGGACAGACACAGAGGCTGCCCCGGGCACTGCGAGGGGCTGCAGCTTGGCTCTGCTAAACCATCCCCAGTAGCTGCAGCACTGGGAGAAGTGGGAGCAGCCACCGACCCCCCGGCCAGGAGCACAGCTGCCGTCCGGTACGAGACGGTAGCAGTAAATCTGGGCTCATTGCTGGAGACCCCAAGGAGAGCATCTGCAGCTTGTTTTCAGTGTGAACTCCTGTAAAAAGGGCACCGTGCCTATAAATCCATCACGGGGAAGCTTCCTGGAAACCCGGTTCGGCTTCTGTTCCTCTAATTCCTGGTGCATGGAGCCCCGGCTGCTGCCAGGGCAGAGGCAGAACAAACTGAAGGGGCTTCACAGAATGATCCAGGTTTGCCATTGCAGCTCTGTGGCCCGCCTGGCCGGGCCCCCCCCGGTGTCCCCTACTCCGTGCTCAGCAGCGGGGACAGGACCTCCCGCCCTTTGGGCACCAAATCCCTCTGCAAGAGCTGCCCGTGAGCCAGCCAGAAGCCTCTGTCAGGGCCATCTGCTGAGCCCTGTGTCCTCTAGCACCAAACGGTTAAAAGAGGCTTTAAAGCTTCTTGGAAATCACAGCCCGTCAGCAAAGACAAGGGTAAATATCTTAAAGTCAAATACTGGCAGCTGAGCGTACCAGAGGATGCTTCCTACCTCTGCAGATCAAGGTCTGAGGAATTAATCAATAAAATTCCAATTTAAGAAGCTTTTAGGCACCTGCATGGCTCTTGCTCTCTCTATAAATCCCACTTACCCCAGTGCTGCAGGCGCCCTTACATCCCGCTGATCTTGGGGAGAGTTGGGGACCCCCTTGTCCCTGGCTGGAGGGACCAGGCCAAGCCCTTCCCGGGGTGCTGCAGGTGAGGGTGGGATGTGATGGGCTGGAGCGATGTCCTGCACCTCCTGTTGTCCCTCCCCAGGGGTTAACTCTGCGCCTGAGTTTACATCCCTGTGGGATGGGGAATGTGCCAGGGCAGCCCCAGCCCCTCGCTGCCTGCGGGGTGCCCGGGGGTGCCAGGTCAGGGCTGGAGCTGCGGGATCCAGTGGCAGTGGGGCTGTGACACTCGCTGACCTCGGGACTGGCGTGGGGACCTTCCTCCCCCTTGGCTGGGAGCAACCCTGGGTGCGTGCAGCAGCCTGGCTCGGGTTGGGGGGGTCTGGGCAGGTCTTCAGGGACCTGGGGAGGGTGAGGATGGGGTGCTGTGGACAGTGGGGTGCTCAGGGCAGGGTGAGCGAGGCAGGAAGGGTTTTGGAAGCAGGTGGTGAAAGAAATGACCCAGGGAAAAAAAAATATAATCACCAGAGGCTCCTTCTAGCTTATGGGTCTTTTGTGAGCAGGGGAGGGGTGTTTCTCCCCCTGAAGACAGCCCCAGCCCTGGTCCTCAGGTGTCTGTGGGGGTTTCCAGCCCCTCTGGCCCCGGAGAAGCGTTTCCCCCCGCAGCCCGGGGAGGTGCAGGAGCAGGGGGAGTGTGTGACCTCGGCAGTGTGGGTGTAGGAGGGTCTGGGGCTTGGTCCCGGCGGAGAAGCAGCGTGGGGAAGGGGCAGAGCGTGTGGTCTGAGGGGAGCCCTGGCCCTGCCTTGGGAGCTCCAGGGAGGGACGAGCAGCTTTGGCTCTGGAGAGGGCGAGAGGAGCCCAGCGGTGCCGGGCGGGCAGGAGGAGCTGTTTGCAATCTGGAGGGGGTTAGAGAGTTTAGGGTCGGGCTGTGGTTTGCTTTTTGCCTTCTTCCTCCTCCTGTTTCCAGCGTGTGGGAGGCATCTTCGTCCGGCCTCACCAGCAGCATCAGGCTCATGCGGGTTTGGCAAAGCAAGCGGGTACAGCTCTGCCCTGCTCTATAAATACAGCGGCTTCTCCGGGGCTGTCTAGACAGGAAGCAGCCTCCGAACTGGGATAAACCTCCCCGTGTTAAAGGGGACCAGCAGCCCGTGCTGGGAGCCCAGGGAAAATCGGCTACTGAAATCATTCAGCTGTGCCCAGGAAGCTCCCCTGGAAGGGGCTGCAGAGCCTGGGGGGTGCCAGGCTGAGTCCCCGGCTGCCTGAAGGTGGCGAGATCCCGGCCCTGGATCAGCTGGGCAGGGGATGCTGCCGGCACCCTGTGCCCCGCTGCCGGCCCAGGCAGTGCTGAGCTGCTCCGTGTCTCAGCCTTCAGGGTTCAAAGACTCCCAAAAAACTTCCTTCTTGCCCATGTCTGGCAGAGCGGAAAACCCTGTACCAAGCACTTTGCTTCCAAATCCAGGGGATCCAAGGTCCTGGGTGAGGTGGAGGAGGATGGGGAGGCAGTGTGGCCATGCCATGGAGCATTTCCACCAGTGCAGCCGCCGGCCTCCCTCCGTCCCAGCCCAGCCAGCCCCGCTGCCTCCCGCCCTTACACTGAGCTTTGCGAAGCAGCACGTGTGGGAGCAGCTCTAGGGAGCGGATCCACTGGATCCCTCGTTCTTCGGGGTCTGGAAAACGACCCAAGGACCCAGCTGCTGGGGTCCTTCCTTCCAGGCTCTGGACCTGTTAGTCTGTTTTGCCTTGCTTTCACTTTATACCCTTGCAGGGAAAACTCCTCATCTTGATTGTTTTGTTCCTGGATGTGGCTTTTTTCACTATAAATATCCAAGCGCTGCTTGAAAGAGAAAAACAGCTCTAGGTAGTGGGAGAAAAATCATAGCCCATGGGTAATGACACATAATTACAGCCTTTCTCCTGATGAAAGCAGCTGCCATTGGGCTCCTAAATGACAGTGTGCAGAAAACGCTATTATCAGATTATCCAAGTGGCAGAATCTTTGCAGCAGCAAGAAGGCAAAATGCGTCCAGCCCTGGGGAGGAAGAGCAGCCAGCACCATCCTCGGCCCAAGCCCGCACGGGACTGCGGGACCTGGGGAGGCAAATCCCGCAGCTGAATGGGTCTCTGCGTCTGTTTGCTACCCCGGGAAGCTCATCCTGATCCCCACAGCCCCCGTGTCCCCAGGTCCCAGCAAGGAGAGGGGCTGCAGCAGCCGGGGGCTGGGATCTGCAGGGGCGCAGTAAGGGAGCGTGTCCTTGGGGGCCGGGGCGATCCACCCCAGTGATTTGCCTTTTGCTCCTTGCCTGTCTCCACTGTAAATGCTGTAGATGACAGGCACCGGCTTTGGGGAGCTTCCTCCTGCTGAGGCGGGGTAACAGCCAGAGTTTCTCTTGTTGCTCTGACTTCAGCACCTTTTTCTACCCTGGAGATCTTTTGGGCCTGATTCAGGGATCGCAGGAGACTTTCTCAGGTGGAGCCAAGGGGACCGGCAGTGCCCTGCCCCTGGGCACCATCCCCGCAGAGCCTTTCCCTGTCACAGGGAGCCAGCCCAGAGTTGATCCGCTCCGTCCCCGGGTCCCTGGGGCTGCGGGCGCTTCCCCGAGCCGGAGCAGCCTGGGGGCGGGCAGAGCATCAGTGCAGCTGATGGGAAGTGCTGGATGTCCTCCGGGACAGCTTATTAAACATCGCAGCCCTGCGAGCGAACGTGTGTGACGCTCAGACACCAGCTTGGCCTCAGCGCAAGGGGGACAATGTCAAACAAACGTAATTAATTTCCCTCTGCAAATCAATTGAGGGCCAGAAGTCAAGCCCGCCTGGTACAGGAGATACACTGCAGTGAATAATCGCCCTCGCAGACGGGTGACCCGCGCATGCCGCTCCCTCCCAGCAGTTAAAGAGCTTCCCCTGGGGATGAAGTGAGGCAGGCGGGCCCTCGGCGATGGATTATCTGCCACAGCAAGTTACTGCGGGGCCGAACCTCCTGCCAGAGCTGCCCGGGGCACACGAACCCAACCCTGCAGGTCTCGCTCGGGTTTCTCAGGTGGACGGTTCCGACCTTCACTGCCTTCACCTGCCAGCTCTGGCAGAAGAGCAGCACGGGGAAGGCTGCAGCTTTGTGCTGGGAGCACCAGAGGGGATGCAGAGCCCTGAGCATCCTTCGCCCCCACCTCCCCTCTCCCCGTGCCCTGGGGAGCTTGGGGTGGCAGCGGGAGCCCCTCCTGGAGGGCCACCAGCCTGGGGATGCCCCTGACTGCTGGCCTGGCTGCAAACACGGCTGCAACTGTCTGCAGACAATAAAATATCATGTGATGTCTTAATGAGCTCCTTGGTGCTTGACAACTGCGGGGTAGGGGAGCTGGCTGCCCGGCATGGGGGTCTCAGCGAGCCGTGCCCTGCCCGGAGCAGAGGCTGCGGGGTGGATCCAGCCAGCCAGGACACTCTTCCCTGCGAGGTCAGGTCTCTGCCCCAGAGAGCTTCTATCAGCTGTGATTTAAAATGAGATACTGCACTAATGTCGGGGAAATGGCCGAAAAAAGCCAGGCTGGGGCCCTGTGAAGGCAAGGCAGGACGGTTTTGGTGGTTTTGCTCTCCCTGGCTAAGCTGGCTGGGTACAGCCCCAGCTTGGGCTCCTAAATGCCGCGTCTGTGGGTGCCCTGAGCGTGTCTGGCCCTGGAGCGGGTCCTCTCCTCGGCCAGGGAGATGGTGCTTGGGCAGTTGACAGGCTGCGTGACGAAGGCTGCATTTCCCTTCTTCTCCGTCAGCAGAGCAGCCGAGTAGCAGCAGACGGGGGTTGTTATGGTGCTGTTGAGATGCAGCCAAGGAAGAAAAAGCCTCTTTGGGTCATTGCTGATAGTGGAGAAACCTCCGAGTGACGAGGGTGCCGGGGGCCAGCCTGGCCCCGCAGCTGGGGCTTTGGCTGTGCCAGGGCTTTACCGAGATGCTCCCGGGCAGGGATGCTGTGGCCAGGACTGGCTGCAGCCCAGCCGGCGGGCACCGACCCGTCCGGGCTGGGCTGCCAGAGCCCAGCTGAGCACCGGCAGCGCCTGTAGCTGCAGCCAGAGCCCCTAATAACTCTTTATTGAGCTGGAGTGGAGGGGCGAGAGAGGGGCCTGCCTGTAAAAGGCAGCGCTTTGCTTCCAAATCATGCCTGGGAGCTGAGGCTTCATCCCTGGTGTTGCTGAGTTTCCCACTTCACGTTTCCCTGGGCAAGTTGATGTTTTGAGAGCTCCCCGCAGGGTCCTGCTGGCCAGTGGCTGGGTGGCCTGGCTGGCCGCTGGCCCTCGAGAGGGGCTCGACTCCTCCAAGGCGGCTTAGGCAAATGTGGCTCTGTGTATCCCGGCTGCCAGCGCGAGCTGCTGGCCTTGGGGCTGAGTCCCTCTGTGTGACTCAGACGTTCCAGCTGGCGGGGAGCGGTTTGCCAAGGTCGGGTAACACACCTGGGGGGCTCTGCGGGCGCTGAGCACACCCGGTGGCCCGTGGAGTGGGGGAAGGCAGCAGGAAGGAGGGTGGCATGGGCACAGCCGGCTCTCGGGGACACGCGGGGGTGCCCCGGGGCCCGGCTGCAGCCGCTCACATGAGCACAGGCGTGTGCAGGCTGCACATCCCGGGAGCAGCACCCGTGCACATGTGTGCTCTGCCGTCCTCTTCCTCGCGCGGGCTGGAAGCCACAAGCCAGGCAGCTGCCGGCAAGGAGCCCCGCACCCTGATGTGCTCCGGCCCTTTCAGGGAGAGATGGGGCTGACAAAGTCTTTGTCAGTCGGATCTGTCAGGGAAAGCTCTTTGTTCTTCAGCATTTGCTCTTGCCTCCCCCTCTCCAAACCTAAACTAGATGCATCTGCTTTTGTTTTCTAAATGCAGAATTAGGGACTGAAAAGAGCCCCTTTGTAGTGGGGAGGAGGGGAGAGCTGCAGATCTTTAACTGGGAACGCAAGGTCAGGGGGGAGCCACTCTATTGTGCTGAGACCCTCCTCCTCCAGCTCAGCCCTTTCTGTGCCCCCTCTTCACACTCTGGTTCCCGCTAGAACCACTCCGGAGACGTGGCGAAACCTGCGAGGGGGCCGGGCTGCTCCCCCAGCCCCGGCCCGGGGGCTGTGCCGGTGCCCGTCGGCATCGCCGTGGCAGTGGCCGTGCTGGACCGTGTGGATTAGCCCCCGCGGTGGGTTTTGCTGCTTCTTGGGGCCGCAGCTGGGAGCCGGCGCACGGGGGTGGGTGGCAGAGGACGGGCACCCCCTGCTCAGCGTGGAGCCCGGGCAGTACAAACGTCTGCGGGTACAGGACATGATGCGTTTCCCGCTACATCCCTGCGCTCGGTCCCGTGCCGCGGGAGCTCGCGGGGAGGCTGTGAAAAGAGCAGAGTCGCTGGGGAGCTGCTCCAAAAATGCCTTTGTTCTTCCACAGCCAAGACAAACCCCATGAGCCCCAGCCCCGCAAAGCCTCTCCTCTTTCCTGCGTGAGGGCACCCCTGAACCTTCCCGAGGAGGTGGGTGACCGGGCGCAGCCGCCAGCCCGCAGCAGGACCACACGTGGAGGCAGGATCCGGCCCATCCCGCAGCCGGGAGCCCCTCTGCCCTGACACAGAGGGGGACACATCTCCCACGGCCTCCACGCCAGCCTGTCGTGGGCCTCGCCTCCTCCTGGGAGCAGCTCCTTCGCTCTCCCAGGCAGAGAGGATCTCTTTTTCACCAAGAAGCCGCAGGTGCCACACCAGGAGCAATCCCCCCACCAGCAGCGCAGGAAGGGGGCTCAGCCCCGGGGGTCCCAGGGCGCTTTGGAAGAGGCAGTGGCGGGAGCAGGGGAGCGGCAGCGGGACAGCCCTGTGCCAGCCGCGGGCCGGGTACCCCTCCCCTTATCACCCCAGTGCCCTCCTCCGGCGCCCTTGTCCAGCCCGGACAGATGATCTCACGGGAGCGAGGATCCCAGCCGTGCTGCCTGTCGGGTTTGAGATGGGATTTGCTAAACCAGCGCAGAGCCCCGAGTCAGTGTGCTGGTTTCTGCAACAGAGCTGAGCACAGCGCGATACGAACCTCCCCAGCTCCGCTGAACCTGCGGGTTTGATGCTGCTCCCTGCGGCTGGTGCTCGCAGGCCGCCCCGGGGATTTGCCGGACGCAGGGTCAGTTGTTCAGCTGTTGTGGTAACTGAGACCTCCTTTAAGTTTTTCTTAATCCTGTTCTTGATTAGTGGCAGATAAACTGAAACAAGCCCAGGTTCACATGAATTCAGCATCTGCGTTGCCTCAAAATTGCATCATCGATGCAAGAGCGTGCGCGGGGGGAGCCCAGCACATCACCCCCCCGGGCCAGGAGAAGGGCCACGGGCTGGGAGGAGCTGGTGCTGCCTGACCACAGCCCCCCAGCCCCCTGCCCATCCCGGTGGGCACAGGGTCCCTGGGGCCCTGCTGCTCTTCAGCCTCAGCCCTTGGCAGTCACCCTCGGGTCTGGGGGAGCCTCGTCTCCCCGTCCCTCCCAAAGGACCTGCTTGCGCTCTGCTTATGCCACCACATGGTGACAGCTTGTGGTCACTCCTGTGCTGAGCCCCATTGTGATGCTGAGGCTGAATCCTCAAGCCTCCCGGGAGCAGGGGGTGGTTTTCCCCATTTTCTGCCATTTGCAAACACCTTCACTTAAAAAGGCCCAAGAACTTGCGTCCTGTTGGTGCAGACAAGCAGAAAACCACCCCCGAGGAGCAGCAGCAGAGGCGTGAGCCCGTCCCCTTTCCATCACGAGGGTGCAGTCCCGGGAGGTCCGTTTCAGGGCCGACATTCCTAAATCTGGGACAAAAGCTCAGCGGGAGACCTGGCTGCTCCAGGGGAGAGCAGGGCCCGGAGCTGCTGTGCAGGGCAGCTCCCCCGGCCCGGGGGGAGACACAGTGTGGGCTGACCCCTGGGCAATGAGGGGAGAGGAGAGCAGGGCTGGGGGCAAGCGGCTGCCCGGGATGCCCCCAGGTCGTTCTTGCCAGGGGCTGGGGTGGGCTCTGCTGCCCTGCTGTTGCCCCAATGCCCCCCGCGTTCAGCTTGCGGGTAGAGGAGCGTCCCAGCAGGTGTGTTACCTCCCCCCTCTCCCCGTCCGCACATCTGTCATCCTGGAATGAAAATATTCAGTGGGTCTTGGCATGGCAAGCTGAACGGTTGCCTGAAGCAGCGAGAGGCTGCTCCTGGAGATGGATGCCCAGCATTTGGTTCAAATATAGCGCTGGTGATGGACAGGGCTAATTCAGCCTGTCCTCTTCCCCGTTATAACTTAATCACTCGCACGTTGCCCTGTGCAGGTCTCTCGCTGCCAGTCGGAGATGTCTTCATCCCGGGATACACCGGCTGGCTCTGCCTCGGGCTGCTCCCGTGCTTGTGCTTCCCGCCCGGCGGCTGAACCGCCCCGTGCCCCCCGCGCCCCCCACGTCAGCCCCGCTTCAGGGGAGCTCATCTGGGCTACACAAACTGGGGGTCCCGTGTCGGGGGGCACAGAGGACCGGCTGGGCTCTCTGGCCTGGGGATACCCCGCCGTGCCCCCCGACTCAGGGGCCCAGTGCGGTCCCGGTCTGCAGGTGCTGCCTGTGCACGCAGAGAGGTTTTGGGGTGCCCGGTGTCCCCGACACCCCGACACATATGGCTGGGAAGGGCTCAGGAAGGGCAGGGACAGCAGCAACTCCGGCTCCCAGATGGCTCCGGGGACGGATTTGGGTCTGGCAACCCCTAAAACTCCGAACACGGGTGCGCTGGGGCCTTGCCTGGACTAGGCTGGGGGCTCCAGCTGCGCACAGCTCTGCCCGCAGCTCTGCCCGCAGCTCTGCCCGCAGCTCTGCCCGC
>NW_020799128.1:4391558-4397949 GCF_003259725.1 Athene cunicularia | reverse complement strand
GGGATGCTGCAGCCGCCCGGACCCCGCGGCCCCCCGCCCTGGCTAGCAGCCATTTTCCCCGCACAGGAGCATTTCCTCCCTTAATCTCGGAGGTGGCCGGCACGCACTGCTGCCTGCTCCCTGCGTGCTCAGAGAGGATTAAACCAGGCAGCCCTGCCCTGGCGGGGCGCGGGCCGGAGCAGCCCCCGTGCGCATCCCTCGGCTCCGGGCTCGGCCACCCCAGCCCTGCTGGGAGGGAGCCTGGGCTGCCCTCAGGTGGGAACTGGAGCTCCCTGTTTATTCATCTGCCTTAAAACATGCACCGAACTGGGAGCTGCATTGCCCCCAGCCCCGGCTGCTCTCCCCGCGATGCTCTGGCCCCCCCAGGTCTGGCTGCTAGAAGGAGCCTCTCGACCGGGGCTGGGGGGCAGATGCTGGTCCCGCAGTTCAGCCCCGCTGGGGACCTCCCGCTCCTGGGCACGAAGGCGAATGTGGACAGTTGGGGATGTGTTTGCTGGAGAAGTCTGTGTCCTTCCTCCTCCAGCAGCTTTCCTTGAAGGAGCCCAATGTCATGAAAACCCCATCCAGGTCCCGCTCGGGTGGGGTGAGAGGCCTCTGCCTCTCCCAGGGGTGACAGGCTGTGCCTGTGTCCCAGGGTCCCCGTCCCAGGCCGGTCCCCTCCCGGAGCAGGCGGCGGTTCCAGCACAGGGCAGATTCCCGTGGGTGCTCTGCAGGTCTGAAAACGAAGCCCTTGGGTCGGGATCCCTGAACTGGAGGATGTTGCCAATACTGAGCTGGTTTCAGAGGTCTGTGGGTGAGGCTGGGCCCTGCCCCGTGCCCCTGCCCCATGTCCCAGGCTGCCCCCAGCGTGCGGTGAACCCCCACTGGAGACCCCCCAGTCGCTGTAAGGCCTCGCCGCGGCTGCGGCACGTACAGCCGGGAAGGGTTAACGCAGTGTGTATGCGCACAGTTGGATATTTATTTTTCCAAGCCTGCATCTGCTTTAAGCATTATAGTTTTTCCCTATAGTTACATTTGCAGTTGTGTTTGCTTTTATTTCAGCAAATACTCGGTTCCTGACCTGAGCTGCAGGCTGGGGCGAGGAGCGCTGGGCCAGGGAAAGGCTTTTCACCCTCCAATCTTGCCTTTGGCATGCCCTTCCTCCCCAAGGGCGCCTGGAGGGCTCCTTGCCTTGAGCCTCAGAGAAAGACTTGAGTCTCCTTTCTGTATTTTGGAGCTGGAGGGCATCTGTGCCAGGCAAGGTCACCCCCTCCCCACTTCAAGGGACACGTGGCCCCCAGATGGGTGCAGCCCCCACCGCTGGCTCCTGAAGCCTTGGAGACCTGGGAGCCGAGCTCCGACTCTTCTCTCTGTTGAGTTTGGCCTTGCCTGGTTGTGTTTCTGCCTGCAGCGTTCCACGCTGGTGGCTGCCCCCGAGGCACCCTGGCGCTCGCCCACCCGGGATGCTCCGACATGGTTGGTGCTGCAGGGGCCAGCTCTGCTCTGCTGGGGAGGTGGTGGCCAAGCTGCCCCAGTCTGGAGCCGCCCCAGTCTGGAGCCACCCCAGCCCCACCAGAGCCACCCCTGTCCCCATCCCAGTCGGCAGCATGAGCACAGGGGGGATCAGATTGGGGGGTCCCCGTGGGCATCGCGACCCCTGGGTGCTCCAGCCAGGCACCCTGCTCCGGCGCCAGCTCCTGCTTTTGGCACCTTGCACGGATTCCTGGGGATGAGCCGTGGGCCGGGAAGGGGCTTCCCCGCTCCACTCAGCTCAGAAATGTTCTGCACAGGCGGCTGCCCGAGCGTGGAAGGTCCCGTCCTGTGCCGCGTCCCCGGGACAGCTCAGCCCCGTGACTCAGAGGCGTGGGAGAGGCGAGAGGCCAAAGTGCAGCTCTTGGGGTCCCCGAGGACAACTGGGGCGACAGGTTGCACAAGGGCCGCTTCTCCCGAAGGCTCAGGCGTGCCGAGGCTGCGCATGAGAGCATCTTCCCCCAGGCTCGGGTGCGTGGGGAGCGCGTGGCCCCGGGAGGATGCGCAGGTGGGCACAGGGGCGCCCGTCACCGCCCTGAAATAGGTCCGTGGGTGTAGCGGCCACTTGTAATTGCAGTCTCGGAGGCAGGTCTCGGAGGGGCAGTTAGCCCTGGCTCCTTCGCTTACTGCTTCCATTTTTAGTTGTTTGAATCCACCCCTGAGCAGTAAATTGCAGCGTGCTGGGGCCGCGGGGAGCGGGGCCAGTGCCCGGCGGGAGCGGGAGACCCACCCCACTGGAGCCGCCAAACGGTTTCCTGCTGGGATTTCTATAAACGCTGCCCAGAGGCGGGGAAGGGCCATGCCGCCGGCTGCACAGGTAGGAGCCCGCTCCCGCTGCCTCGCCGAGGGCGCAGAGGAGCCATGGGGGGGTGTGGGCACCATGGGGGTCCCTGGGCTCCCTTTCCCCCTGGGGAGGAGGGAAGGGTCTGCACTGCCCCTTCCCCTCAGCACCCGCCCCTCCTGCGCGCCGGGATTTCCCAGGGTGCTGCCGTGCCTGTGAGTGGGAGCCGGCAGGTGCTCGGTTTGAGCCCCGAGCGCAGGATGTGTCCCCGTGCCCAGCAGAGCCCCACGGGGCTCGGCGGTCCCTCGGCCTCCTGGCACGCGTGACCCCCTCCCTCTCCCTCCCGGTGACTCTCCCGGGCCGCGGGGCAGCTCTTGCCGCCGAGCGAGCCCTACGCCATGGAAATATGCTGCCATCGAGCCCCTGAATCAGCTGGAAGGCGCCCGCTCCGAGGTGTATCTGGAGAAGGGCTTTGCTGTGCACCGAGCCAGCACTGACTCATTTTTCAGGAACTGCTGCTTGTGGAGGCGCAGCGCTCCCCTCCCTCAGTCCCTCCATCCCTCCCGCCCCTCGGCACGGGGCCGGCTCGGGAGGCCCACGCAGACGCTCCGCATTAGGGCATGTTCCGGGGAGCATGTGCTGTCAATAAACAAAACCACTTAGAGACAGAAAATAATTTCCAGAAATACCGAAGACTTTTTTTTTTTTTCCACGAAGAATTCCACCTCCCCCTTCCAAACCCTGATAAATTGTTAACATTCAATAACTATTTTAAAGCATGCTGCCTGGCGCCTGGGCGCACTGGGGCTCGGAGATAACGCTGGTGTTTGCCGAGTGCCACTTTTCCCTGCCCGACTGCTTGTGTCAATGTTTTGGGTCCCAAATGCTCCTGCACCGGCCAGACCAGTTGAGGCAGGGAGGAAGGAGATAGCCGGAGCCCCCAGACCTGCACCCCAGCTGGGTTCCTTGGGCTGCAGAGGCTGGTCAGGGGGTCTGAGCTCCCCGGGCAGCACCCAGTGTTAAACGGGAGCCCTTGGGGCTGGCGGCTGCTCATCGGCAGGGAAGAGCCAGCACTTGGGACAAGGGGAGCGAAGGGTCTCGCTCCCTCGCGGGGATAGGAGAGGCAGCGGCCGGGGTGTCCGGAGCTCCGATGGGCCGAGCATGTGGGGAGGATGAGTAGCGGCTTATTACTCACTAGAATTATTACTCACCGTTTCTCACAGCACATACTTTAGACAGGCGTCTCATGGCAAAGGGAAGCGCCTCTTCACGCGGCAAGTTGGGAACAGCCCGGCACGGGGCTTTGGGGAGTCCGAGGATTGGGGTGAGCTCGGGATGCTCAGAGGGGCAGGGAGGTACGGCTGCGCCCCGGGGAAGTCTTCTGCCTGCCGGAGCCTGGACAAGGCTTTTGGGGATGGTATAATCCTGTCCCCACCCTGGTCCTTGCACTTCTCCAAGAGCATTTGCCGCCAGCCGTTGCTGGGCCAGCAGCGCCCTGGCCAGGCCAGCGCGGCCGTGCTGGGTTGTGCAATTAACTGGGCAGGGATCTCGCCGGCGAGCTCCTCGGCAGAGCCTGGAGGGACGATTAATGACGGCCGGTGTCGGGATGTCCATCCCAGCTCCCGCCGAGGCGCAGCTGTGTGGCGGGGGTGGAGGACGGGGCTTTGCTCGCGTCCACACCGCTGGGACCAGTTGGCCAGGGGCGGCCGGGCTTGGGCTTTGGCTCCAGCGTCCCCCTCGAGTGTGTTTTGGCAGAGCTCGGTGCTCCCAGCGTGCCGGAGAGGAGGGAGGAGGGCTGTGGAGGGCACATCCCCGGGGCAGCCTGAGCCGGGATCGGGCTCCGCTGGGTCTCCCCGTGCCAGAACCCAGCTCCGATGCCTCCCCGCGCAGAGCCGTGCCCTGGCAGGGGAAGGGGACGGGGACCCGCGGGGACAGGGGGGCTGGAGAGCCGGGCGTGAGAGCTGGCAGGGACGAGAGCAAATTGCCGTGTTGGCCCTGGAAGCCGGGGGATTTCTCCCCAAACGGCTGCTCCGAAAACAGCTGTCGGTGGAAAGAGAATCTGCTGCACGTGGGAGCGGGCCGAGGCCCCGGGTAACCCCTTCGGCTCCAGGAGGGCCGTTCCATCGGGTGGGCTGCCTGCATGCCCTACGGATCCTGTAGCGGGTGCAGGGGGCTGGGGCTTGCAGCGGGATCTGCTTGGCAGAGGGTGCACAGCGCGGTGGATGGCGGAGTTTGCTCTGGATGTGTGGGATTTGCAGCCAAGGCTTGGGGCAGCGGCGCGAGGTGCTGCTGGTCCTGGAGCCCCGGGGGGTCCCGGCCTGGGTCCCGGCTCTGCCCACGGGTTTTGGGGCAGACGATGGTGTGGAAACAAGGGAGAAAGGCTGGGGGGGGTGTTGCCTGCAGGTTGCTCACGTAGGGGAGAAGTGGCCTCACAGAGCCCAGCAGAAACATCTCTCCTGTCCCACGGAACTTGGGCAGGTTTTGAGATTATTTTCCATCTGAGAAAAGGTAAAGAAAACAAAGATGTTTCTGGGATGACCCAGCCTGGGCCGAGGGGGCTTCTGAATCAAAAATTTTGTGACATTATGATCTGTATGGGAATTCTTCTTTTCAGCACGAACTTAAGTGGAGGAAGGGGGAAGCAGGAGAGCAGAAATCTCCCTTCCTTTAACCGGCCTTTGAAAATTTCTCCCACCGTTCTGGGAAATTTTGCTGCATTCGATTTTGCTTCGCCAGCGCTTTTGCTCTCAACACATCAGCGCTTTTATGCAGGAAAACATAACCCTGCCAGTCAGTGCTGGGTCGCTTCAGGCTGCGGAGGGTCTGCGGGGAGGCGGGTCGGGGTCATCCCGCTGCGGGGGCTGGATGCTCGAGGAGCCTCCCCCGTGGTGCTGGGAGCGGGATGTGGGGCCGCACCTCGCCCTGCCCTGACTCTGCTTTCCTCCTTCTCAGCTCGGAGGGGCTGACGGCCCGGCGGAGACCCCCCCCGCGCCCGCCCGGGGCCAGCCCGGGGTCCCCATGGAGTGGTTGTTGCGGAGCCCAGTCGCCAAGCAGTAGCTGCAGCAGTGGGATGTTTGCCTGGCGGTGCCTCATCCTTTGGGCTGTGCTGGTCACAGCCGCGCTCTCAGCTGCCAGGCCGGCCCCCACCCTGCCCGACCAAGGTAAGACAAGCAAAGCGCTGCGCGCATGGGTCGGTCGGGAGAGGCTCCCCACTGCCTCGGCCTCTGCGGTCCTCTTCTGGCCATAGGACGGCCGGTTCCCCTGCGGACGGGCCAGAGACACGTCCCTGGCAGCAGCACAGTGCCAGGTGGCCACTGGGCTACCAGAGAGCTGCCGGCCGGCAGCATGGGGATGTGGCACAGGTTGTCTGCCCAGAGCAGTTCTCGTGGGCACAGAGAGTGCGTGTGTGGTCCCAGCATCGCCCGGAGATGTTTTAAACCTGGAGGGAAATTGGTGGCAAAACCCAACGACGTTGGGTTGGAGGGTACAAAGCTCCGGGCGCTGTGTGCCCGGCGGGGGGTCACTGCATGTCCCAGTGCTTGCTTCCCCGTGACCATCTGCAGGCCGACGCGTGTGTGGATCCTTCTCCCAGCCCTGCCTGGCACGGGGCTGCTCTGGGCTCTGCAGGATTTGGGTGCTGGGTACCAGAGACCCCCGGGGTGCTCCAGCGTGGCTCCCGGCTGGAGGATGCTCCTGCCGCCCTGATCCCTGCGAGGTGCAGCCCCAGGCGAGGGCATCCCCCTCGCTTTTCCTCAAAAAGCCTACAAGGGCTCGTGGCCCGCGATGGACAGGCTGGGGGGTCTGCTCAGGCCGCGGCCCTGAAAAGCTCCAGAGCACAGTGCCACCCCGAGAGGCAGTTTGGATGGGCTGAGCGAGGGGGTCACCTGGCCCCGACAGAAAGCTCCAGAGGTTCAGAGCCTTGGCCTTGCCCTCAGTGAGGCAGAGAATAAACAGACCAGGCAGCGCCGGCGCAGGACTTCTGACTTACTGCCTTTTGGTTTTAATTACCCAAGAATGTCTGGTCTGAGGGGTACTGCTTTTCTTTTTAAGGCTCACTCCCCCTTCCCTCACCCTCCCACCAAAACCCCGAGAGGCTGATGG
>NW_020799128.1:4371700-4374960 GCF_003259725.1 Athene cunicularia | reverse complement strand
CAGCAGCCTTGTGAGGGCTCGGGGGAAGAAGCTGGGGGGTGCGTGGGGACATTTGGTCTGAAAACGGCTTTGTTCAGAGATGTGTAGTGGCCCGAGACTGCTCTGGGTTCACCCACCTCCACCTGGCTCCCCAAGCGGGGAAGGGGGGGCTTTGTTCACAGCCTGTGCTCGTTTCCAGGCGAAACGCTGAAGCTGGCGACTGCCACATGGCTGGGGGTCACCATGGGGAGGAGAGAGGCCCAGCTTCCAGATCTTTCTAAATTAAAAACAGGGAAGGAAAACAGGCACGAAACAACCCCTCGCTCACACACCAGCACAGCATGGCCACGGCAGAGCGCAGCCAGGACGGGGCCATGGGGAGCACCTCAGCTCACCCCGAGCTCGCCCGTGGCCGCAGCGCAGCGCCCAGGTGATGCCACAGGCTCCCCACCGGCCCCTCTTCCCTCTCCATCTGCAAAACCTCTCAGCAGAACGTGCTGAGCCTTCATCCCGCCCAGGACACCTCGCCAGCCTCCTCCTCCTCTGCTCTGCCTGGAGCAGGGGCTGCGGGGCAGGAGCACCCTCGGGGGGAGCAAGGAGGCCCCGGGGGCTTGCTGCGCTCCATGGGGCTGAGCCCAACCCCGGGACTGGGTTCCCACCGTGGCCCTGGGCACCAACCGCTGCTTCGCATGTTAATTACTGTTAATGACCATAAATGCAGCAGAGAACAGGCTCCCATGCCTCAGCCAGGTAACCTGCAGCTCCTGACAGCACATTGAAGCTGCCAAGGCCGTGTAGATGAGCAGCTCACCTGGATCTTCAGTCACCCGGAGGAAATGTTTGTGTTTAATCCCCGTTTAAGGGTGGCAGCGGTGGGTGAGTTTCAAACGGCTCCAGGGCTGGGGGGGACACCTGATGCCGGCAGACGGACTCGACCCTGGCCAGAAATCTCCCACGCAGCGCGGGGTGCTCCAGGGCTGCCGGACCTCTCGGGCAGAGCTGCTGCTCCTCCGCGGGCTGGTTGAGCCCAGCTGGCAGAGCAACTGCCGGAGGAGCTGTTATCTGATCATTTCACCTCAAACTTCCCTGGGCGGCTGCTAAACTGCCAGGAAGAGTTCAGTCGGGTTCAGAAGTTGGAGCAGTGGCAGGCCTGGAACACTGGGCGGGAGGAGATGACTTCCCTTGTTATCCTGTGTTATGAGGCATAAGATGTTCTCCTAAGATGTATTTAAGGACGATCGGAGCAGCAGTCTTTCAAGGGAACATTAGCCATCTGCAGGAAATTAAGGGTATTATCTCAGTAATTTTCTGCCTACCTCTAGCACCAAGACCGGAAAGTCCCCTGACAATTTGAAATTCAACTCCAAATTCTCCAAACACCCTGAAAACTTTCCAGGCTGCCAGAGTAACGCGGCGCTTGTGCCCTGGCCAGGCCTGCCAGCTCGCCGGGCAGCGCAGAGCGGCGGCGGGAGGGATCCCACCCCAAGAGGGGGATGCAGGTGGCTCGGGGGGATGTGGGCTCCCCAGGGGCCAACTGGGCTCTCTCTGGGGCATGCACCCCCTTCCCATGAGTCTGGCAGAGCCGAAGCATCTCTGGGACACGGGACACACGTCTTTGCAGAGCTTGTACTTCCCCGGCCGCGTCCTGGCTCCTGTCTGTATCAGGGCAGGAGCAACCAACCTCCCTGGGAGCTGGGGCAGAGGGTCCACAGCGCTCGGGAGAGGGGAGAAGAGCCTTTGAGTCTCGTGGTGTGCTGGTCCATCGGCTGCGTGGGGCAGATCACCCCAGAGCAGGCTGAGGGTTGGAGTCTGCGTCCCAGAAAGGAGCATCCCGGAGGGACGGGGCTCAAACACCCCAGGCACCACCGGCGAGTGTTCCTCAGCTTGGGGGCTGTGTGCTCTTATTGTTATTCTCTAGGGAATGTTAGTTCTCTAGGGAATGTTAGTTCTCTAGGGAATGGTTAATATTTGCACAACTGAGGCTGTGAAATGGGCTGAGAGGGGTCTCCTTGCTCCTGCCTCTGCCCGAGCAGCTCAGCTCTGGCAGCGGGGGGTTCTCTGGACACTGTACCTCCCGCTCCCGGCTGCTGAGGGGCTCCGGGCACATGCTGCTGCCCAGAACCTGTGTTGGCAGGGTCAGGTGTTCAGACACCCCCGATAACTCTGCTTGGCAACTGCAGGTGGGGCAGAAAACAGGGCAGCGTTGAGCCTACAGCTCCAGAATCGGGGATGGGAAAACGCAGCTCCCCGCTGCCCGCCCTGCCCTGCCTGCAGGCAGCACTGCCCAGCTCAGGCCGGCTCTGCCACGTTTGCGTTGCCGCTCTTGGCTGGAGCGGGCCTGGACGCAGCGCCGGGGTCTGGGCTTTGAAGCTCGGCTGCTGCTGCAGGCGTGGAGAAAACAGGAACCTTTGAAGTCTGGTCGGTGCTGAAAACACTCCATTACGCTGCGGTCGTGAGCGGCTGATTCTGGGAACTGGCAATTCCTCGGCCGCGATGGGCTCTGCCGAGCGGGCACCTCTGGGTAACGCTCCCTCCTGCGGCTCCGGATTGCCCCTGGAGACACAAACCGTTTCTCAGCCCAGCTTTGCCTGCCCCGGCACAGACCTTGGGTTGTTGTTGTAGGCTCGCGTGCGAGGAGCAGACGCTCCATGTGCTGCTCTGTTGTTGCAGGGCTGCCGCCAGCTCTTTAAACCGAGAAAGGGATCACAACGCGCCTCGTACATGTGGCGTTTATGTGCTGCTCGGGGAGCCGGAGCTTGAACCCAGCCGGGGTTGGCGGGCGCAGGCCGGAGGAGGGAGCTGCCCCCGTGGCCGTTCGCCTCGGAGCCGGCCCAGGAGCCCCGGGAACTGGGGAGGTGTCCTGGGCGGGATGAAGGCTCAGCACGTTCTGCTGAGAGGTTTTGCAGATGGAGAGGGAAGAGGGGCCGGTGGGGAGCCTGTGGCATCACCTGGGCGCTGCGCTGCGGCCACGGGCGAGCTCGGGGTGAGCTGAGGTGCTCCCCATGGCCCCGTCCTGGCTGCGCTCTGCCGTGGCCATGCTGTGCTGGTGTGTGAGCGAGGGGTTGTTTCGTGCCTGTTTTCCTTCCCTGTTTTTAATTTAGAAAGATCTGGAAGCTGGGCCTCTCTCCTCCCCATGGTGACCCCCAGCCATGTGGCAGTCGCCAGCTTCAGCGTTTCGCCTGGAAACGAGCACAGGCTGTGAACAAAGCCCCCCCTTCCCCGCTTGGGGAGCCAGGTGGAGGTGGGTGAACCCAGAGCAGTCTCGGGCCACTACACATCTC
>NW_020799128.1:4363271-4371650 GCF_003259725.1 Athene cunicularia | reverse complement strand
CACGGGGCGAGCACCGGCGGGGGCTGGTGGTGCCGCTCGCGCGTCGACTAATCCCGTCGTACTAAAAACCAACCTCCCCCGGCCTCGGCAACATAAACCCCGTGGACAGCGATGGGGCTGTTGGGGGCATCTGCGGCGTGGGGCTGGGGCCGGTCCCTGACCCTGCAGCTGCAGCCCCGCGCCCCGGGGGTGGCCCCTTCGGTTAACGGCTCCTCGGGGCCAGGACACGCGGCTCCGGCTCCCGCAGCGAGTGGTGGAAGATCAGGAACCTCCCGAGTTCAGGGTTTGGCCGGAGCTGGCCCCAACCCCCCAGTGACAACCCGCTGGATGTTCACTGCTGCGTTTCTTTTGCAGAAAATCCCCCCAGTTAGACAAAAACCTTCCTCCCATCTGCGACGTTCTTGCTTTGACAGGGTTTAGCGAACAAGGCTGGCTCTGCTAAACCCGGTTTGTGCTTTAAAACAGGGTATTTCCCCTTGCACAGCCCTTCCCGCTTACCTTGGATTCAGGAATCCCATCCATTTCCACGCCCCAGCCACCCGACGGGAATTACTCGTGTTCCGCACAGAACCCCGGAGCTCAGCACCAGCGAAACCTCGCACAGAGCAACTCGTGCTCGGGTCGTTAGGGGCTGGAACACTTCTCTAGACGAGGGCTCTGCAGGAGTTCGGTCAGTCCTGGTCCAACTACAGAGACTGTCAGGGCCCTCCAGGAGTCCAGGTTTCTGTCAAAGGGCCAAGTAGCCACAGGCTACTGTCTCAGCCAAGTACTGGCCACCAGCAACACCCCCCCCGTGCCACACAGAGGCAGGAGCGACACCTGAACAAGGGGGATTAGTTTATTGCAATATCTGTTCTCATTTACTAATCATCAGTTCAACAGAGGGGCTGCGGGAGCCAGGCAGGGGCACAGACCAGGACGTGGCCACGGCAGCCGCCTCCCCGGCTGCTCCTGCCTTGTCAGTAAGGGCCTGGAGTCACATGCTGAAACGCTGATAACACCTGACCTTGGGAGGGGTGTGCTAAAGGCTCTCTGACCTCTGGGAAAGACAGCGTCTTCTACTTAGCACCAAGTCTAACTTTAATTTTACAGTAAGTATAAATACATATTTAAAATCCGTAATGTAATTTCCGCATATTTACATAGGACAAAGTTAAAAAATTAACAAATGCTAAAAACAGCTTTCCAGCATCCTCCCATGGAGTCTACCAAAACACCAGCCAACACTGGAGTGTGTGAAGCATCCTTGTGTAAAGCACAGCAGGTCCGAGAGCGCGCGCCCAGCCCAGTCAGGTTTAACCACTTGGGAAATGTGTGGGGATCCCCGGGTTGCTGCCTCACATCATCCAGCGGGACCTCAAAACCACAAGTCTCTGCCTTCGGTGCCTGGCACCTGCTGCAGCTCCTTCCAAGGAGTGTGAGGGTTTTTTGGGGGGGGAGCTCTCCTCTCCCCTGCTCGGCTCTCGCCCAGCGAGTTCCAAAGTCTTTCTGAACAGTCAAGTTCACCCACGGCACCAAGGAGTGCTGGTCCCCCTTCTCTGCCGCTGTTCTCCTCGGTGCAAACGTGACGGCGAAACACAAGGGCTACACAGGTCATTCTGTGCACTAGTTACTGGTTAAACCGTGCTAACTAGGGTCAAGAGCTCAAGCTCGTAAAGCAGCGGCAGCAGGACAAGCTGTGAGCCCCGTGTATGTTCCTGCAGAGGATTTCAAACGGCAGAAGAGGCTTTACTGGACTCCCGGCCTAGCTCTCTCCGTGCCCAGGCCCACACGGCAGTGAAGAGCTGCCTCTCCTCTGCTGGAGAGCACAGCCAGCAGTTCAGCAACAGCACAGACAGCAGCACCGTTATTAACATATTTACAGCAGAAGTTAAGCTGGGGGCAGGGGATGCGGTACAAGAGGGGAGCAGTGCGGCCCTGCCAGCCTTAGCCTGGGTGAGGAGAGGGACTGAGCCCCTCCTGTGTCACACAGCCCCTGGAGAACCCTCCTCCATCATGGGGACAACAGCTCTTCTCTCCCAGGTCAGGGCCTGCCCAGCCTCAGGCTAGACTCCGTTAGCACCCGCCTTGCTGCCCGGAGAGGCTTCCATCGCAGCCTGGGTGTGAAAGAAAGTTACAGACTTTAGGCCGTACCAACACAAATGCTGCTTGAAATTCAAAACCTTTTTTGAAGAAGGGATCCTTCCCATTTACTCTGCAGAGCAACAGCTAAGAACAAAGTTCTCCAGGTTAAGGAGCATGCTCCTGTCGATAAAATCTGGACTCCCAAACTTGCCCTCAGTGGGCATCCCAGATGCATAAGCAGCTAAATCAAAATCAAATATTCACAGAATGGAAATGGGAAAAAAAAAGCCAAGTCACTGTAGAAATATTTTTACAGATACAAAACGGCTCTCAACACTCCCTGACGGGAGCTGCTCTGTCCTCTGGGTCCACAGCAGGTTGCTGGAGTGCACGGAAGGATGTACTGGTACCTCCCCTGAGCTCACTACCCTCCCCAGCTGGGCTGCAGCCTCTGTCACATGTGCTATTTTCTAACAGCCCTCAGTGCAGTTCTCGTCCACAATTCTTCCAGTCACTCCTTGAACTTCGCATTCACAACACCCTGCAACACAAATCTCCACAGTTTGTAAATTGTCCGAAGAACAATCTCCTTTGGAACGTGTAAGGATTTTGAAAAGCTTACCTCTCGTGGGGGAGGCTTAACTGACACTTCTGAGACTGGCAATTCCTCTCTTGGTTGAGACAGAAATTCTTCATTCTTTAAGGAAAAAGCAGCTTTAAGTGGCAGAACCCTCTTAGCGAGGCGGCTCCCTGCAACGCACCTTTGTGAAAGCTGCACGTCGGCGTTTCCACCATTTCCCCTCTGTAATTTAATTCGGCTATTTGGAAATATTTCTAGCAGTTGACACAATATTCTCCTTTAATTTCTGTTGCTGCTTTCACCAGCTAGGACTAATCTAAGGAATTTGCTTCAGCCTTATGCTGAGAACCATATTCTCTGGCTTTCTTACTCGAGATACTTTTTGTCCTGGAGCTCACTAGAGAGCTGAAAACTGTCACCTGAAACTGGCTTCTCTGAGCGAAACGTACCCAGACTGAAGTCTCTGTATTTATGTGAATAAAGCAGCTTGGGAGCTCAGGGGTGCTCCTCTGCTGGGAGCCAGGAACATGGTACTGAACAACCCCCTGTTTCCAGCAACACGAAGTGCCTCAGCAGATCTCTGAACCCTCTCACTGTCTCTTACACCAGCTGGGAGGCTCTGGGGCAAAACCACGTACAGAGCGCGGGGACAGACACCGCGCTGTGCTCTGCACCACGTGGCAAACATCGGCTTTCGTTGAGCTCTGGGAGGTTTGTTAACATCTCCCAGGGATTACAGCACTACACACTCATTTCCCGACTTGCAGACTCTGATTTTCTGACCTTTCTTCCCTGTATGACGGGCGCAGGATCCACCAGGGTCTCTTGACCTTCAAGAACAGATGTCACCACTTCAGCAGTTTCACCTGCCTATGGGGGAACACACAGTTCAGCACAGCTAAAACCTCACTCCACTGGGAGGATCAAAGAACAAGATTCATGTCACGGTGATTCGTTTTCTATAATGCATAATGGTTAAACTATTAACCTGAAAGTTTTATTCAAACAACTCACCTTATTCTGTGGAACTGGAACAGATTGTGGCTTTATATCTATCAAGTACAAGGCACGGGAAAGCAGGAGCAGAGAAGGTGGAACGTTCTCTTTTAAATGCAGATCCAGCCACTGTTGGAAGAAGCCAGGAGGGGAAGTAATTTCACGTTGGCTCTGCGTCAGTACTTATTTGTATAGTACTCCTTGTCCTTGCAGATCTCAAAGCTATCTTGAATTTGGCTAATCGTTTTAAGTTACCACAATGAGAAGAAATGGTTTTGAAGAGTTAAGCACACCGCATGGGACACACCCCAGAGAGGAAGCTTCCAGCTACTAGTGAGGCACCAGTGTCACCACTGAGAGCCAACAGTGACGGCCAAGTACTCTGAGTTACCTACAGCTTCTCTCAAACACAGCACCTGCAGCCGTACCAGCTCCTTTGAGTGCTTATAAAGGAGCAGTGTTGGGTCTGCCACAGGTCTTGGCTGCTTCAGAAGGTTAAAACGTATTTCACCCCTCACACTTCATCTTGCTTCCAGCAGGCCCTGATGCTACTTGGTTTTTTCTTTAGCCCAAGACATAATCTGGGTACTTCATGCCTCACAGCTCGGCTGTGCAGGTGAGGACCCATCCAGAAACACGTGTGTGTGTTCCTGGTGACCCCACACCTGCGGGGTCTGCACCGCAGCCCCCTCTGTCCCAGGGAACCTTCTCCAACAGACCAGACCAGAGTGCACTTGCCTGCCCGAGCTGCTCTTTCAGCTGCTCCTCCGAGAGACCCAGCGACCGCATTCCTCGGGCTCTGCAGGCACTCTGTAGTTCAGACACACTTAGACCGTTGACTCCTTCCTTGGCAATCATCTGAAATTAAAAGGAATGTTCCTATCTGGGCCTAGATTAAGCCGAAACCCTGAGGTACCCGATGAGCTTGAGCCCAAAGAAATGTCTGAAATGTGCATAAAGTCTGACCAGCACAAAGCTGAGACAGAACTGACTGGTGATAACTCATTCTGTCCTTGAGAGCTGGGAGTCTTCAGCTACAGAGGATGAACAACCTTTGATCCTGATCATTTTGGTTTTCCCCCTAAGTCGTGAGACTTTCACCTGCAGGTTTGAATGAATCCCACACTTTTCCATGAGATCCTACCCCCAAAGGCCGGTGACCCCAAGAACTGCCCGGACTGCAGGCTCTAAAGCAGAACCTGTGCTTAGCTGCACACGCCTTGCAGAACTGGCCACCTCCTGCAAGCAAGAAGCTTTCTGGTCCTTCCTCCATGTCGTAACAGGATTCTTAACGCCATTTCAAATTACAGTTCCTCCACCAGCATAAAATGTCAGCTGGAAGGGACTTCTGGAGGTCCCCAGTCCTACCTCCTCTACAGAAGAGGGTTAACTTCAACATTCCTTTACGCTGCTCAGCCTCTTCCATTTATGCACTGAGACTCTCTAGGGATGTGGATTTCACAACCTCTAGTCAACCTGTTCCACCCTTTACCCACTCACTAATTTTAATTTTTTTCTGATTGAGTTGGAATTTCCCTTGACCTTATGACCATTAGTTGTCCTTTTGCTGTGCACCTGTAAGTCTGATTCCATTTTCTAAATAACCCCATTAGGCAGTTGAGAACAGTGAACAGATTCTCCTTCGCCCTTCTCCAGGCTAAATAAACCCAGCCACTTTATAAACTAATATAAACTCATGATTCAGTATAGTTAAAATCTGGTGTTTCCATGCATTTATTCCAGAATTGGAACCTCTCTTTTTTACAAGTTAGTATGACTCCAGAATAAAAATATAAGGGTGTTCTAAACAGTGACAGTATCTGCAGCACCACGCTCCTTAGGGGTCACCAAAGGCAGCAAGGGTGCAGGAAGATGAACTCTAATTCTGTTTTCTCATGGAACCTCTCGCAGGGAGAAGCCGACCCCCACCAATATTAAACTTCCCATCTGGGGATGGAGCGTGGTCAGTGACACAGGCCTTATGTAAAGCAGGCAGTGATTCAGAGGGCAGAGCCTGTGATTGCGAAAAGCCTCCCTGCCTCCAAAGCAGCTACACCTGCACTGTTGTAAACTTACTTCATCGTCTGCCTTGATAGTTCTGAGTCTCAGCAGAAGCTGAAAGCGGAGCAGGTTGTTGGTGCCAATGGGCTGTAGCTCTAGCAATTTGCAGAGAGCCACCAACTGCGGCCGTTCCAAGTGCTCCAGGGTCAGCTCATCCTCAAAGAGCTTGGAGAAGCGTATGATCTCCTGGGTACTGGGCTGGAGGCCGCTGTGACGGATCTAGAGAGAGCAGAGGCATCAGGGCCAAAAGCCATACCAGGCAGAATCCCAGCCCGTGAATCCTCTTCCCCCTCTAAGGATAAGCCCTTCCCGCCCTCACACCGGTGCTCCCGTCTCTCAATGGAAACAACGACACAGCTAAAAGGCCAAAGTGAACCAGTGGTTCTGAGCGGCCACTGAAAGGATTTCACAGGGTGAAACTTTCAGTGTTGTTCCAGTCTGCAGTGAGAGCTGTAACAGAGGCAGTGCCAGGAGGGCGTTCCGCTCCCCCCCCCGGCGGGATGGCTCTGCACCCTCACACCTCTCTGCAGCCTCTGCCCAAATCCCCAGATCCCACGCTCTCTGCCCAAACCAGCAGCACCAAAGCCGGTGTGAGCACTGCTGCTGCCATCCCCAGCACAGCCATCCTACCTGGTGCACATACGAGGAGAATTGTTTTCCTTGGCCTGTATCTGCTTTGTTCCTTTTGGCCATCTCTGCAATGGTCTCCCGCAGGAACTTTGCTAACTCCAGCTTTGCGTTTAATTTCTTTTTCTGCTTTTCTTCCTTCATTCAGGAAATAAAACATAATTAGAAATTGCACGTGAAAATCAGAAGGGAGGGGATTCTGGGAAAAAAATAAGTCTTCAGTACTGAAAGCAAATAGGCTTTGGTTACCATAGAAAATGAAATTGCTGTGCCCTTTCCTACTGATCACTGTTTACACTACAATCTCCAAATTCTGCTGTCCTGTACAGGGGTGAACTGGGAACGTCTGGCCTAGACGTGTGTGTGAGGCTGACACTCATTTCCAGCAGCAGGAAGGAAGCTCTTTATTGCAGCTGTACAGACGTTCGAACGAGCTGGAGTAGTCTGCATCTTCAGAAAGGACACAAACCTTTTTTGACTCCGTCTCAAAGGTCGAGGGCAGCATTTCAGGGAAGAGTTTCAAGAATACAGGTAACAGGAATTCCATGAAGGGGACGATGACAAACACCAGGAAGGGAACCAGCCGGAAGAGATCTGCACACGTTCTCAGCAACTGTACAGAGAAGAGCACAGCGGAAATTATTGGTCAACCTGACACGAAAAAAGGGTATTCCAAGGAAGTGTGGAAACCAAGCAGCTAAACTTCCTTCATTATAATAAGCCTCTTAATACATCATCTTAGCAAAGCATTTGAGTGTCTGGCACTTACCCTTCGCCTCTCCCTCCTAGTGAGGACCTGACCATGTAAGAGCCTCCACACCATCCTGGCAGCCACCTTAGTGTCGATCCAGAGCAAGTGGAATCCGTTGTAATAATGTTTCAGTTCATCCACGACTTTTTGGCGTAAAGACTTTTTTCCCACGGGAGTCACCACGACTTGTTCTGTCGGCGTTTTCGCAGGCTTGGTGCCCTGGTTTGCAGCACTCTGGGGTGGGGGGAGTTCATCCCGCAGCTCCTGGCGCGGGCAGGCGGCCGTGTGAAACCTTCGCACAACTTCAGCCGGGGAGTGAGGTCGGTTCTCAGAGTTTCTTACATGAGTCCAGTTCAAATGAGAATCCACTAGTTGGACAAAAGCAACTGCTGGAGTGTATGGAGAACTGGAGTGCACGAGGAGATGGGAGCCTCTGAAACTGCAGAGGGATTTAAGGAAGTGATAGTGCATTGTGGCCAAGGTACCCGGGCATGACACACAAACCAATGCTCTTCGTGCCAACCTGATTTTGTGGCTGCTTCAGTATCTGAGACTGATCCTCCAGCAACGGATAAAATATTGAGAATCTGTCCCATGCTAACAACTTTCCTCTTGGGGGACAGTAACCCAAGACTCCAGAGTGCCTCTGGGAAGCCCTTCTACCAATCATATTGGCTAAAATTTGCCAGTTGCAGACAAAGAAAACCCAAATTTCTGTCTCCTCTCACCAAGCTCTCAGGACAGGGTTCGCTGTATTTCTCACCCCCTCCCTCCCCTGGCAGCCTCAGCTGGAAAAGATGGGCTGGAGTGGCCAGCGCTGACAGTCTGCTCCCTTTCTATATGACTTTGCAGGCTGCTGTGCGTGAAAACAACTGCCAAAATCCTTCAGTTTTAGACAAATCAAACTTTGTCCTTCCCGCGCTCAGCTAATTTTGTGCAGCAGTTTGCAGCACTCTAGTTTAAAGCGTTGGTATTACAGCAACGTCTGTCTGTGCCAGAAACATCCCAACAGCACCCGGCACTGTAAGGAAATCGCTGAAGCAAGGCGTTCCCGCGCCGGGAGCTCCCTGTCCCCCTCACTGCGGTTACCCTCAGCCCGTTCCACCTCCGGTCGAGCTCAGGGCACGGGAACGCTGCGGCACGGAGCGCCCGGGAAGATCCATCCCCGCCTTACCTGGCCCTGGCTGCGGCCAGGAGCGCGTTCCAGCCGCAGGCGGCCATTGCTGCCCCGGAGGCACCGGCTCAGGCGGGGCGCGGGCGGCGCGGGGCCCCTCCTCTCCAGCGGCGAAGGCGAGCGGCC
>NW_020799128.1:4359642-4363221 GCF_003259725.1 Athene cunicularia | reverse complement strand
CCCCGGGGTGGCGGGGCTGGCCCCCTCCTTGGCCCACGCTCCCCGTCACTGTCATTGGTTTTGCTGCCTCAGCATGCTCCCAGCATCGGCAGCGCCCCTGCCTGAACCGCGGGGCCCGAGGAGCCCAGCTGGTGGCAGATCTTCACCTTTCGCCTTTTTGTGGTGATTTATGTAGCACCTGGAGAGCAGGAGAGGAACCAGGAACCATGTGTGGAGTCGGGCTCCTGCCTGGAGGGGACCCCCAGGCTCTGCTCCGTGTGCCTGCTGCTTCCCACGAAGCCTCGGCTCCAGTCCTGGCGAAAGGTAGGAGAGCTTGTTAAGCAGCCAACTCGCACACTAAAATTGTTTCTTCAGCGGCCACATCGGATGTTTCCTGGTGCATTCGTGGGGTTTTCAAAAGGGAAAACACCATCCGTGGCTCAGCAGCTTGCAATAGCTAACCATATATCCATCAAAATGTCAACATCCCTTTGGGTTTTTTGCGTGGAACAAAAATTTGCTTTTATGTGAAAGGTTCCTGTTGAAGTGATTGCAGTTTGTATCTATATATAGAGCAGAACACGTTCTGAGCAGCTGCGGGTACGATGGGGCCTCTAAGAGTAGAGCCTCCCTTTGTGTGTTATCGCCTGGGAACAGCTTCGCTTGGAATTAGATGTCAGAAGGAAGTTTCAAGCCCTGACATGTTTGAGACAAATCCTGTGGGTCTGCAGATCTGATGAAACACGCAGGCAGCTGTAGAGACGTTCTCGATATGTGACGGGAGACTTGGTCTCTTGAAATGTCGTCTGTGTTTGAGAGACTAGTGGGGAAAAAACATTTTGTTGCCCACAATGAAAAAGGTTTATAACTCTTTGGCAGCTTTGCTAACGGGTGCCTAAACAGATGAATGACATTTTAGAAAGTAAAAACTAAAATTGGGAAAGATGGGTAAGAAATGGGACAGAAAGCTACCGAGGTCTGCCACCACAGTGCTCGGCACGTTGCTGTGTTTTCCATTGGTTGGAAAGTATGTTTCCCATAAAGGGCTGGTCTCCAAGTCTTTTAAATTCTGAAAAAAAAGGCCACCCCACCATTAATTGAAATACTTCTTTACTGTCAAAAACATCTCTGCATTGTTAGTGCAGACCATGTAATAGTACAATTTAGTTCCTGTGTGCTTTATTCTGCCAGAGCTGGTTCTGCTAAACCACATCCCTGGGGACTGCAGAAGAGAGTTTTGTTTTGGTGGGTTTTTTTTTCCCTTGGGAGAGGCTGTTGCTTGAGGAAGTGACAGAACTGGAAATTAAAACTAGATGAGTAGGCAAACACAAACTCCCATCCTCTGAACCCAGCTCAGGAAGGTGCCCTTTGTTTGTCTCGCTAGTGGGGGATCTGTGTTTCTGTACTAGTGCTCTGGCTTTCAAAAACTTGGAAACGCTGATTTTGTCTCCCTGGGGATGTGTTTCAGTGTGAATTCGTGAGGTGGCTTCTGAGACAGGGCAGACTGGAATCTGTTGGATGTGCTCATGGACCTTCTAGTTTTCATGGTGTTCAAGATTGTGATTTAAACACATCTAGATTATGTCTTCTAGAGTTTTTCCTGCATGACTGAGGGCCAGACACTCCTGTTCTGAAGGTGGCTGGTACATGGATGCTCCCTCGCTGTGCCAAGCGCTGGGCCTTTCGGAAGGTCCATGAAGCGGTGAGGGGTCAGAGCCCTCCACCCCGCCTGCTGAAAGCCCCGCCAGGGAGCCACAGCTGTTCAGAGCCCCCTTTCCAAAGCCACCCCTTGTTTTTGGGAATGGCGCCGGGCATGGATCGTTGGTCTGGGAAGAGGCGTCAGTCCTGAGCTGTTCTGAAGGAGGCAGCACGGTTCAGGGCACGGCGTCTGGAAGTAGTTAGACTGCTGTGCTCAAAGGGGAGCGTTCTGCGGGGAGAACGCGCCACCTCTCTGCTTGTCCCACAGTGTTGTTTTCTCTAGCGCCCATCCGCGGGGCTGGTGTGAAGCGCTCGAGTGTGCGGCGCGTGCGGAATGCTGGGGCCTGTCCCTGACGGAGCTGCGGTCGATCTCCTGGAGCTGGCAGTGCGGAGGCTAGGGGCGAGGGCCCCGGCACAGACGTGCTCGTTTGGGGGGCCAGGGACGAGCACCCCTAGGTTGCTCAGTGCGGGCTGATCCTGGTAAGGGCTGCAAATCGCCATGGTGGTACCTCGCAGTCCCCGCACAGGGCAAGCAGGACGGGAGTTGTGTTTCCCTTAGTCTGTGTTCTGTGCTGGCCACAGCACAGACCATCCCGCCTCCCTCGGGGCTGAGGAGGGTGAAGCTGCTGTAGTGGTGTTTCCCTCGTCCGTGCTTGGCTTTCATGCTGCCTGTGGGTTCCCAGCCAACAGATCATTTACAGTAAAAATGATCAGGAGGGGGAAAAAGTATTGCAAAAGAAAACTGAACAAGAGAGAAATGGAGGAAAAACTAATTCCTGTCAGAATGTTCATTACTTGTCAGAAGGAATCAGAAAGAAATACATCCCCATGCCTTGAGTGCTTCAGCTGCGGGAACATCAGGACCCACCATATGTGAATATTAACCTTAATATTAAGCATTTAGAATTTACAGAAGGGAGGAGAAGAGAGAGAGAAGCCTTTTCCTAGGTCACCCTCATATTTGGTGCCTTATTGTGTTGAAGGAGGAAGAGAATTGCTTTTTAAAGTCACTTTATTCCGGCGATTCCCGCCCTCCCCAGTGAGCTGAAGGCCTCCCGGCTCTCCGGGCAGTGGGAAGTGCTGTCGGTGCAGGGGGCATTGCTCAGGGCCTGGCCCAGCCCCTGTCTCCTCAGTTTCCCCTTTCATGTTGGGTCATGTCTCTCTTCTTACCTAATTCTTCTTGGTTTATTTTCTGACTTTATTTTTTTTTCTGGTAACAGGCATCATCTTATCTCCCCATCTTGTTTACTTTCCATTCTCTTGTGCTTTTCTTGCTTTTCCATTTTCCTTTTTTTTTTTTTTTTCCTTGCATGTTAATGCTTTTGCTGCAGGAAAGATTGATTGTGTGCACTTCAGTTGTGTTTTCTTCCACAAAAAGAAAGACTTGAGGGTTGTGGAGGAGGGGAATTAATTGCAAACATCTCAATGCACAATTTTTCAGCCAAAATAGGATTAGAAACCACTGAGGATGACAGCATTTTGTTTCACGATCCAACCCAGATGCCAAATGTCAGCAGCCAGACCTTGACTCCGCAAGGCACGTTGTGATCTCTCTGGCAGAACCAGGGTTTCCCCCCGGCCCTCGTGCTGCCTGGCCATCGTTTGCCCGTTTCCTAGCCCACAGCATGGTTTCAGGGCTCGGTACCGCCTCGGCGTGTGCTGGGCTTCTCCATGCCAGGTGCTCGGTGCCCACTGGCCCCCACGTTGCTCCAGCTGCCGTTGTGCCAGTAAGCGGGGCCGTGCCGGTGGAGCCGCCGTCCTCTCGCCGCGGCGGGTCTGTGCCGCGTGTGGGGCTGGCCCGGGGCTGGGTCCCGGCAGCTTCTGGAAGGTGCTGGAGTGAAGCTGGGTGGGCGCAGCGCCCCCTCCCCGGGGCCCCGGGACCCGCACCGCGGGGTTTGTGGT
>NW_020799128.1:4314929-4359592 GCF_003259725.1 Athene cunicularia | reverse complement strand
GGGCGGTTCCGCGGCAGGTAGCTGGGGCGAGAGCCCGGTTTCGGGGCGGGGCGGGGTGAGCCGGTCCCGGCGAGCCCCAGACCTTCTGCTGGGGAGAAACTTGGGGTGGGAGCCTGCCCCACGCTCCCCTGAAGCGATGCGGAGCCGTCTTTGTGACCGAACCGCGTACTTGTCAACTTCTCCCATAAAAAGGTTCTCGGTGCACGCTCTTAAGAACTGCATATAAGGATTTGTTGTTTCATGGCTTTTTTCTTTTTTTCTTTTCCCGGTACTGTTGCATTGTACTCTACTTTGTTCTGTGTCTCGGCTTGCTTTTGACTGTCAACACTCAGCAATTTTAATATAGGTTTAAGATTTTCAGTTTGTGGTTAAAAAAATCTGAATGATAACATAGTTCTGTATATACCAACCAACCCAAAAGACAACGTGAAGTAGTCTGTAGTCGGAGCTGAAGAAAAAATTGTAGCCTGTTTTGGTGATTGTTTAGGTCTTTGAGTGGCTTATTGTAGAGATACACAGAGAATGTTTTGGTAAATTTAAAAGAAAGAAATTTAATGAACTGATTGAAAAGATTTTGCGCCAGAAAGTGAGCTTGTGCGTTATGAAGTTACAGAGTAAGAGTAGAGGAGGATGATAAAAGACTATGTTTTGTTGTAATACAACCATGTTTCACATTTTTCAGCTGGCAAGTCTGCCTGCGTTTGCAGTGATTCACATGAGATATGTTGCAGTTGTTACACTGCTTTTGAGAAGTCAGAGCATGTCATGACTCTTACAGTACTTGGTATTGCCAAAGATCTGACTTCTGGGTTTATGTGAATCCCAATCCATGACTTTCCTTGAAGAACAAAAGATTTTCCTCCATGTTTCCTATTTGAATTCCAGGGCTCTAAGAAGAAATGAGTACTCTAATTTTCAGGACAAACCCCTTTTTTCTCTTTCCTTTTCAACACATAGCACTTTCTTTGCTGCTGTCCCAGTTGTTTCTTTCCATGTCACCATGGGAAACTTGTTAAAAGTGGCCTTATCAAAACCCTGTTACAGGCATGACTTTTTCTTCTGGCATTTAAAAAAACCCAAACCATCTTTAAGAAGGTACACAGGGAAGTACTCAGCCTTACCACATGCTTTAAAGTTTGTCAGGAAGCCTCTGATTCACGGTCACTGTCTGCCAGAAGAGATGGCTCAGTACAGCTGAAGTCAGTAGAAATCCACAGGCTACAGTTTTTCTGCTAATGAATCTACATGTTGTTGAAAAATTTGGCGTTGTCTTAACGTGTGTAAATAAAACTTTCCATGTGTGATTTCATAAGGACATCCAGAACAAAGTGGGACAAAGCAGACTGCTAATACTGAATGCAGGAATCAATAAGAACAATTATTTTATTTCTGTCTACAGTTCATATAATTTGAACATCCTGGGATGCTGTTACGGGTGGTAAAGGTGGCCCTCCGGGTAGTTTTTGGTGTGACTAGAAAAAACATGGGCCTGTTCGGTGGCAGGTGTGTATGTTGAACTTCAGCAAAGTCATAATGTGTTGAGAGGAGGAATGGAAATGCCACAGAAGTCAATTGCATCACTTAAAAAACCTGACTGACCTGGCCTGTCCCAGCCAAACAGCTGTCTGTCTGTCTGTCTGTCTGTCTGTGGAACACGGGCAGCAGTGACCCGCTCGTGAGAGTGGCTGCTGCGTGGATTGGAGGTTTGAGATGACCAGCACAGGTTAGATATGTTGGAGTGAAACAGCCCAGAAAATGGCAGTAGATGTACGTGTGGTGACTCGGGTAACGAAGGGGTGGTAGGATACGAACAGATCTTTGACTCTCTCTGATTTAGGTCTCTGGACAGGAGCTGGGTTTTTGTTTGTGCATAAAAATGGCCTAGAACTTCTGCTTTCGAGACTGTTGATAGAAAGCCCAGCTCAGGGTGACGAGGCAGTGACACCATTCACTGAACACATATGACTGACTGAAATTACTGCTTTTTCAACTCAGTCAGTGAGCCAGTAAGACAGTTTCTGTTCTCAGAGCAGATACTTTCCACCAGTGTCAAATGCCTCGTCTCTAACAAGCGCTAACCCAGCTGCTTTGGGCAGGGCTACCCACGTGGTGGTTGTCAACAGAAAAGGGTAAAATTAATTCAGAAAGGTGTTGTGGAAGCTCAGATTAAAATAGGTGCATGCTACACTTGATCAGCAGCTGTTGTGTCAGCTCAGCATGGTGGTGGTAGCCAGGCTCAGATCACTGGGGGCTGTGCTGGCCGGGGCAGGCTTCGTGGGCCGGTAGCCCTGGGCAGAAGGCACACAGCTCCCCACGGGCCTCAGGCTGTCGCTGGGCTGCCTCTGGCTCGGTGCGGCCGCTTCCTCTGAGTTCTGCATCCAGAGAGCTTTGGAGACAGTCCTGGTGCCTGGGAGCGTTTGCCCCGCGCTCCTGGGCGGTGATGAATAGTGGTGAGTGCTTCTGACATTTAGGAAATTCCTCTTACGCATCGCATAGTTACCGTGTCTTTTCTCACTTTTTTGAGCTCTTCCTGATTGAGCAGTAGTGCAGTGGATAGATGCGTGTTTGTATACTTTATAGGTAAGTCCTACGTTCTCTGTATTTTGTGCACACCTTCCCTCGCTGGGGGTAAGAAAAGCTTTTCCTCAGATGGTATCAGCATTGTTCAGAATTGCTCGATAATCTGAGAGGCCAGTTATTATTTAGCCTGCTGCAGCATGAAAGCAGTATCTGAGGACTGCGGAAGTATCTTGTTTTCTGAGAGAGAAGTTGCAAAATGCCCATGCTAAAAATGCACTTAGATAAGTGCAATTGTTGGTGAAAAATGTGAACCCAGAGGATTGCTAATCTCTTTGAAACTTTCCCCTAGCTGGGCGCTCGCTGTTGAAGGTGTAACTCATTTTTTCAAGATATGCTCAGTCACGTTGAGAAGCTCGGGATGGGAAGTGAAACAACCAGTGAGAAATTAAGAAAGAGCACTGTAAGAGCTCAACTAGCTTGACCTGCCTTATCTTGCACTGCCTATATTTTTTTATTTAATTTACTTTTTCTTCTGATACTTTGAACTCTGACTCTTCAGAAGGCAACATGAAAATATTTGCTCAGTGTCCGTAAACAGCTGTGTTGTCCTGCTCGACCAGAAAATCCTACAGCCATGGGAAAGGATAAGTGCAGAGTGCTGGCTACCCAGCTTCAGAGAACAAACTCTTCTATTATTAGGAAATTCAGTTGCAGTTTTGGAGGTATTGTTGATTTCAAGTTGTTTCCCAGCTTGTATAAAGTATCCATTTCCTATAAAACTTGAAATAATTTGTTTCTTTATCTGTTGGTTGAGTTCCAGGGTCATATCAGTGCAGTATCTGTGGTGGGTCATATTTGGAAACTAAATTTTACAGCTTGTAGGAGGCTGATACTGTACTTCAGCAAGGTAATTACTTGCTGTTGTATTGAGAAGAACTTACTCTGAAATACTTTTTTCTGCAAGATTAACACATATCACTGAAAGTCACCTTCACTTGTGGTTTTAGGTGGTGGTCTTCTGCTGAGGAGGGATAGGTGTGTCTCTTGGGCCTGCTGTTGGTAATCCACGACAATGAGGTGTTCTTTGCATTAGAGTTTGGGAGTGACTTACAGAGTAATCCTTCCTTAGGTTTCAGTGCTGAGGTTGCTGTGCGTTCAGGAGTCATTGTTTTGTTCCATTATTTCCGTGCTCTAGGGACTGTCCTTCCCCTGCAGCTCAGCCCCTTTGCCTCTTCGCTGGGTGGCAGCTGAGAAATGAACAAACTGATGCAGAGTTTTGGAGAGGAAGGAGGGTGGGAAAATCTGGGTGTGTTAACTGTGATGACAGCAAAAGGCTCGGAAGTAGGAAGCTCTGGATGATGTCAGCTCTGTGGGAGGAGAACAGCCACTTGTGTTTTAAGACTGTTGAGAGTAGCGATTCCATGAAGCAATAATCCTGCTTCCGCAACCTGGATGGGAGGATAATGAGGCAGGTGCACAAATTGCCCTGGCTGTGAAGCACAGGCTGGCATCGAGGACTGTTTTATGGGGGTGACTTCCAGAAACAAATTAACAAAAAAAACTAATAGTCAAAACTATTTTCTTTTACTGGTAACTCCTAAATCCAACCTAAGTCGAGTGTTACAAAGTTCGTTAATCCCTAGTTTCTGTGACGTAACCCGGAGCATGTGACGACCCGCCCCCTTCGCACGGAACCCAGCACCTTGGCCGCCTCAGCACCCGGCACAGCCCAGGCCTGCCCGCTGCCAGGAGAGGTGCGGCGTGGGCAGACTTTGACCTGGAGGGTGGGATGTGGAGCAGATAAGAGGGACCAGGCGCTGTCATGCAGCTTTTGAATTTTGTTAATACTGTGCATCTGGATGTTATTAATACCGCTTTGGTGGGATAGCTCTACCAAGGTGTCAGCAGAGAATTTCTGCTTCTCAACACTAGCATAACTGCACTGTTGTTGCCATATCTTATTTCAGCCCTTCTGAGAAAAATAAGCTGTCCTGGCAAGAGCATCCTTTGTCTGTGTACAGGTAAGGACTTTTGCTGCTGTGCTGACCAAGTGTTGCATCTCACAGTAGACCTAGATGGACATGGCCATGACGAGACACCTGTAGTGTTGTTGTAGCTTAGTGCTGTAGCTGTGTGACAGGGAGCTCTTCCTACCAGGAGTGGGGCCAGGGCTCACAAACAGTCCTTGTTAAATCCCTCACCAGTCTGCAGATCATCAGCTTCTGAATGGTGTTTATAGGTGGAATCAGAAGGGTGAACATGAATAGCCTAGTGCAGTACGTTGTAATCAGCCAGATTTGTGCTTGCAACATCCCAGAGAACAAGTAAACCTTGTGTCCCAGTTTATATCCCAACTTTTTAAAGTGTGGAAGCTCTTGTAAGGAAAGGCTGGGAGTTGCCAGTGAAATAGAAAAGGGTCTGTTCTGACTTCAAAGAGATGGGGTAGGGTATTGCTTTTCAGGGCAGAAACTTTTTGCTTAGGCTGCTGTACAATTTCAGTGCTTCTCAAACCGAAATGTCTGGCTGTGGATTGTCTGAGCAGCTTCCTGGTGTTCTGTAAGCAGCCTCACCTGACCTTGTGACTCAATTGTAGAGAAGTTTTTAAGGAAGAATTAAGTTAATTCAACATACCAACCTGGCAATGGGTCGGACTTTCTGTAATGTTGTCTGCAGCAACATTAAACTGCTGCCGGAGGAATGAATTGGGTGACCAGATCATGTAAACCCACAGGTCACAGTAGTACGAGGGGGGATTTTTTTCCCTCCCTGACACAACAGTTGAGGCACAAGTTCTCAGTCTGTACTTGGTGAGTTGTGTGGCTAGCAGATGGTTGCACAGATCACAGCTCTGGGGCAGTCCCCTGAATGTACATATCCACTGCTGATGTGAAAACCAGAGTTTGTGGAGGCTCTAAATCTGATAGTGGTGGCTGAGTAGGGATTAGTTGTTCTGGTAGTGGCAGGGAGGGTTTTTTCCCTCTTACACCATGAGATACTCGCTCGTTAGGAGTGCATTGAGTAGTCTGCCTTGATATTTGATATTGTAAGTAAGGCCAAAAAACTGCACCTGCGTAGAAAAGTCTTTTAAACAAATGATCATCCTTTCTCTTTCCTCTCAAGAGAGAAATCAAAAGTGTTAAAATTATTTTACCCCATCAATTTAGCATCCTCCAGCAGGACCTAAAACTTACAAAGTTTCCACTCTTAGACAGACTTATAAGCAGGAAAACATAAAGCATAATTACTCAAATACCATGTGACATTGGCAGAGTTATTCCTAACAAAGCACAGAATGCTGTATAGTTTGTTTCACTTTCTGCTTGTTGATTTTTGCTTTTTATAATTCTGGTGTGGCCACACCAAAATTTGGGTCCTGGAGTGATGTACTTGGACAGATCCTGTATTTAACGGTCTGGTGCTTAGTTCAAGTCAGGAGTAATTCTAAAATTTCTTAAACTCTATCTGCTTTGATTCTCTGCCAGGATGACTGAAGGGCTGTTGCAACTTCTCAAGATATTTTTTTTTTTAAGTATTCAGAAGAAAAAAAAAAAAAATTGAACCTGGTTTTAGTAACAGGTAAAAGCAGCCTAGGGTGCAGTTTCTTACTAGTGTGAGAAATCTGTTGTTTGCTCTGCAGTTTGGCATATGTAAAGTAACAATTAATTGGTAAGTAGTACAAACAGTCCCACTTCCTCTTCCTAGAATGGGTGGTGGTTTCGTGTTTTTGACCTTGATATGCAATCCTGCCGCTCCACGCGCTGCCCCTCAGATGTGCTGTCGCCTCGACAGAAACGTTGTGTTGGTTTTGTGGCTGATGTGCAGAGAGCTGCTGGAGAGAGGGGATGGTTTTACAGCCACACGGTTTAAAAGTTACTGCAATTAGTGAATTTTGCTGCATAGCGTTGTGCTATTAAGTAGTTTCCCTAAGTTGCTTAATTACGGTGAGAAATGTGCCCCTAGTTGATGGCACAGGGCAGTAAAGACGAATACAAACATCAATATAATCTGAGTATGAAGTCCACAAAACGTAACAGCAAAATTCTGGTCGAGTTCTCACTTGTTATAGTTATAACTTAATTTCCTTCTGCAGTCTCAGAGGAGGGAAGGGTTCTAAGTGCTTTGAAAACTATTAGATAAGGTATTGAGATGCGTCGCACTGGGAGGGTGAGAATTCAGTGTGGGCAGGGTTATATGTAGATTCTTATAATGAGAAATAGCTGTGGGATGTGTTAATGTCACTTCAAACCCTGACCAAAAGGGCACAGTAACTCTCCTCTATGCCTACACAGATACAGAATAAATAATACAGAGCTATGTTTACTTTGGAAGGGCTAAATTGACCTTGCTTGGAAGTAAACTTGTATTTCGTACCTGAAGTTTAGGTCACTTTCTTGTTAAACGTTGAGATTATTTAGGGGAATGTCTCTGAGCCAGTAGTTGAGTCTGGAAATGTGACTTTTCTAGTCTGATTTTGGTGTTTTGATATGCAGTGGAAAATTGAAAGTGTGTATGACAGCTTTTTCAGCTGTAATCTAATTCTGCAAATAACCTCAGGTTTTGGTGATCTTTTGATGCTGAGACTATTTTTCTCTCCCTCAGAACCACGTAGTGTTTAAGTTCTAAGTCTTTAACATGAAAGTAAAGTGGAGGGGTGGGGAGTGAGGCGAACAGCCCTCCTCACTTAGCTGCTGAGAGCCAGCGGGTGCAAACTCTGCTCTGCTTTTCTGGTGAGGGAAGAGGTTGGGAAACCCCATCTGAGGCTGTCGCACAGTATGAGCTGGTTTTCCCAGCACTGAGGTGGAACGACCTATTCCCTTTAATTGTGCCATTGTCCAGAAAAGCCCGTGGCTTGGGGCTCCTGCTGGCCTGCGGGCTGCTCATCTATCTCCAGTGTTAGTGGGGAGGAAGAGAAGAGCTCGCTCTCTTATTCAAGTGGTCTTACTGTGCTTTCTCTGGCTTCTTCAGTTTGCAGTGACTGTGGTGTCAAGAGAACTTGGTATCTTCGGTAGGCTTGAGGGTCAGAGTCTGCTGTCTTAGTGCTTTGTGTTAGAATAATGCTCCCTAGTGCCAGGCTAGGAGGGCTGTGGAGAGCAGTTAAACTTTAGCACCGTTATTCTGACTTTGTAGCACTTGAGCTCGTAGTTTTTAAGCACTCGTACATGCTTATAACATGTCTTTAAATGTCGTGAAGAAGAAGAAATTGGTCGTGTAAAAAAGCTGTTCTGCAGAAATGTGTAAATAGCGCTTTTTAAAGGTTCAGTATTACCAGTCCTCTCTAAATCCATGAGAGGGTGGCTACTGAATGGAGATGGGGAAATTGGTCTCTTTTTTTCTCAACAATTTAATTTGCTTAATTACTATCTTCTGAGTTACACTGACTTCTTATTTCCCTTCCCCCCGCCTTTAGGCCCTATGAGAAAAAGGGAAAGCTAAGGATGCTGGAGCAGAACAATGGATTTCTCTTTCTCTTTCATGCAAGGGATCATGGGAAACACAATTCAGCAACCACCTCAACTCATTGACTCAGCCAACATCCGCCAAGAGGATGCCTTCGATGCCAGCAGTGACATTGCTGAGGATGGTGGGCAGACGCCCTACGACAGCGCCCTGCAGCAAGGCTTCCAGTACCCGACGCCCACCACGGAGGACCTGCCACCCCTCACCAATGGCTACCCGCCCACAATCAACATCTACGAACCTCAAGCCAAATACCAGACCTACAGTCAATACCCCAATGGTTCAGCCAATGGATTTGGTACAGTCAGAAACTTTAGTCCACCAGAGTATTACCAAATGGAAAACTCTAACGCAAGGCCGCATGAAGTTCTGGAAAAATCCTCCCCTCCGCAGCCGCCACCTCCACCACCACCTTCAGTTTCACAAACGGTGATTCCAAAGAAGACTGGCTCACCAGAGATCAAATTAAAAATAACCAAAACTATCCAGAACGGCAGGGAATTGTTTGAGTCCTCTCTGTGTGGGGACCTTTTAAATGAAGTACAAGCGAGTGAGTATGCTAAGGCGAAACATGAAGGGAGAAAAGAGAAAAGGAAAAAAAGTAGCAAGCATGACTCTTCCCGATCGGAAGAGCGCAAGTCGCACAAAATTCCAAAATTAGAACCAGAGGAGCAAAATGTAAGTGGAATAATGGTTTCGGCCATCTGTATCCCTGATATTGTTGATGGAGTATGTGCCTTCGGCAGTGTTTTTTCCCTTACTTCTAGTTGTGTACATGCTTAAAGTCACGAGGCTTTATTTACTTGTCAGATATTTAATATTATGTTGCTAGGAACCGTATTTCTAGGACAACACAGTTTTGGTTAAAAGACTAAAATAAACGTTAGAAAAGGTTATGTAATGTTTTTTAATATTTAGTGTTTTAGCATGTTCAGAGTTTGCTACTCTTTGGGCAATGTTGAAGATGGAGCTTTTGTCCAAAAGCATACAAGCATACACATTCCTGACGTTGCCTCGCAAAATAAGGCAGGGTTACGCAGTGGAAAGTCGAGTTGCTTGGAGTATTCAGCACTGCAGCTTTTAATTAATTTTTGAAAGATACTCGGAATATCGTGGTGAGGTACAAAACCCAAGAGCTGAATGTGGAAGCCAGTAGGAATTAGTATTCTAAAACAGTCGGCAAATGAGAAGCATCAATTGACTCAGCAAACTTTGGGAAGATTCAATATTGATGATTATTATCGTTTCTGTCCAGTTTTGCAATAGAGTTGTACATCTCCAGGGTGTGTATATACAAGTGGTGTTTTAACTCGGATTCCAGGAAGTAGAGACACAAATCACAGGTTTTTGATGCTCAGCCATTCTTTTTTTCTTCAATTTTGTAAGCCACTTCTGTTTTCTTTTGTCTTGGAATCTGCCCACGCTGTGGTACTGGTTTCTGTTTCCCAGTCTGGGGGGAATGGGTAGCAGTGTGGTGAGTGTCCGCAATGGGGAAGTTGCCCTGTCAGGCCAGGACAGAAATCGCCCTGGGCTGGGCTTTTACAGTATGTAGCTGGGTTTCTTGTAAGTTCTGTGAAAGCCCTTGGTCCTTGCTACTTTGGGAGGTTTGGGAGGAGATCCTGTCCTGTAGGGCTCAGGACTCATCTAGCAGAGCAGGTTTGTGTGCTTGATGTGGTGGTGGTGTTTTCCATACGCACCCTCACCAGGAACATCAACAAGGTTTATAAGTGTTACATCTCCTTGCTGGTAAGCCGACCCCTTTTGGAGATCAGGCTGGGGATGCATCAGGATTTTGAGGTTCCACTCTAGCATAGCTGACTCTCGTCAGATGTTGTCATCCAGACTTGGAAGGGACCATCCACTTAAAATGAGCCCTCCATGAGTGCAGTTGTACGCAGGTTCCTTGAGCTGGGAGGTGCCGTTTGAGGCTGTTTCCAGTGCCCGTAGCAGCTGCCGTGCCCAGCTGGCCCCGGACCCCGGCAGCAGTTCCTGTGGGAAGGGCAGAGCCCCCTGCGGCCCCTCCCTCACGCTGGCCAGGAGAGGGACAGTGGCTCCGTCCTCACTGCCGGGGCTCTGCTGCCCAGCTCTGCTGCCCCGGTGCTCATGCGCCCCTCCTTTGCTGCTGGAGTCATACGCTTACCCCCGGGTTTCATGTAAATCAAGCCTCAGTGAGTCTGGTTCTTTCAGAGTTCAGCTGAACACACACTCCCGTATCCAGGCTTCTGGCCTCTTCTCTAGACTTCCCCCCATCAGGCTGCCAGTTTTGCCTTAGCGTTTTGTCCTCCCTCTGACCAAGGATCCAGTTCCACTCTTGAAGCTTCAGCTGTGCCCGTCCCTCTGACTGGTGGTACCTGGTTATCATCGGAACATAATCTTCTGGCTTTCCCAGATTGAACTAAAACCGTGCCTCTCGGGTTTCGAGTTCCTACTAGTCACATGTGTCACGCAGAATTCACCAGAACACTTGGTCTTGCTTTTGTCCTCCTTGTAGCTTCCATTTCCCTTTCAAAAGGTGTTGTTGCAATAAAATCTTCTGTGTTCCTCACCCTCGTTTCAGACAGCAGATCGCTCTGACGTGAGCAGGATTTTGCACTGGTGTTTTTTGTTGCAAATTCTCCAGTGCAGTCTTAGTTTCCTCCTCCCACCATTTGGCTTTCCACTACACGGTTTCATCTTCATGTACGTTCATCATGTGCACTTTCATCATCTTTAGTGTCAGTGCTACGAGACTTGTGACTTAGGATCATCTTAATAGGAACAAACAAAACTTTTGGTACAACTGTGGTTGTTTTACACTTCTGCACTCAGCCTGGCTATTGGAAAGGAAGGTGATCCGCATTTGTTTCCTCGTTCTGACATTACAGTCTGTGGAAACCCACTGACTCTGTGGGGATGCTCATACTTGAAAGGCTGATTTGAAATGAAAATGTTATGAAAACACTGTTGAACTTTAAGCTATGAACACTTGTTTTAAGAATAAGCTGCTCTGCTCGTCAGTTGTATTCTGCGAGGAGATGGAAGTTTGCAATCTGTGTAATCAGCTTGGCTCTCCTGGCAGAGATGAAGTTGACACTAACTCACTGTAGCAGAAGAAAGGCAGGAGTCGTTGCTGTGCTTTCTGCTGTACCAGGGAGGGAGGATTTCTGCCCGGCAAATATTAATATGACCGGTCTTAAATGATTGTTTCTGCAGACAGCTCTAAAGGAGAGGCTGACCTGTGCCAGAGCTGCCCTTGTTCTAGACGACGCTTACACACGTGTTCCCTAGTTGCTGTGAGCTGAAGCATGTCGTGTGACTCGCAGAGAATCACAGAATCACTGAGGTTGGAAAAGACCTTTAAGATCGAGTCCAACCATTAACCCAGCACTGCCAAGCCCACCCCTAACCCATGTCCCTCCCTTGTAAACACCTCCAGGGGTGGTGGCTCAGCCGCTTCCCTGGGCAGCCTGTTCCCGTGCTTGATAACCCTTCAGTGAAGAAGTCTTTCCTAACACCCACTCTAACCCTCCCCTGGTGCAACTCAAGGCCTTCGTTTCAAATGGACTAGGCGTCATTTGGATGAGCAGCATTATTAGTTTCTCACTGCATGTGTCTGACTCCTTTTTGCTGCTCTTTGAGTGCTTTGACCACTGCCTGCTCCTGTGCCGCAGTACAAGCGAGTGTCTGTCTCGTTAGATAGTTCATGGGCCACCTCTTATCTTCTCAGCTGCTGTGTCATCACACTTCCTATCACAGCCACTCCACCGATGGTGTGAGCTTCTGTTCTGTAGTGATCTTTCTTCTGTCAAAACCTTTTCCTGTCCTCCTCTGCCAGAACAGACTGCGTGTGTGCCTCGCTTGTATATGCACTGTAGGCTTTATGTTACTGACTTTTGATCCTCCAAATATATTTTGTCAATTATATGCGATTTAACATCAATTTTACAATTTTCATATTGTGTATTTACTCTGATTTTTGTAATGTAGTTTTTGCAAAGAACTGGTGTACAGTGAGACTCATCATGTTACTATGGATATCCTTCGTATGTTCTTCTCTGTTTCTTTGAAATTGTGTATTAATTTAGGTGGAAATTTATTGGGGTTTTATTGTCCCTGAGTGTGTGTTCTTCTATCGCCTGTTACAGGAGAACGTTGTATGTAGGTATGAAGGCAATGTAAGTAGTGTAGGGAAAAAAGGTGTTTTTTGATTGTGATGCTACTATGTTTTGAATTGGGCGTAAAGAGTCATCGTATTCGTATTTTTCCAGGTTCCTGGTTGCCTTTCTCTCTGTGAATTATTTTATCTGCCTGGTTTCAGTATTAGCTTTTTTGTTTTATTGTCCCCTTACCTTGTTTGTGTTTGTTTTTCCTTTTTTCTCTTCATTGTTACCCATTTTCTAGAGACCAAATGAGAGGCTTAGCATGCTATCAGAAAGACCAAGAGAAGATACAGTGTTGGAGGAAGCCCCGGTTAGTACATACACTAATTAACACTTGTTGAACTTCTGGTGTGCTACTATTTTTGGACTAATTATTACGGGGATTCTTTAATTTGTCAGTTGAATCAGTTGCCATTTCTTTAAAACTCTTAATAATCATTATTGCATCAAAACATCTCTCATTGCTCTGTATTTATTGCTTTAGTTTATCCCAAAAGCAACATTCTTAACTCCTGAAGCAGAAGGGGTTTTCTTGGGTGGGGGTGGGAGTGGGGTTTGCTCTTGCGTGTCATGGTTTCAGTGAGTATCTTGTGTAAATCCTAGCTGTGTATAACTCCTTTCTGTCATGTTTCTAAGGAGTGTTTCTCTCGTGTTAGGTTATCAAAGCTTAGGGATACCTGTGGGTTGTGTGTGCGTCTCTGAGTTCTGTGGCTGAAACTTGCATTTTCTTTCTAGGTCCAGCAGTTTTTGCCTTCTCTTCCAACACAAGTCACCCATGACATCAAGTTTCAGGTTGGCGATCTGGTTTGGTCCAAGGTGGGAACGTACCCGTGGTGGCCTTGCATGGTTTCATGTGATCCACAGCTTGATGTTCATACCAAAATTAATACAAGAGGTAAGGGAGGAAGATCTTTGCCAGAGTATATCAGGTGTCTGTAGCTGGTCCTTTATTGAAAATACCTTCTCTTTAAACTCGCTTTGCAGGATGAATTCTGCTCATGTGTTTGCTAAACAGGTGTATTGCTGAAAAGTGTAAAACGAGTAGCTGTTAAACGGCCTGTGTGGAGGAGCCTGTGCAAACTAGGCCTGTGCACAGGTGCTCCTGCTCCTCTCCAGCCAGTGTGCTTGAGAGGCGGCTGCTCGCTGCGAGCCTTCGCTGCGGGCGAGGGGTGCTCACCTTCCCATCTCCAGCTGTTCTAAACCTAGGCCTGGCTTATTTCTGAACGTTAGCCAGGCACTTCCACCCGCAGGAATTGAAGGATGTGGAGGGGGAAGGCGTAAGCTAAACCAGCAAAGCGATGTTATAAAACCGCTGACTTGAATTTTTCATTTCCAGGTGCCCGTGAATACCATGTTCAGTTTTTTAGCAACCAGCCAGAGAGGGCGTGGGTGCACGAGAAGAGGGTTCGGGAGTACAAAGGACACAAACAGTACGAGCAGTTATTGGCTGAGGCTGCTAAGCAAGCCAGCAACCACTCTGAGAAACAGAAGGTATGATGAACGCTAATTGTGTCGAGGGTTACGTGCAGAGCCTGTGAAACTGAAACTCTCGTGGGGCAGTTCAGAAGCTGTAGTGCTGTCCCTGCAAAGGGTCTGCATTTCATGGTAGTTTACACAAAGATAACAAAAATGTTTCCATGCTCTTAAGACTTTCCTGTGGAAAAGGCTGACAGCTGAACCTGCTTTGTCGGCTCCTCGTGCTGGTAGTCCTCCTGGGCAGTGGAGATAATTTTACATCTGTATTAAAATACTAAATAAAAATGGTGCCTGTGTGTTCAGTGTTAACCTGTTCTTTGGAAAATATCGTTTTTAAAGGACACTCTTCCAGCCCCTGATACTAGTGGATATGTTCTCTTCCATTGTTCTATTGGAAAGGAAGTGTTAGCTACAGGAATTACGTACTGTGTAGAGGACTACTTCAATCAATATTTATGCTAATCAAAATATTGATGCGGAAGGAAACGTGTGTGTATAGAAAAATGAAGAGGATTTAAACAGATAAATTAGGATTAATTCTGTGTCTCATAACAGAATTACAGGCTCGAATACTGCGTGTTCTTGTCTTTAGTGAGGTTGTAATTCAGGACAGACACTTTTAATTGTGATGGTCATATGATCCAGCTCGAGTGTCTGCTTGTACTCTGAGCAGGGGATTCACTGTCCACCTTTCAAAAAATGCCCTGAAAATGGAGAGCAAGCTTAAATCTGCTGCCTGAGAGATGTAAAGAACCTCAGGGCTGCATTTTAAGTGCTATACATGGCGAAATCTTCAGTGTAATTTGCTGCTTGTCTTTGTTCCTTAAGATTCGCAAACCAAGGCCGCAAAGGGAGCGTGCTCAGTGGGACATTGGTATTGCCCATGCTGAGAAAGCACTGAAAATGACTCGGGAAGAGAGGATAGAACAATACACCTTCATTTATATAGACAAAGAGCCAGAGGAGGTTTTGTCAAAAGCCAAAAAGACTGCTGCTTCTAAATCAGAGACCAAGAAGAACCGACGCCCGAAGCCGGCGCTGAACAGCCAGGCAGAGCAGGGCGGCGCCGCGGCGCCCAACGCTGAGGGGCGCAGGCAGAGCCAGCGGAGACAGTCCAGTGTGGAGGAGGAGGAGCCACCTCCTGTGAAAATCGCGTGGAAAACAGCAGCAGCTCGGAAATCCCTACCAGCCTCAATAACCATGCACAACTTGGATCTTCAAAAATGTAACATGTCTCCAGTTGTTAAAATTGAACAGGTTTTTGCCCTTCAGAATGCTGCTGGGGATGGAAAGCTCATCGATCAGTTTGTGTATTCCACTAAGGTGGGTGCCTCGGGTAGTGACTCCTCTTTGTTGGTGAATTCTCCCGAGTCTGTCTTACTGTGGAGCTTAAGGCTGTGTCCACCAGGCTTTCACAAAACATGTTCCTTTCATTGGAGAGAATCAGTCTAGCAAAAGACAGATGTGACAACGGAAACTTTTAGTGCACTGAACTCTTTAATTTCAGCGCATCCCAAAGTCTCTCGCAGTCACCACTTTGACTGGTGGCAGGGGAGCTCCCTACAGACGGTCACGTTTTTTCCTCAGAACACATTCAGAATATTAAAACCGTTTAATTCCAGCTTCCTAGTTGAGATAATCCAGAAATTCTCTGTAAATGTTAAAGTCAGTGGATTTGTGGGAAACAGATGAGATGACAAAATTGTTAATGATGTCCTAAAAAGTAATAACTACCTTTTTTGTAACAGACTTTAAAAATGAGTTCTGCCTCCTAGCTTCCTTCAGGTGCACAGCAGCTTCTCACAGTCAGTGTAAGGAAAAGGTTTAGGACTATTTCTCTGCCTCCTCCTTCTGCCTCTCTACCTGGAGGGTATTTATTTCATCCTAAGCATTATAGAGAAGGTAACGTTTAGAAAAGTTACTGGAATTTGATTTTTTTTTTTCTTGTGTATAAGGGGACATGGCGAGGGTTGGGAAGTTCTGCAGGGAAGCAGCTCAGCAGTAGGTCTCACCGTGTGTATGTGTCGCACTGGAGAGTATTCTGATATTTAGGAGTAGATAACATGGCTGTCAGCAACACCCGTATAAACAGGGTAAGACAATCTTTTCTTTTTTTCTTTTTAAGGGAGTTGGTAACAAAACAGAAATAAGTGTCAAAGGACAAGAGAAACTTAATTCTTCATCAAATCAGAGAAATGAAAAAGCAGTGGTGCAAAACGCGTCCTCTCCTGAAACAACTTCTGGGTCAACAGGTAGGCAAGATGCAGAGTCCTTGTCTGAACTTTAGCAATCCAGTATTTAAACCCAGATATCGAAACCGACCTTTTCTCATTAGTTAAAAATGATTATTAACGTCTTTCTGTTTACATACTAGTTGTAACAAGCATGGCTAATAGAACGCATGATGAGCCCAGATGCTTGGGGAGCGCGGGATGTCTTTGGGATTAGCTGGTTTGGCCTCTGAACTGTTAGCGTCTGCCGCGCATGGTGTCTGAGCCAACATGTGAGAAGGATGGATGCCTTGTGGAGAGCAGATGGCACGTTGTTGTAGAAGACAGCACAGTGGATGTGTGTTAGCAGAGTATCGTAATGGCTTTTGGCACCAAATGTAGAATCCAACAGCAGGGATCAAAGGAGGAGGAGCTGGAAGTGGCGTAGCTCCATAGGGAGCGGCTCTGAATCGGGACACGTGCTTTCCTAGACTTTGTTGTTGAGTTCCTGCATGACCTTTGTAAAGGATAGTGATTTTTTTTTTAAATGGCTTCAACTAACTCCACCAGTAAAATGAGGTAATGCTTGCTTTCTGAAGGCAATTTAGGGGCCCTGTCATAAAGCACTAAGTTGTGAAGTGTCGTGTCTGAGGGAGAAGAACCACTGAAGCGAATAACGGAGCTCAACACTGGAAAGGGAAACCCTGGAACAAGCTGTTTGAAGTTTGGTTTGTTGTAGAATAGTAGAGGAGAATGAGAAGGATAAAGGGGATGAGTGCTTTCTAGGCTTGAATAGAAAACCAGCATTTTTTTCATGTTTTTATTTTTGAGACATAGCTAATGGGATTTCTTCCAGAGGGATGGAGCTTTTCCCCACCAGCAGAAGTTTGTCTGCAGTATATCCTCTCATCATCCTCGAGAGGAGACAGAGACCCCTTGTTGAAAGGATGGAGGTTCCTGAAAAGAGGCAGCTTTGAGTCATCCTAAACCAGGAGCTTTTCAGGTTCCTCCAGTCCTTACAGTGACTTCTGTATTTCAGCCGCAGGTTTTGTACAGGCCAAGTAAACTCCACGTTAACTGTTGCATGTTTGTTACTGTGCTTGTGATCGTATCCTTGGTATAGTCTCAGACATAGGTAGTTTTACATTGGGCATGTAAAAGTCAATTTTAGGTTGCAGCAGAACACCTTGATTTCCTCTCCCAGTAGGGTGTTTGCTCATGGTATGGAAGCAAAAAAAGATGGAAGACTGAATGCAGTACACGTGCCCAAACCCCCTCCTCTTGAGAAAATGATCTCACGGTGCTGCCAAGTGTCGCTCCCACTTTAACTGTCTGTCTGTTGGGTTCCTTCTCCCTTTCCAAATGTGAAATGAGTTTCCAAGTCAAAAACCTCAGTGGTCAGCGTGCATGAGATCCCTGTCCTCTGCAAATGCACTTCAGTTTTTGCAGTTTTAGGTAGGCTTATCCTTACATGTGCTGGTTTGGGGACTGTGTTTGGGAACTGCACAGTACAAGCTGAGTACTCCGGATATTCTGGTGTCAGTGGGGTTTCCTTTGCTGTTGTCGACAGTGGTTCTTCTTTCCAGGTCTAGTTGCTGTAGCTGCTTCAGTTTTTTCACACAGTTGCTACTTTAATTGCCTTGCAGCAGGAGAGGTGATCGCTGTTTTGTTTCTCTCACCTGGGAACTAAAGGCTTCACCTTCACAATGGCTCTTCAGACGTAGGGGGGTGAGAATTCTGAGCCTCTCTTTTTTCATTTTCTTAGGTTTTTTGGATACGTAAAACTCCACCTGATAACACCCTATAGAGTGCATGAGCTTTCCTTCAGTATACACTCCAAACAGTCACTTTCAAAGCCATTTCCAAAGTCCAGACAGTTATTGGTCCCCTCTCATGGAACATAACTGCGAAGTCCTTTTTTCAAATTTAAGGTCACCGGAACTTCAGAATACCTTTACGGTAAAGTATTTTACAGAATGACTCTGGGAGTCCTTATTAATAACCTGCAGTTAGATATGCAGAATTCCATAATGCCGGGAAAATAATTCTGTAACTTGAAACCTGATGATAAGAAAACAACTCTGAGAGTTCATAGTGCCTCTGATCTCCACGTACAGCTGAAACAGGATTAACCTGACCTGGCCAGTAGGGAGGTAGATCGCTGGTCTGAAATCTGTCCTGAAACTCTGGATCAAACTGTGCCTGAAGACGGGACAGGAGCATTGTGGAGGTGATGCTCTGGATCCTTGGAGAGCGGGAAGAGGAGAAGGTGCCTGTTGCCTTGGTCAATGTTGCTGTCAGCCAGCGGTAGATGCACTGATGCTGGAGTTTCTCCTCTCATACAGGGCTTGCATCTTATTTCCTTTACTCCAGTGGGGCAGCACAGGGAGAAAATATGTTGTTGGTTAAATGAACTGTTTGGTCACGCTTGCTCAGATTTACTTTCAGCTGCTTCAGAGGATTTTGGCCGAATACGAAGGTGACAGAGGATGGCCCCTGGCTCTAGCGTTGGTCTCCCTTGTAGTTGTGCGTGTCTCAAGGGACGTGACTCCTCGGAACAAAAACTTACACGTGTGCTAACATGAAGGATCTTGAGCCGAGTTATTAATTTCTGAATTATTAATAACTCATTGCTATTATTAATTAGTTAATATGCTGTAAAACTTTTTCCCTTGAAGAAAAACAGTATTTTTTCCCCCTCAGAAATACAGCTGTTGTAAAATGAGTTTTTCTCATTTGTTGTTAGTGAGATACTCCTGAGCCATGCAACCTTGATAAAAACGCTCAGCTAATTAATCAAGATGGGTTTTCCTTTTTTTTTTTTCTTTTTCTGGAGTCCTTTTGAAAGACTTTCTTTCAGTGTCTGATTAAACCCTTCCCCTCCCTCTAGATATTTTTTTCTCCTAACGAGAAGATGCAGGTTTACAACTTCTAACAGTAAACTAACTCCTGGTCCCAAGAGCTTTCATTTTTGCTTGGAAGAATACAAGGTATTTTATATTTGTATTGTCTTAGGTGAAACACCCAAAACTGAAAACCAAGAATAACGCTTCACAACAGCTAATTGTAAATCTTCAAATCGCAGTTTCCTACCAGCTCAGCTCGAAGTGTGTGCTTTGTCTCAGAAGTCTTGTGTGCATGTTTCTCTATGCCCTTTTTGGGGGTACTGTAGCATAGAAAGGTCTTCTGATTTTTGCCAGCCTTAGTGTCAAAAAAGCAGTAGCTCCTACTTCACTTCTTGAAATGTCATGATAACCTTCGTTAATCTGAGTTTGTTTTCCATGGTAATATTTTTTAAAAGTCGTTTTTAATTTTAATAATAATAATAACACCACATCATGATCACTGCTTCTGCTTGTGCTGAGTTTTCCTTCACCTCTCAGAATCTTCAGCTGAGCGCTCAGATGTCGTATTGATGACACGTGTTATAGCGTGGCTCCTGCTTTAAGTTTGTGTTAGCCAGGTCTGAGAGCAGGCCACCCCCGCAGAGCAGGGGCCCAGAACTGGTGTTTTGAGTGAAAACTTGGAAGCTGTGTTTTGCGTCTTATATTTCTAACTTGCTTTAGTTCAAGAAGATGATTGTGATAACCTTCCCGTAAACACCAAAGATGGACTATTTGGTTAAAAAATGCACCAAAGTAAAGACTGTGCTTGAGAGGTGTGTTACGAAAATCTGCTTGCCCTAAACTGGATTCCAGCTTTTTGTTTTGCTGTTACTGGTGTCTTTTTTTTCTGAAGCTGATCTCTCTGTCTATGGAATCAGAACGCATTGTCAGCAGCCACAGCACCAGTTGGCAAATAGCTTGGAACTGAATTTAAAAATAAAACATTCAAAAGAGGAAAAAGTCTTGGTTTCGTTACTTTATGTGTTAATTTGGTGTTGAACATCTTTCTGTACCACAGAAATACAAGGAATCGTATAATGGAAACCTTTTTCCTTCTTCAGGTTCTGTAGAAAAGAAGCAACAGAGAAGATCGATTCGAACCCGCTCAGAGTCTGAGAAATCCACTGAAGTTGTGCCAAAGAAGAAGATCAAAAAGGAGCAGGTTGGCTTCCTCCATGTAGAGAGTTAAAATATATTGTATTCATAAATGTTGTGGCTTATATTGGTGCCTTTTTATTTTTCTCCATTTTTCCCCATCGGGTTTCGTTTTGGACTATCCTTCATGAAATCCCCCTGTCAATACCATTGCTGTGACTCTGCTACTGGCATCTTCACAGTATCAGTCAGGCTATGGAAATGGGAACTCAATGATGCAAGACTCCTAACGAACCTGCCATGTTTACTTTGAGATTTCTGTTATGGGCAAAATGATTTTGTTTCAGTAATTTCTATTTGATGGAATTGCCACCAGGTTCCTTCCTTTTGCTCTTGATTTAGCTGCTGGTTTGTATTGAGGCTTTGTTTTTCAAATGAAGTTAGACTGATTAATCTGACCACTCTTGAAAATGGACTTTAAGAATGATTTAACTTAAAGATGAATAGTCAGACTTTTATGTTGGCAGACATCAGCAAAACAGATCTTCTGAGATATACGTTTTCTTTTTCCTCAAGTAGATCTAACATGTACAGGGCATTCCTTTAATCTGGATGTCAGACAGACAAATGTTGTTGCTTTAAAAAAAATATATATAAAAAAAATTCTGCGTGGAAATGAGTAGGAAAGTGCAGTGGATGGACGTTAATATTAAAAACTGAATACACTTTTTTACCAAGTTTGTCAAAGTTGTTGGTTCTTTTCCTTACATGGTCGGTTTTCCCTCTTCAAGGGCCTCTCCACTTGAAACCTGAGAATTTTATATAAAATATTTTGTAGTATAGCTTTTACCAGTGAGAATTTTTAAAAAAGGACAGTCAGGCTAAAGATTTATATGGGAAGGGGAAAAATTGTTTTTATCTCTTTTAATTTATTCTTTGCTCTTTATGCTTTGTTTTTGCACTTCATTCACTTCAGAGATTGAAAGTGGACCCCGTTGCCTTTTCTTTCCCCCATATTTTTCTTTTGATGCCATAGCATTTACATCTGTTCAGCAGAAGAATGCTCTAACTCTGGAAAGTTTCTCAGTGAAACTTTAAAGCAACTTAAATGTTGGGCGTAAGATACCTGACGTAGTCCCTTAAACCTCTTGTCACGAGGTGCTGCAGCCTCCCTATTTTCAAATGAGTTATTTTATGTTTGTAAATGTTTCTTAATTTAACGAAGGTATAAGAACCAACAATATGAACTTCATGGATCCCAGTTAGCGTTGCTTGCTTATATTATCTAGCTAACTAAGACTATGAACATTAAAGTGCTTTTCTCAGGAAAAGTATATGACTAAAAATTAAACACAGATGCACTGTAATGCGCATAACCTTGAATGTATTAAGTTATATTAAAAAAAAAAATCTTACTAACTTCTTACAATTATGCAACAATATTTGTTACCCAAAGTCAAGTTTTCTTGCAACTGATTCCCCAATTAGTCTGCAACAACTTGGTATAAAATCATAACTGGAACGAGTACAATTAATGGGAAAAACAAAATGTTAATGCTACTGTTACAGTGACTAGTGGAGAAATAAAAGTGATTGTTTAGATTTTATATTTGTATTACGAAATGTATCCTATACAAATCCTTCTATTGTATGTTTTTACCTATTGTACAACAAAATAAAATATTTTTTAAAAAAATTATAGAATAATCCTTAAATATTTACTAAATGTGTTTCTCCATGCATATGTAACCACATTGTAAAGAAATACCTTGTAATTCTTAACCTTAAAACCAGGATTTTAGGCAACAACTTTCTTCTCTAGTTATGATTCAGTCGCCAAATTCTGACGTGTTCCATGGACATTGGCAGAGCAGTTTCTAAACTTGCCCTCCTGATCTAGGGCTGAGAACTGAGGCGCTTTGGCGAGGTTGTGGAGGTTTCTGCCGGGGGGGTCCTGCCGTTGAGTTTCCAGCTGTATAGAGCCCTGCAAGGCTGCGGAGACCCCCCTGCCCGGCCCCTTGCAGGGCTCTATACAGGGGGGGCCGGGCTGCAGCCCCCGCAGGCTGCGGAGGGGCCTCAAGGGTCCCCCAGCCCGAGCGTCCTCCTGCTTGAGGGGAACCTGTGCTTACCCAGGCGTGGGGTTTGACAAAAGCGTCAGGGTTGGCTGCCAAAACGAGCCCCGCTCCTGCCTGCGGACACGGGTAAAGCTTTGTCATCTTCGTGCCCCAAGGGAGCGATGGGGAAGGACCTGGCTAGTGAGCGTGTGGCTGTCCTGGCCTAGGCACTAGGATTAAACCCAGCAGGACCGAAGGCTCCCCCCGAGAGGGGATGGCAGACTGCAGCTGAGTTCAGAGATGCTAACCGCTTAAACTTGAATGTTTTCTTTTTAATACTAGGGAGAAAAATTCCTCTGGTTTTAACTCTGGATTTTCCTATTCAAACAGGTTGAAATGGTTCCACTGACAGCAGTGAAGACAGGATTGCAGAAAGGTGAGTTACATACGAAAATAAACTTTATTAAACCTTCCTGGCCAGTCGCACTTCGGCAGTGCTTCTCGTTCTCTGTCAGAGGCAGAGGTCGTGCTTTCTGGTGACGAACACAAGAGATGCTGATCTTAGTTTCTCCTCTCAGGGCTTTCCAGGGGTGTTTTTGTTGCTGCTTGTTTGTGCACTGCTAGTTGGAAAGAGTGTAAGTCTCTGCTTAGCCTTATTGTAAAGGTGAATGAGGGGGAGGTAATTTCCTAAGGGTTTGCCCTCTGTTACAGACAGTTAAGTGGCTTCCTGTGCTCTGTCAGCATGTTCAGAAGTTTGTCAGAAGGTCTTCTTAAGGTTTTCATTTAATTAGCTCTTCAGGGAGAATTAAACTAGTATCAGAATTACAAACAAAATTAAGGCTAGCAAATAAAGTGCAGTTTCAGGCTATTAATTTTAAGCAAAAAGTTGAGAACATATATTAAAACTAATTTTAGTATGTTGTGTTAAGGTGCCAGCGAGATTTCAGATTCTTGTAAACCTTTAAAGAAAAGGAGTCGTGCCTCAACTGATGTAGAACTGACTAGCTCAGCTTACAGAGATACATCTGACTCTGATTCAAGAGGACTTAATGATTTACAGGTAAAGGCATATTGTTTCTCGCAGGGACTCGTTTCTTTAACCTGTCAGCATAGCAGGCTTTTCAGATGTGTATTGCTAAACATGTGACTGCTGTATTTTCTACAAATTTCATGTCTTTTATTGTCTAAAAAATTAAAGCCTAATCTTCTTTCTAATCCCCTCTATTATATTGCTATAAAAAACCCCCCAATATTTCTTTACAAATTTTCCTGTTTCCTTGTCTGGCAAAACATTGCCTTAGATCGCTGACTCAGCTTGCTCTTCAGGAGGTTGTTGGATTCTTTGGGAATTGGGGGATGCTGCTGTATCTTGGTGTAAACCTGAGGCGTGGGGGAAAGGTGAGATGGATACCTGTGGGGTTTTTGCTTGTGCAGGTAAAAGACGTCAAGAAGGCAGCACTTCTGTATCGTTCTAACGAAGTTCAGCGACTTTCAAGGGCCTTTATATCTCGTGACATGTCGAATGATCTTTCTAATCGGTGGCGACGTAAAAGTTTTTTCACAATGTGGTTGTCCTCTGCAAGTGTCTTGTTTGAGTGCCTTGGATTTTTCCTCTTTGTAGGGTAGTTTTGGAAAACGTTCAGACAGCCCATCAGCTACTGCCGATGCTGATGCTTCTGATGTGCAGTCGGTAGACTCTAGCTTATCGAGGAGAGGAACTGGAACAAATAAAAAAGACACTGTTTGTCAGGTAAATGATGGTACTGTAAAGAAATGGATACTAAAAATGTATCATCCATTTCTGTTAGTCAAATTGCACTACTTTGTTTTAACCATGTCTCATAATTTGACATCTCAGATAAAATATCAAGGCTTTTAGGAGTTTTTATGCTCTGGAAATGATTCCTAAGCCCTCCTGCATGCTCACAAGCTAGAAATCCATACCTGCTAGCAAAAGTATATCTCATTTTCTGCTCTGTTCCAAGATTTCAGATGGCCTTTCAGGGTAGGGCAGAGTGGGAATTTTCCAGTATTCTGGAGAGAAAATCCTGGAATCTCTGGCCAGTTTCCTGGTCGATAGCAGGGGAGCAAGCTGCTTTTGCTCTTCAGGTGCATGAGAAAATGAGGAGTCCAGATGGATCCTGTAGTGCCTCTCCTCTCTTATAAGAGCAAGATCCAGAAAGTGCTGGGATTGTCTCCAGCCCAGAGACTTCCCAGGTCCACCCGTGGGATGTAGGCCAGTTCTCCTGCCTTATCTTGGCTGTGAAGAGATTTTCAGCCAGTTTCTGGTCTTTGTTAGCATCTGGTAGTTGTTTGCACCTAAGCATGTCAGTACCCTTTGTTCTCTGACTGGCTCTCTGCTTGTTTAAGATCTGCGAGAGCTCTGGTGAGTCTCTGGTGTCCTGCGAGGGCGAGTGTTGCAGCGTCTTTCACCTGGAGTGTCTGGGCCTGAAGTCGATGCCTGATGAGAAGTTCATCTGCACCGAGTGTAAAAACGGTGAGTGTGTTCCTGTCTCTGAAAAAAGGGGTTTCCCACTCTGCGGAGGAGCCATGTTCTGGTCTTGGCTTATTCTATTACTTTTTTTAACCTCCGAGGCCAGATTCTCATCTTCTGCTTGGCAAGTCCTGCATAAGAAGAGAAGTGATTGATAAACTTCTTAGAGCTTTATTCAGAATAAGAGGCTTTTATGTTAACAGCAATTATGTAGTTACTGTGGATTATAGTAACTTGCCTGGTGAAGGGAAGGAGCCTGTGTGGATCAAACTAGTGTAACTGTTTGCTGTAGAATTATTTTTTTTTTGACCATGGTATCTCAGAGAATTGGCCGTTACAGTTGGGCTTCCTTATTCCTTCTTTTTCAAGGAGAACATACGTGCTTTTCCTGCAAACTTCCTGGCAAAGACGTGAAGCGCTGTTCTGTCAGCACATGTGGCAAGTTCTACCACGAGGCCTGCGTGCGGAAGTTTGCCACGGCGCTCTTCGAGGCGCGCGGCTTCCGCTGCCCGCAGCACTGCTGCACGGCCTGCGCCGTGGAGAAGGACATCCACAAAGCAAGCAAAGGTGAGGACGGAGCGGGGCGACGCTCCCGCGCTGTGCGGGGCTGACTCTGCCCTCCGCAGCGCCAAGGCTCTCCTCCTTAACTTAAATCTGTCACGGGTGGGAAAGGGGCGACCTGAGGCTGCTGCTGGAGAATCCCCGGACCCACAACGCTCGAGTTACCTTTTGTTGCTGGTTTAATGGAAGCCGAGGGTTAGTAATGCAAGACCAAAGAATGTGGTGTGATGTTTCATTTTTAAGACAGTTGGTAGTGGCCTTTTGAACAATTATTTCTCAAAAAAAACCCAGAATCCTTTTAGAAGTCAACCAAAATATTAAACAAGTAGACTGTAGAATGATGAAAACCATGTATTTTTTTCTTAAGAGAGTTTAACAGTGAAAGTTAAAAGTTAACTTTTGTGAAACCTTTTTTTTTTTTTTCTAAATGTTTCTTTTTAATCTAGTACTCTGATGGGAATAAAAATCAGCCTTGCATCTGTCTATGGTGCCTTCTGCCATATCCTGCCTCCAGGGTGACATGGTGCATTTTTCTGCATTTATATTGCACAGGTCGCATGGTGAGATGTTTCAGATGCCCCATTGCCTATCACTCAGGAGATGGCTGTATTGCGGCAGGAAGCTTGTTTGTGTCATCCCACATTCTCATCTGTAGTAACCATTCCAAAAGGAATCACTCCTCATCAGCTGTAAATGTAGGCTTTTGTTTCGTTTGTGCAAGAGGTGAGCACACTTGTTTTTTCCCCTGTTTTATAGTTCTGTGGTCACTTGTGCAGTTTAGTGATAAAAATAATGTATTTCATAAAGAACTCCTCCCTTAGGGCTCTCTGGGACTTAAATGCTGCCTGTGATTTTTGTTTGTTTTTTATTTTGGTCAACAGTTCTCATGAGACTTCCACTTGCTATTTTGGTCCATAATATTTGATATTCAGACACAGCGATAGGTACTCAGAAGCCTACTTGTTTTGCCAGTAGGAAAAAGTGGATGCCAAGCCCCCAGTTCCAGCCATTGCAAGCTGAGAATGGATGCTGTGTTATTCACTGTCCATTAAACGGAAGGGGATTCTTTCACCAGTCACAAACTTAGAACTGTTTAAATTTTTAAGGCTAAAAGGTAGGATTTACTCATGAACTAGAAAAATTAATTTTAATTTATAACTACCATCACATTTGAGAACTTTGAAAGTGAAGCATTTGCAATACCGTATGAACAGGTTTCATGCTGGGATTTTTTTCTTTTTCCTTTTTTTCTTTTTTTTCCACTTGTTACTTTTATGGCTCTTAAGCCACTAGTCTTCTGCCAGCTAGCAGGCTGAAAAACTTCAGTGTATCAGTGGCTTTAGTCTCATAATGCAAAAATACCATTATTTTCTCAGATTGATCGCAGTGACATGATTAGCTGTTTGAATAGTAATACGTATCTTATACAGTATTTCCAAATTGTTGGATGTATTCTTTTGAGCCCCTTTGAGAGTCACTAGTAAGGAAGTGAAAATGAGGTAAATCCTGGAGTTGACTTGTTTTCACTTGTGTTCATTTGGTTGGAGGTTTAGTGTGGGAAAGGTTGCCTTGAACTTGCAAGAGCAGAGTAGTAATGAAAGATTAGGAAGGGAAAGATGATGCCAGGGTAATTTCCTTCCTACCTCTCTTCTTTCTTTCCCTTTTCTCATTTCTGAATAATTTAGGAGCCATCACAAAGGATCGAGTTTAAAATAAAATATATTAAAAAAATCAGAAGCTCAGAGAGAAACAGTAACTTTTAGAGTGAGCTTTAGAAAAGCTCCTCTGAATGGGTAAAAAGACGTGTACGCCATGGTTCAGTGTTTCTCCTTGTGTGGGCTTATTTAGACATTTTGGGGCCGCCCCAAAGCAGGATACACGTGATGTGAATCACCTCAGCATAAATGTACCCGTGCAAATCTGACCTGGTATGTGTCTCTACACTCTTTTATTTTAGGTCTTTAGGTAGCCTTATGTGTTCTGTGTTGAATTTTGCTTGATAGTGTTGTTACCTGTACAGTCTAAGCAACTAAAGCAAGCCTGTTGCCGTGTCTCTGGAGCGGAGGAAGGTGCAGAGGTGGGAGGGGGTGTTCTGTGAGCAGGGGGGGCTCTGTGTGTCCCACAAACACTGGGGGGAACCAACACCCAGCCTGCATCACTGCTTGAACCAGTAGTTGTGGGCAAAAGCCAACCTAAACAGGTGGCAAGAGGTTGTTTGTTCTCTGGAGCTGGAGTAAAGTCATTAGAAGCCATTTCTGTGGTAGGCAGAGCAGTTCCAGAATATTTTCAGTACTTTTGGTTTTGGGTTTTTGATCTCGGTTGTCTAGAGTCAGTCTGGTACAGCCTCAGACAGGGGTTTATGACAGGAGAGTTTCTGTGGGTCTTCCCAAGATTCCCTAATCCGAGATGTCAGATTAGACTGTCTCCAGGCAGGGGCCAGGTCTGCCCCTGTAAGTACCCACGGGAAGGAGGGGTGGCTGGCGCTGCTCAGGGCTGGACCGCAGGCGCGAGGGGACGGCACTGGGGCGAGTGTCGCTCATCTCGGTCCTGGAGGCCGAGTTTGTCCTCGGCTCTGAGCGCGGGTCTGGGGCAGGCTTCTGCCCTTGGGCTTCTTCTGAAGGTTCTGGTTTCTGCCAGTCTCAAACACCGTTAAGCTGTAGTATCCAAATGCACTGGCCGACCCGGGAGGGCTGAGTTTCTCTGAAGGTGCTTTACTAGACCTTGGCCAGCTGCGAGAGGCGCCTGAAGCTGGCCTGAGATCCAAACCAGAGAAGAACCTGCTGAGATTGTGAATCTGCCGTAGTTTGTTACAGATACAGGTGAGGGTGAACCTCTTGGGGAATTTTTTCTCCCAAGTTTTAGCTACTTACTCTGGTACACAAAAGTGTGAAATTAGAGGCCTGCTACTTCTCCTGGGCAGAACCTATTTCAAAGCTTTATGAAAAGGCGTACCTGCTATTTGGCATCCCTCTTTATATCCAACACAGAAATCGGAATTTAGTAGTAGAATTACAATAGAGGAGTCTTAGGGTTGCTGAAGATGCAGACCTGCATTTATTTCTAAAAAAATAAATGACGTGCAGAAGAAAATTTTCATGCTTTTTTCATATTTTTTTTTCTTTTCATTTGACATTGCTTTAGTAATTCTGTTTATACCTGAATCTAGCTTCATCAGAGATGAAACTACAGAAGTCTGTATTTTCTCCTGGCAATATAAGTAACCTCTGAACCCCGGCAGATGGAATTTCCTGTCCTGTATATTCACTGAGTCTTAATTACGAGAACTTAAAAAGTTACCACTTCCACTGACTGAATCCTCTGTATTTTACAGCAACTGTGTACTTGTTCTTCTAGAAAATTTTTGTGGGGTTTGTTTCTAGTAGGCATATCTAGAATTGGGAGGCAGTGTGCTTCACTGAAGAAAGATTGTGTGAGGTTTACATTTAGCAAACACCCCCGGCTGGGTTGAATTGAGTCCTCTCTAGTCATACGTGGTCAGCGTGAGGGGCATGAGGCGAGGACAGTGTCTGTGGAGCATCACAGAGCACCTGCTCAGAAAGCAGTGGGGAACTGAATGCTCCAGAAACACTTGGGCATCTGGATGTGAGAATGGTTATTTAATTAGTTTTAGTTGATGTCAGATGGAGAAACTTTGTATTTAGATCCAAAGCATTACTGAAGTGAGAAAATGCAGATAGAAGACAATCTACAAAATATACGAACTTGCTTAGCATGAGGTGCTGCAAATACAGTATATTTTAAGACTTCCTGTTCACCTTCCTGAAATATCCTTCATTAAGCATGTTAGAGTTCACCTAATTGCATGTGGAGGTCATACTGGGTTTAGGACTCCTCCTGAGGCCATGCTCTCCAGGTAGGCTGATGCTATTCTCACAGCAGTTTTTCAGGCAGTCCATTTCCAAAGCTTCTCTACAGCACTCAGCTCTGCGTGTGTCCCACGAGGGGGAGAATTGGTGGCTCTCTTGGTAGCTCATCTTTCCTGCCTCTTTGGGTCTCAGTTGCTCTGCTCTTCCCCTGAATTACTGGCCAAATGCTTCTCATCTGCAGCTGTGGGGCTCTTGCTTGGGCTGCCTGGCTCTTGGGAGTGATGAAGAAAAATTCTTGGTGGGGAAGGACAGAGAAATGCAAACAGGTTGTTCACAGTGAAGGCGTCTGGGGGAACAGGTTGCTCCCGAGGAGCTGTGGGAGGGGACGTGGTGGAGCTTCACTAAAACCAAGTGGTGTAGGGCAGAACTCTCACCTGTTCTTTCCCCTCTGGTGCCTTGCAGAATCGCTGACCTCCCCCTTGATATTTTTTTTTTTTCGACACAACTATAAAGGCAAAACACTGTCCTAGATAAGATTTGAGAGTCAGATTTGTAGTAAGTGGGATGATGAGCTCTTGTATGCAGCATCTGCTTTTTCAGTTTGTAGCCCCAACAGCGTGGCCTTTGCCACCCCCCAGCTCTTCACATGAGCTTGCTTTTTCCATTAGCGGGGGGGAGGGGGGGGGGGGGGGGGGGGGGGGGGGGGGCGTCGTGCAGATTTCACACTGGTTGCTTTTCTTGTGCTTTTCTATAAATGCACAAATTAAGGGTAAAAAGCACAACTGAAATTCCACTTAGAAGCAGCTTATTCATCATAAGTTATTCCAGTTAAGTTTAATTTAGTCTCTCCAACATAAAACCTCTTTCTTAGCGAAGAAACTTTCTGTCAGACTTTTCTTTTTCTTCATTTTATCTTTTTTTTTTTTCATTCACACATATATGCATTAGAGGTGTTCATTTGATTTACTTTATTTTCTCCTTTATGGAATCATGGGTAGTTTCATTGCAACTCATCTCTTTCTGTTTGTTTCGTATAGGGTTGGTAGTGCAGGATCATTCAGACCCCCTGTTCAGTTCATATGCCTATAAGTCCCACTACCTACTGAATGAATCAAATCGTGCTGAGTTGATGAAATTACCTATGATTCCTCCTCCTTCGTCAGCTTCCAAAAAGAAATGTGAGAAAGGTAACCAAAATAGTTTCTTTCTCTTTAATTTACTTTCGCTTTTTCTATTATTTCTCTCTCTTTAAATCAAACAAGGAATGTCTGCTTGTCAAGCACCTCTTACTGCTTTTCAGTGAACTTCACTCATTGATTATTGTGAGCCTGTGTTCATGTTGTTGGCAATTTTTTTTTTATTACAAAAGGGCTTAAAATAATTGCTGTCACTAAATTCTCCTCGGAAGAGGTTAAATCATTTTGTACCTGGCCCAGGCTGTTCCAGCCTCAGGGCAGGTGTCTAGGCAGTGAGGTGAAGAGGAGGCAGTGAGGTGAAGAGGTGCTGTGCAGTTCAGTGCTCGCCAGGGTGCCGTAACCAGCTTCTTCACTTGGTTTCACGTATGACGTGGGGGGGGCTTGTGTCAGATCTTCCCGGCAGCTGGCGCAGAGCTGAGTGAAGAGAGGCTCCGACAGGTTGAGCGGGGCTGGTGGCGTGTCTGTCCCGAGGCCGCGGGGAGCAGCGAGGCTCTGCCCGACGCGGATCCATCTGTCCTTGGGCCTCGCCCTGGACCTCTGCTCGCCCAGGACGGGCCGGGGCAGCGCGGGCGGGCGGGGGCCGTCTGTCCCGCCGTCACCCCACACTGCCGCGGCACCTCCCCGTGCCTGGCATAACTCTTGTCTGTCTCAGACACTCAGATCTCCTATTTTATTCCCCACAGAAATTTGATTTCCCAAGAGTGTTCAGAAACGGTGCCCCGTTAACCAGTCTGAAGTTAGGTTATTTTGAACGTTGCTAGATTGATGGCTTTCAGTAGTTCCTGTAATTCCTGAAAACAAAAATTATTTTGAGCCCTCTGCTTAGCTTGAGCAGTATCTTACTAATGCATCCTGAGAGCAAAGTGTTGGGTTTTTTTTCTTGCTTAGCACTGAAAGTTTTGTGTTTGATTTCGTTTGATTTTTGCATCTCTTGGCATTTTACCATGTCAGATAATGTTTCAGTAATTTACACTGGCTCTGTATTTCCTCTGAAATAACGTTTGCCAAAAAACATTTTAAAAGTTAAAATTTTATTATGGGTTTGGGGAGCTCTGGAAAATCCGTATTGTTGGATTTTACTGGTTTTTAGCAGAGGAAATACAGTATTGGTCATGCAACTGATTTGTTTAAGGAATGCTTATTGTGACATGCAACAATCAATTAATGCAATGATATTTTTGAAAGTCTATAGGTGGACAAGATTTTCTGATAAATGTTTGAAAGTTAGGACTCACACTTTTGTATTGTGATTGAAAATTGCTTCAGATACTCTCAAGTCTCTCCCAGATTTTCCATCTGGGACACAAAAACTTGTTAATTTTAAAAAAAGTATTTATATATGTATAAAACTGTGTTATCTATATTTTATATACTTACATATATAAAATATTACAGTATGTGTAACATATGAAGTCTTTACTGTATGAGCTTAGAGATGTGCTGTGGCTCTCCACGTTCAATACATCTGCCAAAATACAAGCCAGCCAAAAGAACTTTTGTCCAAATAAGTGTAAACTTCAGAAATTAACATTACATAAACTTCAGAAATTAACATCAACCACTGCACTAAGATTTCCTTTGTGCACAGAAGGAACGTTTGGGATGGGGACAGCACGTGTGGTGTCTTGTTCTGCACTATGTACCGTGCTCATACTGCTGAACTCTTCTTTTTGTGGAACACACACACTTAATCCTTGCAATTCTTTTATCATGTCCTTGGTACAGAAAAGCATTGATCAACCTATAGGCTGTGGGGTTTTTAATGCACACTAACTGATTGCTGGGGGATTCAGTCATAACGATGTTGATTGAAAAAGTGATTCTTAAAAATATGGTTATTTGTCATTGTTTTGGCCGTCACCAAAGAAGCAAAAGCTGGCAGCACAGCTTTCGGGTGCAGCGCTTCCTTCAAGGGTGCTGCTTCTCCTGCTAACTTACCTCACCTTTAAAAAACACTCAGCTGCTTTTTTGTGTCTCTTCAATGCAGCTGAGAGCCACAGCTTGTATGTTAGATGATTGCACTGCACAGTCTTTTTTAACCAACATTAAGTTTGACTTGATCCCTTTCTTTAGCCATTTTTTTCTGTGGGGCAAAGGAGAATGTGGAAGGGGTGATTTAAAATGAATGTCAGTGGCTATGCACAGGGGGAAGCAAACGCTTACTTCTATAAACCAAGCAGGATTTCTTTGTTTAAAGGTGGAAAACTGTTGTGCTGTGAATCCTGCCCAGCTTCCTTTCACCCGGAGTGTCTCAACATAGAAATGCCTGAGGGATGCTGGAATTGCAATGACTGTAAAGCTGGCAAGAAGCTACGTTACAAGCAGATCGTTTGGGTCAAGCTTGGAAATTACAGGCAAGTTCACTATTTTTGTTGAATGTTTTACGTGTTCCTGGGGAAGCACAGACACGAGAGAAGTTCTTACTCCAAATTTTGGAAAAGCCTCTTAAGAACATCCGTGGCATGAGAGCGGAATTCTGAGATCACGTATAACCACCTGCACGCCTGCAGTGACCAACAGCAAACACAAACTGGGATACACTGGTTCTACAAGTCAGACCCCGTTTCTCCATATCACTGTTACACTCTACAGAGCAAATGTAAATGCAGGCATGTATCCACCATTGCCTGGAAAAAGCAGGAGAATTCAATTTCAAGGGCAACATCGATGTCTGACACAAAGTAGATGAATTATTGTATCTCTAATCCTTGTTTACAAAGACTGAGCTGTTCTGAGTTACCTTCCTGTAATTCTGTAGTGCATTAAAAACACGTAAAACGTTGCCAGAAAGCGCCTTGGTTGCACAAAGGAGGAGTTAATTTCTTTAAGTTAGGCAAACTCAGAAGCTAAGGCTATGGTTCAGGCAACTTATATTCTTTTTTTTTCTACCTTTCAGGTGGTGGCCAGCAGAGATCTGCAATCCCAGGTCTGTGCCTCTCAACATACAGGGCCTCAAACATGATATCGGGGACTTCCCAGTATTTTTCTTTGGTTCACATGACTACTATTGGGTACACCAGGGCAGAGTTTTCCCTTATGTTGAAGGAGATAAAAGCTTTGCTGAGGGGCAAACTAGTATTAACAAGACCTTCAAGAAAGGTAAAATCAAACAAAGTTTATAGTGGTTTATGACAAAAATTCCACGTGTTTGTGTCTCCATCACCACTTAACCTGCATGGGAATATTATGTGACTAGTGTTCTGTGTTCACGTAAAACTGCAAACATTATGTAGATCCCTTGACTGCAGATAAAAATCTGTTTCTTTAAGTGCCTACTCATTGTGTATTGTTGTGGGCAAGTTCAGTTCTGCCACAAACTGGGAAATGTTAAGATGGAGCTTGGGCTCTGCTGCATGGGATCATTGTTCAGTATCTCAGTACCTACTGAGAAGTACCTGATGATAGATTCATTATATACTGCAATAACTCATTTTTAGCCTCTGTTTTTGTTTATAGAGTTCTATACCAGCTTTAAGAAAAAAAAATAAATACATACATGTATATAGTTGATTAACAGCAGCTGGTGCTAATTGCTTTCCATTCTGAACTCCCTTGCACAGCACTTGAAGAAGCAGCAAAGCGATTCCAGGAGCTGAAAGCACAAAGAGAAAGCAAAGAGGCATTAGAAATTGAAAGGAATTCAAGGAAACCTCCACCTTATAAACACATTAAAGTGAGTTGGCCTCTTTCTTCTCCCGTTTTTATTCTGTGCATGGGTAAGCTGTGTATTTAAACCAGTACTTGCGACAATCCAAGCTTAAGGAAATTCAAGTAAGTCATTTTGCTGTTCTTTTCAAGAATCTTTTGTTCTGTCTTATAATACCATAAAACATTATTTTAGCAGAGTATTTGTGAAAGAGTTAACAGTTGAAGAACAGTTGTACCACAGGTAGAATTTTGCTGATGGCAAGTGCATCTCCTGTGCCTTAGACACCGGCTATCACAACTTACTGAACTTTTGTCAGGCTTAGCTGGAAGAAATCCCAGTAATGTACCTGATAAACTTTGTGTGCTTTGAGTTCCTGTAACAGTAATTTTACTGGGGAGAGACTCATGCTGTACTGTCTGGAGTCAGGAATTTTAATATTCTTTGCTTAAATTGCTTGCTGCTGGCTTCTCTGAACAGTGTGTCCCCAGTTAAGTGAGCAGCAGAGGCAAAAGCACGCGTGTGTGTGTCTGTGAAGCACAGGAAGTGTTCTTGTCCTGTCACACTGCCCTTCAGAAGGCTCTGGAGGAGAAAGAGTGAGGTGATCATTATTTTCTTGCCTTCTCCTGTCAGCTGATGGTTGGTCTCCAGTAAAGCTGTTAGTCTATGTTCTTTGTGTGTTGTCTTCATAATTCTTTTCGTCCTCTGTTGCAGTCCAACAAGGTAATAGGGAAGGTTCAGATCCAGGTCGCTGATCTGTCTGAAATCCCTCGCTGTAACTGCAAGCCGTCGGACGAGAACCCCTGCGGCCTGGAGTCGGAGTGTCTGAACAGGATGCTGCAGTACGAGTGCCACCCCCAGGTGTGCCCCGCCGGAGAGCGCTGCCAGAACCAGTGCTTCACCAAAAGGCTCTACCCTGACGCTGAGATCATCAAAACTGATCGACGTGGATGGGGCCTCAGGACAAAAAGGAATATTAAAAAGGTAGACTTATGAAGGGTAAAGGTTGTGTGTGGTTTTATGTGAAAACACTGCGACTCTGTTCACCTTAGGCAAGCTCATAGAAAAATTTCAGCACTTGGAAGTAAATGCTTTGTGTGAAAAAGATGAAACTTCTGTAGGTGAAGCAGTAATGGTGAAATCTGCTTAGCCGTTTTGACAGAAGTGTCTTAACTTTGATACTTGCAGAAGAAAAGCTTGTTCCAGGTCATTGTGACTTTGTGAATTCTGTTGGTGGAGGAAAGGGGGTGGGGGGGTGTGTGTGTGTGTGTTCTCACTGCCTGCTGGGCGAAAAGGGAGAGAGCATTCTGGGGAAAAGTAGTCTGAGTGATGGCTTCTTTCCCCAAACAAGGGCACTGATGATGATGAAGTCTTAGAGGACTGGCAAAATAACTTGCCTGAGGTTTGGTTTTTTTCCTTGTCATAAGCCAGCAAATGACAATCACAAAATGTGAGAGAGGCTCAAAGGGTGGGTGGAGTCAGCTTGACTTGTGAGCCCCTTTTCAGGGGGTTACTCCTCTGTTCCTTTTGCCTTTTCATGCTGTTACACACCAACGTGCTGACAGCATTTTCCCCTTAGTGGGTCACTCGGAGGGAGGGAGTTTGCTTCAGGACAAGTTTCTGTCATGTAACGCACTCTGCTCTAGAGAACTCTTTTGCCTTTGGTTGCCTTCGTATTTTATGCAGTTTGAATATGCCCTCGTCTTAACAGCAACAATGTCCTGGAGCTTCTCATCCCAAGGAATTGGGCCCCTGGTTTGGTGGACTTGGCCCTGGGGGGAGGAATACACTGCTCTGCTCTGTGGGGAGAAAGTGCCTGCTCTCACAAAATCACCTGGGTTGGAAAAGAGCTTGAAGATCATCTAGTCCAGCCAGAGCTGCTCCAGGCTGGAGGTTCTGCCGTGATGTTTTGGATTGGGTGGTCACTGTGGAACGGCGCGTCAAGCTTCCAGTGTAATCGGAAAGTGGAGAAAAAGCAAAGAGATCTTGAGCTGATTCTTTCATCATTAAGGAACGTGGTGTTGAATTGTATGTGCAGGGAGCATGTAGGATGATCCACTGAGGAGGTCCTGCAGTGCCAAGATGAAAGCTCTGGGTCTGTGTGAACCGTGAATTCTTTGCTTTTGTCCATTTTCACTAGACATCTACCTCCTTGGCTTTTCAACATGTAATTTACAGTCTCTAGAAATCTGAGATGGAGAAATATTTTGCAGCAGTTGGTGACAGGCGTGTGTGTGAGCAGGGTGATGCTGGAGGTGTTGCAGCAGAGCGGGTGTGGTGAGGACACTGTCCATCACTGCAGCTACAGCTGCAAACTTCTGGCTGCATTTGGGACTTTTTTCAGCCCCTGCATGTCTGACTGATGTGACGGACAGCTGGAGGAATAGTGGGGGGAAAAGTCGTGTTGAAAAACCTTTCAGTACACTATGGTTGTGCCTGTCCCAAGCACCTGGTGAATTTTTATAGCAGGTTTGGGGGTGTTTTATAGTAGAGCTCCTGTGAATTTAATGTGCCGACTTCATAAATGCATTTGTGTCCTGTAAGAGCTTTACTGAAAACTGTTGATGGCTCTGTTGGGTTGTCCAGGTGTTCCCAGACACACAGGCTGCACTGAAAGCAACTTGGCTCTGAAGGGACTTTGGTTTTTTCCCTTTGATTTGGGCTAAAGTTTTCAGACGCATCTAAATGATTTTTATCAAGTGAGTGTGCATTAGATAAGACTCGGACTATTCCAAAGGGCGAATTGATATTAACAAGTACTGGGCTGCTGGGTCACTGAGGTGGCTTTCCCTCAGAACCGTGACCCAAATTGCTGGTTTTCCACCCTTACCCTTCCTCTTAGCACTTCTGTGTGGGGGCTGTGGGGGAGCGTCTGCCTGAGCACAGCTGACAGCAGCGCGCTCGATAACGCATCAGTGCTGCATGGGAGGAGGTTTTCTTGACGTTCCGGGTGCTCGGTGGGCACTGAGTACTTCCAGTAGCTGCCTTTACCCATGTTGGAAGCCATCCGCAGCTGCTCTCTGACGCCCGGAGTGCTGAGTACTGGCTCCCTTCTGTCAAGGCACCAACCACATTCCAGGCCTTCGGAATTTCCTTAGGGAACAGTTGGGAACACACTGCTGGCCTGGAGGGCTGCTTTGAAATGGGGTTTTTAGTGATTAATTTTTTTAAATTTACAATTTTTGTATAATCTGTATTTCATTAAAACTTTATTACTGCAAATGTTCTGAGTTTATTGGCTGCTAAAAGTCCTAATAAAAGTGAGGTATGTAGTGGAAATACTTGCCATTGTAATAGTTCACATTTCCTTAGGAGTCTGAGTGTTGTCCCATTGTAAAGAGGAGGCACGAAACCTTGAAGGGTTCTGGAGCACTGCCAGCAGGGCTTGTGCAGGGGACGCAGCGCAGTGCTTGCCTCTGCTGCCTTTTTATTTCAGGTGGGCTCAGTGCTTAGAGCACAAATACCTGGTTCACGTGCTCACTTCTTCCTAATAGATGGCTAAAGTTTAATGCTCTTCGTGATGATTAGAGTATATTCTTATAGGAAGTACTTTTTCCTGTGCTGCTTCCCTTTACCATCATAAGAAATAGTAAGCGTGGATTTCTTAATTTTATTTTCCTTTACTTTTCAGGGTGAATTTGTGAATGAATATGTTGGCGAGCTAATTGATGAAGAAGAGTGCAGATTGCGGATCAAGCGTGCACATGAGAACAGCGTAACCAATTTTTATATGTTAACTGTAACAAAGGTAAATATTATGTCTTGCTCAATATGAACTGTCTATCGGGGCAAAATACTGGCAGAGGCATCATTCTGTGTTTGATGTCATCCCACTGGAAGCTAACTGCAGGGAAAACTTACCAATTTTAACTAATTTAAAATAAGCGTATTTTTTACTGCCTAAGACATTAGTCATCGCTTGTGAGCAGGAAACCTTTTTGTGTTTGTGAGTACTAAATACATCTGTCTTTTGTTGGTTTTGTTTTGTTTTGTTTTTATTTGAAGGACCGGATAATAGATGCTGGCCCAAAGGGGAATTATTCTCGTTTTATGAACCATAGTTGTAACCCAAACTGTGAAACACAGAAATGGACGGTGAATGGTGACATTAGAGTTGGATTATTTGCTCTTTGTGACATTCCTGCAGGTAAAAAATGGCCCTATTTTGCATGTAAACTTTTGTCTTGAAACGGCCAAGTTCCTAACTTGGCCGTGGGGTTTTTTCTCTGAAGTTACTCAGTGCCAGTGACATTTATAGGAACTTTGTTATTCATTGGAGAGGAGGCACATGTGTGAGTTTAGCTTTAGCAGGGACCTTAGTTAGCAGTAGTGTGAAGCTGAGAGCTGCTGTTAGAGCTGACTGGAGGGTTTGCTGTTGAGTCCAGTGTTAACTCTGTCGTGTAAACACTTAGCATAGCGTTGGGGCTTTGACCAGTCGTTGTCCGGTGTGGCGTTACCTTTCCATGTTGGGTGTTTTACCTGGCTGTCATTTTAACTGGCTCTGCATGAGGGTACAGCTGCTACTTGTGTCTAATCCAGGCAGAACTGGCCCCTTCCAGAGTGTATGAAATCGAGGCACTATTTCTAGCTTGCCCTTAAAACATCTTGCTGCCAGGTCTCACAGACTGTGGGAGGTAAATGCTAATGAAATGTTCTTGTCACAAGCCTGTCTTGCCTCGGTGTCCCTGTGGGTGAATTGTTTTTCTTTGACTTTTAGGAATGGAATTAACATTCAATTATAACTTGGATTGCCTGGGCAATGGCAGGACCGAATGTCATTGTGGAGCAGAAAACTGCAGTGGTTTCCTAGGAGTGCGTCCCAAGGTACATGGACGGAAAGTGAAGCTTCTCTTCCCAAATCCAGAGATCTAGTGAGAGCAGGGCAACGAGAGGTCTTTGTTTTATTTAACTTCTCACGTCTTTGTAATTCTTCTCACCCTTGAAAGTCTCTAAAGATTTAGTGCTGTTGTGTCTAGGGTGAAGTTAATGTACAAAGGGGGTTAATTCAGATACGTGTGGATGGGCATTTCTGGCTTTTAGAGTTTAAAAGTGTTTTTTGAGTGGATTTAATTTAAGCATAGTTTATGAAAATCATTACCCAAAGTTGATTAAATTAATTTTAATGCAAGGGGTTTATAAAGTGACTGTATGCTGTGACCTTTGTAATTGCTAGACAGCATTTGCAACGGCAAATGAAGAGAAGGTGAAGAATGCAAAATTAAAGCAGAAGAAACGGAAAATAAAAACAGAACTGAAGCAGATGCATGAAGACAACTGTTTCCAGTGCGGAGATGGGGGAGAACTGGTCATGTGTGATAAGAAGGACTGTCCCAAAGCATACCACCTCCTATGCCTTAACCTGACTCAACCACCTTTTGGTAAGAGCAGTCGTATGGCTTCGACTCCCCTCTTCCTTCCTGCAGCAGGACAGTGTTTGAGCTGAAATGCAGAATTCGTTCACATTAAATGCAGCGTTTTTGCTTTTGCAATACCACTCGTTTTTAGAAATACATCGGGGGGAGCATTCCTGAATGAGAACCAATGGCCAGAGAGGCATTGTGATACCTTTTAATGTTCTTCTTGTTGCATCTCTTTCTTGGATCAAATATCCTCCTCTTATTTTGATTGAAATATAAGCCTCATCTTGATGTCCCAAGGTCACCAAGCACAAATCAAATGACAGTTCAAACCACTGGTGTTCCAAGCATGATGTGTAGGGCTCGGTTAATCAGTAAATGTGTTTAAATTATCTGCTGTAACCTGATGGCACTTACCTTCTATTTGACTTTTTTCCATGTTAAGGCATAGCTTTTTGTAGCTAGGGCTCAAATTACTCAGCAGTACTACACCTTTAATACGATTGCAGGATTTTGTACGTGTCCGTATCTCTTTAATCTTCCCTATTCCAAAGACTTCAGTGAAAATAATTGGAAGTCCAGTTTAGTCTATGATTAAATTAACCAAAAGGCTGCCACCAGTGGAGCTGAATCTCAGGTGCTCTGTCTGTGGGGTGTCCCTGTGAAGGAGGGTGCTGGCTGGTTCCCAGCAGTGGCCTGGCCAGGAGGGATCAGCGAGGCCTGGGCACAGCAGCAAGAAGCTTCAGAGGTTCCTTTTTTGTGCTGTTCAGTGTCAGTTACCCCTGTGGTCTGAGAGTTCAGCACATGGTCACACACACACATCTCTGAATGGTTTGGGGGTTTTATGCTCAACCATATTTTCACACAGCTTGTTCTTCTCTGAGCCATTTCTTGGTTATTTTTCAAAACTAACACGTTCAGTCTTCTACACTGAAGGGCACTGGGGGTGAACTAAAACTTAATGTGGAGATGCGGGTCTGAGCGAGTGCTGTGCCCCGGTCAGTGAGAGATGCTCACAAATCAGACAAGTGTACAAACCAGACTCTCCATCTCGGAAGGACGTTTGGTGTTCTGATGCCAGAGGAGGTTGACCTAACTGTTTTAAGCATTGGCTATGCATGCAGCAGTGTTTGGAGCCAAGTGAGACCTAAAAAATGCAAAATAAGAACTTTTTCCAGTCAGCTTCTTGTAAAGGAGAAGCAGGAATAGCAACTACAGTAGGAGCTGATTTTTTCTGAACTTCTTTGCGTTCATCTGAACAATTACAACACAGAGCGAGGGTTAAAGGCCAGTGCTGTCCCCAGAATGCACTAACTTCAGCTTCCTGTCTCTCTTTTCTCCCTTCCCCTCCCATCCTCAGGAAAGTGGGAATGTCCGTGGCATCAGTGTGACGTCTGTAGCAATCCTGCAGTTGCGTTCTGTGAGTTTTGCCCTCACTCATTCTGTAAAGATCACGAGAAGGGAGCCCTGGTGGCATCAGCGCTGGATGGCCATCTCTGCTGCTCCGCACACGACCCCAAATCTCCTGTGGCACCCGAGTACTGGAGCAAGATAAAGTGCAAATTGGAACTACAGAATCCTGTAGAAGAAGCGAAGGAGTGAATTTGGTTAAAAACAAAGAATGGAGGGGAGAAGAGGGGCAAACAGGTGATGAACTTGAAGAGACTGCTACGTCACATTCAGTCTTTGTCATCGGAGCCGTTGTGTGTGAGCTGGGAACGGGACCACTAATCTTAGCAAGCAGAAGCAGGCAGTGGTGTTTGTTTTTTATTGTTTGATCTTTCTTTTACCCTTGAATGTGCTACAGCAGCTCTTACTGTTGGAAACCAGAACGTCTTGGCCTTCAAAGAAAAATGTCAACCTTTTGACAGTGAAAAGAATATTCTGTTTAAAAGGTGTTCTTTTGAGTGTAGAAAGCAAAGCATAGCAACATATTTATTTATTTAATTTTTAAAGGGTATTGAAGATCTGGTTTTGATCAGTCAGTGTGTCTTTAAAAACAAAATAACAAAGCCAACGTAACTTTTAGGTCTAGTTTATGAGAAGAATAAAGCCTCCCCACTCTGTGTAACGTTGAGATGCCATAAAGACAGATGTGGGTTTCAGACCAGGTGACCCTGAAATGCCTCCATCCCGTACTTTATTTTTAAAGGCATTTTGAGAAGGTAGGTTATGTATCATGTTAACTTATGAATATTATTGTAAAGCTTTTCCTGTGAGAAATCAGGTGTACGGCTTCTTGGGAGTGCTTGTAACAGGAGATCTGGCGTTGTTGGAGAGCAGAAACCATGGTTCCTTGCTCCAGGGCTGTAATCTGTGTTTGCAGACAGGTGGAGACTGGGAAGGAGCTTCACTGCACAGTGGTCGTTTCCTTATCCCGCCTCACTTGGATAAACCTGCCTGGTTAGGAGTGCCCTGGTCCTCCCAGCCTCGCCCACTGCTGCAGCACACTGGGACTGAAGTGCTGATCCTGCCACTGGGAGCTCTGCCACCGACTTCTGCAGGTGGAGGATTGTTCTGTGCATTTGTCACCTGCCAGGTGGCCGTTAACGCTGGGGGATTCGTTCCTGCTGCCCTCTCAGGCTACCGTTAGCCTTGGAGAAGATCGGGGCACTTAAGGAACCCAACCCATGTGCGTGTTTGTTTTGATTGAATGTTTAGATTTTTTTTTTAAGGGTTGTTTTTTTTTTTTTTGCTGAGAGACATCTTCTAACTTCAGTCTTCATTGTTAATGAAGCTAAGAAAAATCTCAGCACTTTTTCAATGAACAGGGTATTTTCTGTCTGGGCAACGGGCCGTATTCACAGCAGCCAACATCAGCCTCATGAGACAGCTCTCTCTCGGATTTCCTGTTAATCAGAAGAGAGACAGGCTCCTTCAGTGAGGCTTTTGAAGTGGCTTAGGTGGGCTCCAGCTCCAGATTTTGTTTTGAAAACCTATCCTCCTCCATTTCTCATGCGAGGAGCCTTGGAGGACTAGTTTGTCTTTGAACCTCCTCCCCGGCCCACAGTCGCACAAAGCGCTGGGCGTCTCCCCCTGCCCTGGGGTAGTTACGAGTGTACTTTTGACTTGTGTACTGATACTAGCTAACAGTCGTGCTAGCTTTTTGCTAATGGGTATCAAAAATAATCCTGAATGAAAAGAAATAACACCAAATGTTGGTAGCATCAGGCTAAATTAAGCCTTTGAGTTAAGAATCTTGTCTCTGGAAAACTGCTTACAGAAACCTACAGGAACATGGTGACTTCTCAGTTCAAGGAAAGAGTAGGCTGAAGAAATACAGGTGGGATTTTAGAACGTGTCTTGCCTCTGGCTGGTATCCTTCTCATCCTCAAATTTATGTACGGGAGGGAGATTTTTTTCGTGTGCAATTGTAAAATTACAAAATACACTACAATCCCTTCAAGCAGCTCCTGTGCCATTTAACTGATCTGGAGGTTCATCTTCTGAAGGTCTGCAGCAGGTGCCTTTCCGACAGACTTGGGGTGTCTGGGGTGGCATAACTGTGCAGAGCTCTCGTGGGTCAGCTGATGGCACAGGGGGCTGGTGGGATCTATGAAGCACTTCATCTTGTGGTCCGTACTACAGTGAATGTCTGAAACACTAATCTTGCTTGAAAGCAGTGCTATATTTTGGTATTTTTTACAAAAAAAAATTTACAAAAAGGATTTTATTTTTCTTAACATTTTATGTGATAAATGTCTCTTTTTAAGCTCTTACTGGGGGTGTTTAACCTTTTCAGAAATTCCAAACAGCTCTTGCTACAGTGTCTGTAAGGCCTGATGTGTTTACTTTATATTATTTATTAGGCTTGGTAACGTTCAAATGATTTTTCTCTTGGGAAGTCAGAGCATTCTGAGTATTGCAGATACGCCATCATGTGAGTGCACCTACATACGTTTTATCATTCTGTGTCTGTGGTGACTTACTGAGGGGAGGGAGGTGGTGTGGCAGCACCCTGGCCCCTCAGGAGCGTTTCCCGTGGCGGGAGCCTCGACCATCCGTCGCCACGAGGGACGTGCTGCTGCGACCTCAGTATGGCAGAACGTGGGAAGGTTCACAGAAGGCTTAAAAACTTGTAAAATGCTGTGAATTGAGGCCTGCTGCTACTCCTGTGCCATGCCACTTGATGTCTTGGTTAACTTTGTTTTCAAACTTCTTACAGGTGCTCCTTTTTTTTCCACCAAATAAAAGATTAATAATAGCCAACAGCTGGGCTTGGACTTAAAAGGGAAAATAGGAGATTGGTTTATAAGCTTGTACAACTTGCAAACAAAACGTCTGAACTGGATCTCATGCTGTTGGAGAGAAGGTGAATCTTTCAAAAAACTTTTAACATTCTGAGATAAGGAAATACCTAATTCAGAGGATCTTGATAACTGTAGGGGGTTTGTTCTGTATGCCAAACACAAAATGTTAAAAATACACATTTTAGCCATATCTTTGCAAACTGAATCTCAATAATGCCATTCCTTTGTAAGGAAAAGATTTAACAGCTCTTCTGGTTAATTGGCATCAGCAGAGGGGGAGTCAGCTGCTGAATTAAATTCGTGTGGTCTCTAATATTGGACAGTTTGGTCATTTAAGGCTGACAGGAATCATCACAGAACTGCTGGTGATTTGGGTTGGGAACTTCCACCTGCTGGTTGAGACTGTCCACTGTTCCAGAACTGGAATGCCCCGTCACACTTTTTTTTCCCTTTTGTCTTTAAATTTTTGAGATAGCACCACGCTTCTGGCGAACACCTGACTCCAGCTCTGTCGCCTGGGGCGCTCTGTGTAGTGCAGCATCTGAGCTGCCCTGCAAAGTTAACGGTGTTTTGTTGTTTACTGGAGCTTTTACTCTACAGTTTGCACCTTAGCACAGCGCAGACGTTCTGCAGACCGTGGCCAAACGGTGCAATGGCTGGTAACAACCATTTTCTAAATACATGGTGCACGCATTAGTTATTGTAGCTTTCAGATTATTAGTCTAGACTTGTCCTGTCAGTAGACTGTTGAAGGCATTTGCAGCTCAGGAAGGATAATAATGTTAAAGGCAATTTTGTGGGCAAATTACCTTCTTTGGTCACTATCATGGTCTTAGAGAATCTGTAAAAAAGGAGTAATAGGGCTGGAATGTTTAATTTTGGCCTTTCTTCTAAGAAACTTCTTGTATCTTAATTTCAGGATAGAATGGGAAAGACACAATTACTAGACGTAATTAACAATGAGCATAAAATCTGTATATATTGAAACTTTACAGAAATATGTGGGTGGGGTGGGGGAGGAGGGTGGGAGGGGGGATGTCCAACGCTGGTACGAAGTAGTCACTTTAACATTGAAACCTCTGCCTCATTGAATTCAGGGTTTAATGTACTTGAAGCTCTGCGGTTCCTTTTACAGCTTTTTTTATTTATACATAACTTTTTTTGTATACTACATTGAAAATGTCTTTTGACTTCCCTGAAGTTAGTTTCTGCTCCCAGTGTACAGTGAATCTATGGCAAATGGGAGAGTTTTTCAAAGCAGCTGTCTCAGACTTGTGTGTTTTCAAGAAGTGTGTTGCATGAGAGACGGCAGCCTTGGAGTAATGCTGTCCGTGTGCTTTCAGTTCTCCATCGACTTTCTCTTACCATTTATCTTTGTGTAGCAAAAACATTTGCACTTATGATACACTCCTACACTTTGGATGTATTCACAATGTTGTTCTGAGATAAAAAAAAAAAAGGATAAAAAAGGCAAAAAAAAAAAAAAAAAAAAAAGA
>NW_020799128.1:4299308-4314879 GCF_003259725.1 Athene cunicularia | reverse complement strand
AGCGCTGCCGGAACCGGGGTGCGGGGGGGCCGGTGCCGCCCGCCCGACACCGCGGCGTTTGTGCTCTTTCCCCTCCAGGATCATGGAGTTCTTGCCGCCGTTCCAGCGCGTGGTGCAGCCCGAGGAGATGTGGCTTTACAAAAACCCCTACGTGGAGGCGGATCACGTACCCACAGTACCCATGTTTGTGAGTTTGGCTCTTGCCGGCATCGCCTTGGGGTTTGTCTGTAAACGACCCTTTGAAATCAAAGCTGGTAAAACACTTGTATTGCGCATGCCGCTCGTTCTTAACGGGCGTTACTGAAAGCGCCAGCTAGGCACTGTTTCCAGTCAGGTTTTGTCATCTAGTCTTTACCATCCAGGGTTGTCTTTGAGATTTTAGCTGAATTTATAAAAACTAGCGGGGGCTTTTCCCTCGTGTTCATAACCAATTTCACATCCGGATTACCAGGACCACGGCAGGTAGCACATCTCTCGCTGCCAGGGGACGTTTAGCCTGGAAGCAGTTATTTTCAGCAAAATAAATTTTATTGTGAAGATGTTTTCCCTAGGATTCTAGGCTCCGTTAAAAGGGTTTAATATAAAACTGTAAGTGTTTAATTTCCATTAGACGCCAGTCTGATAAAGCAGCTGTCTCTGCCTCGGAAGCAGGGGGTTCGGTGAGACGCTGTGGCTCCTGGGTTGGGCAAGCACCCACTTTCTTAGCAAACAGCATTTGGGATTTTCTGCGAGAGCCGGGCACTGCATTAAAGGACAAAACCTTGGTGTCGCGTTTGGATGTGGCGGTGTAAAGCACGGCGGATGCCAGACTGGAGGTGGTAGCAAACTCCTTGGCAGGCTGTCAGACACCGTGGATGTCCCCGGGGTTAAATCCCACCACGGCCATGGTGTTGTGAATGGGAACTGGTTTCCTCTGAATCATCGGCTCCTGGATTTTTTGCTGACAAGCAGCATGGGTGCTGCTGACAAAGAGATAATCCTTGTGCTTGCAGGGGTGGGAGAGCTGAGGTGCTGTGGCTGATGCTGTGAAGGGGAACCCGCAGGCAGGAGGGGAAGGGAGCTGCAGGCAGGAGCGATGCTCCCGAGGCAGAGGTGCTGTTTGAGAGCCTGGGGAGCGCTGGGCTTTCCTCAGAGGAGGGAAGACACTGCTGTGCTGCTGAGCATGTGCACGGATGGGTAAAGCACGGGAAGGAGTGGGATGCAGAGAGGGGTTTTTTAGTGCATTGCACTATTTATGCTGCCTGGGGTTGTTTTTCCCTCGCGCTTTGGTACAGGCAGTGCCCAGCAACCTGTGGGTTTTGGTACACGAGGCACTGGATGGCAGAGGAGGAGCAGCCGTGCTGCTCACCCTGCTGCGAGTGCAGCTGGGTTGGTTTGGCTTTCTGATGGGAGTGTAACTGTGTGTGGGAAGGACAGGCTGCTGCTTGGCTCCAGGGAAGGAAAGGTGTGTAACCTCCCTAAGCAGTTGCTGCTGTCTCCTGGCGAGAGTGCTTAAGTCTGCTGCTTCTCGTTTTTCGGCAGTTCATCGCGTTTCTGTCTCCTTTATTGCTCATTGTCCTGGCGAGGGTGTTCATGAACGCCGACCAAGATGACACGCGGGAAGCCTGCCTGGGTGAGCTCCTCCGTCCCCCCGCGGGGTCCGCCCTGAGCCGGGGCTCTCTCAGACCAGCCCTTTGCTCTTGCTGGGGTATCAAAGCTCTCTGGCTCTAGCTGAAGTCTGAGCGCGCGCCTGAATGCGCTCGTTCAGGTGGGGGCGATGCTGATGTGACCTCTCTGCTTTCTCGTAGCTGCAAGCCTTGCTCTTGCCCTCAACGGGGTTTTCACAAATGCCTTGAAGCTCATCGTGGGGAGGTGAGAAACGCTCCTGCGCGGGGATGGGAGACGCGTCTGCGCGGTGGCAGAGCTCCAACTGCAGGAGCAAGGTCCAAAAGCTGAAGTTGGACATACTCAGCCTGGGACGAATGTGTTTTTTCTAGCTGTAAAGGCAATTAAATATTAGAACAGACACTGGTAGGGGGGACCTGCTGTCTCCAGGCATTATTTAGGTGGGTTTGTCCAGGCCTGTGCCAGGGGGGCTCTGGGCAGGGCAGTGGAAAGCTGCCTGTGCCGAGTGCATCTGCAGAGGTTTCTCTGACATGTGCCGAGGCCACTGGGGACTTGGTTCTTGCAGAGCATTTGCTGTGCCAGGCTGGGCGGGAGTATCAGGATGGGGCTGACCCGCAGGGCCTGACAGGTCCTGCCCCAGCAGTGCTGGGCTGGCGAGGGTGCCCTGCCCACGCCGGCAGGAGCAGAGTGGGGCGCGATGCCCAGTTTTGTGTTCTCTCAGCCCAGGTCACGGCACTGCCCCTCTGCACCGTGGAGGGAGCTGGGCAAGGGCTGGTGGCGGCTGGGATGCGGGAAGCGCCGCACGCCCCAGGGCTAATGCCTCGTTCTCTGCCCTAGGCCACGGCCAGACTTCTTCTACCGCTGCTTCCCCGACGGCCGAGCGAATGCGGAGCTGGTGTGCACGGGCGACCCTGGCGTGGTGACCGAGGGCCGCAAAAGCTTCCCCAGCGGACACGCGTCGTGTGAGTTCTCCGTGTCCCCCACCCGCCACAGCCCCAGCAGCGAGCTGGGGTGAGCAGCAGCCCCTGGGGAGGGCAGCTTGGGTCTGCGTTCACGCACCCTGCAGCTTTGCCTGCATTCATCAGCCTGTTGGGGGGCCTCAGTGTTCCCTCTGCCAAGCGATGGGGTGACAAACGTCGCGTGAAGCTGCCTCATAGCTACTGGGAGGGGGGATGCTTGCAAGGTACCAGCTTCTATGGCTCCTGTCACTCAGGAGCTGGTGCTTCCCTTGGGGCACAGACATCCCCTTCCAGCACCGCAGGGGAGAGGATGAGGTTCTGCTGAGGGCCCACGGCGGAGCCTGGTGCCATTTCCGAAGCGCCGCGTTTCTCTTGCAGTTGCCTTCGCTGGCCTCGCCTTCTCGGCCTTCTATGCAGCCGGGAAGCTGCGCTGCTTCGCTCCCGGCCGGGGCGGCAGAGCTCTGCGGCTCTGCGCCTTCCTCCTCCCGCTCTTCCTTGCCACACTCATCGCCGTGTCCCGAACCTGCGACTACAAACACCACTGGCAAGGTGGGTGCTGTCTGTCTGCAGGATGCCCGGAGCGTGGGGACGGGTTCAGAGCACACGATGACGGCAGCTTGGGGTTTCGATTTCTCCTCCCCTGGTAACTTTTTTGCTGCCTGCAAGGCGACGCCGCCTTTCTCTTTGGTTTTGAAATACATGCCAAGGTTTGTTTTATAGCCAAGGGTCAAGGTGCCGACCCAGCTCAGCTCTGAGCAGGCTGAAAAGCTGCAGGAGTGAGTCACAGAGCTTGGGAGGGGAACGGGAAGTGAACTCTCCTCTGGTCTTGCCCACAGATGTGTGCGTTGGCTCAGCGATTGGCTTCCTGCTTGCATACCTCTGCTACAGGCAGTATTACCCTCCTCTGATGGACTCCATGTGCCACAAACCACTTCTGTACAAATCCAAAGAATTGCCAGTGCACCAAGAAAAGCCTGTGGCTTCCAGCTTTCACCTGGACATCTAGTGACGGGCTCTGTCCTGCTGGCACCTCCTGCTCCTTCAGTGCTGGGGCAGGGCAGCGCGCGGGGAGGTTGCTCACGGTCTGCAGGAAATAGCTGGAGTAAGGACGGACCTGAAGGCCAAGCAGGTTTCTCTGCGGCGCTGGTACGTTGTCTGCTCCGGGGCCTGTGTCACTCCTTTAACTGAATGTTGTCAGGGTCCCTCCCCTTGAGCCTGTGAGAGGTTGGACCCAGGAAGGTGCTGAAGAACTGGAAAAAAGGACAGTCTGGTGTGTCCCGTGCGGGGGAGTTCAGGCGTCCAGTCCAGAAAGCACCATCGGTCGTGTCCCTTCTGGTGGGAAGGAAGAGCAGGACCGGCTCCCGGTGCCAGGCCTCAGTCCGTCTTTTCAATTGCAGCTGAGCTAATTGGAGTAACGAGCAGGAGGTTGCAGGCTTTAACCGTGGATTAAGTGGGGAGAGGGAAGGTGAAGCTAGTGTGATTGTTATTTGTGTTACTGTGCCAGCCCTGATTTCTTCTAATTGGCCAAATAAAGGAGTTTAATTTTTTTAATGAACTGTGGTACTAAACGCTTTACTTAAGGACTCCAAGGGTTGACTGCTGTACAAACCACTTCCTTTGCTGTGTCTGCAGGGCTGTTGATTCTCTATCTCTTTCCTTGCAGCTTTAATACAGTTGTAAAGAGGTGACAATCTGCAGAAAAGGAAATGGTGTCTGAAATCAGCCCTTCAGAGGTGCTTGTTTCTCTACACCATGGTTTGTTTGCTCAGACAGAGCCAAGGCACAGCTGTGTGGCAGGACTGTTGTAAGTAGTTCCTGGTCACTGGTCTCCACAGAAATGTCTGTTCTTGACCAGGTGTGTGCACGTGCAGGCAGCAGAGGGGAGGCTGTGCCCCAGCACGTGTCTCTGCCAGCCTCGGGATGTGACAGTAATGGGAACACCACCTCATCCTCCTCAGTTTGGGCCACACGAGCCCTCTGCAACCCTGCAACTTCAGCAGAAGTTACAGAAACAGCTTTACTTCCCCCTAAAAATGTGCACAATGGGAATTCTTCAGCCCTCTCCCCCCAGACACACACCCACCACAGTCATCTACTTATTTATTTTGGCTTTTGCTGGAAAAGACATTAAATAACATTTAAAATGTATTTTAACATTTTTTTAACAAAGTGCTTAAATTAAAAAGCTGATCGTGAGAGTGTCCCATGTTAAGACTGTTCCTTTCCTACTGTTGTAGGAGATGCTTTAGCAATCGGTAGTTCAGGTGCCAGCTGAACAGCGTCTGTTTCTGCAGCCAGGTAAAAGAACAGCTTCTCTCCTTTGGGGTGGGAGGGGGGATGTAGGCTGCAAACAAAACCTTTCAAATAGTGCACGATGAAGGACAAACAAACAGGCTGTGGAAAGAAGGCTCCTTACCCCATGCAGGGCAAAAGTCAGTGGAAAGTGGTTTGGCTCTTCCAAAGGCTGTGGCAGCACCCACCTCCACCTTGCCCACAGGCTCTGGCCCCAGCCCTGGGGGGCTCTGGTGGCAAAGGGGGGTCCCCGGGGCTCACTGGCCCCCGCCCCCTTGGGCCAGAACACAGGGAGCTGCAAGCTGAGCTGCCGGCAGAGCCGGGGCCACTTCTTCACTGGGGACACGCTGTCTGGACCCGACAGGCCTGGGCCCCCGCCTCGCCGGCCACGGTTTGTGTATTTAAACCAAACCCCGCGGCTGGAGCCTGCCCAGCGCCAGGTCCCCGCGGCCACCACGAAAGCCACACTGCTCCACGCCCACAGAGCGCGGCAGGGCTGCCCCTGCAGGCCCCCCCCTTCCTGGGTGCGCTGAGGACCTGCTGCTTTCCCCCAGCCTGAGCTTTCCTCCTGCCCGGTTAGATCTGGGCGCCAGCCTGGCCCTAGGCGAGGTGCAGGCAGTGCCTCAGGGAGGCCCTTGGCTTGCGCCCAGGTGAGGGCACCGAGGGGTCTGGGTCAGGTGTGCTGGAGATGGTCGGTGGGATCTGGGGAGCTGGGCGGGAGGGGACGCGCTCCCCAGATGCCTGTGCCCGGGCTCCACCTCCCAGAGCCCGCAGCCCGTTAGGCCAGGGAGACGCCAGCCATCCCCCTCCCTCGACAAGGCTGCTCCGGCTCTCCCCATGCTGCACGTTTAAGGCTTTTTTATTCCTCGAGGTCACGAGTTCCCTCGCTAAGCCAGGAGCAGGGTCAGGCCCTCAATGGCTGCTTGGGGCTGGAGGAGTGAGCGTGGGAGCTTGCAAGGCGCAGGGTGGGAAGTACATGCTGCCGCGGGGAGCCACGGCACAAGTGCTGTGCGTGCGCGTGTGTGTGTGTGTGTGAGCAGAGGGGATCTCCCCTGATGGTTTTCCCCTGGCCCCTACCCAAAATGGAGGAAAATCATCTCCGGGTAGCAGCAAGTACTTGGGAAGCAGCATGCAGGGACAGCGGCAGAGGGGAGAGGAAGGTAGAGGAGGAATCTGGACTTTTCTGGTGAGTACTTGGACCTAAGAAAGCAACAGGTGAACACGGGGAGAGCAAACCCCAGCACTAGGGCAGCCCAAAGCCCAGCCCAGGCCCAGCAGCCAGAGCTCCAGGGCAAGAAAACGAGGACGCCCCTCACCTCTCATCTACCCCGGGCCAGCAATTAGCAGCAGAGGGTGGAATCCCCCTGCCAGGGCCGTGGGGGCCGGGCTCTGGTTTGTCACCTGTAGGTAAGAACCGTTCAGGCCCCGAGGCTTGGAGCAGGGGCCGCGCATCCCCGGGGGACACTTGGACTGAGCCGACAGAACCGCGCGGGGTGCTGCCGCCCTGGTCTGCAGCAGCAAGTCGTTACCCTGCTCCTGTCCGCGGTGCTCGTGTGCAGGGCGGGAGGAAAGAAGCCAAACATGCTGACAGGCCAAAGAAAAAACCCGACACAAACTCCTGCATTAGACACAGCGCTGTAAATAAGGTCCCTCAAAGCGAACCGGGTGTCCTCTGGGGTGTCCTGGGCAATCCGGAAGGAAGGTGTAGGCGAGGTGACTTACAGCGGGCGGCCTCAACAGCCCCGGTTGGTCACTGGCTGCCTGGCAAAGGCTGGTCCAGTGTGATGCCTTGCGTCTGGTAGATCTCCTTCAGAACCAGCAGAACCGTGTCTTCTGACTCCCTGGAGGAGGAGGACGGGAGAATTAGAGGGGGACACTTGGCTCCCCGCTCCCTCAGGACTCCTGGCACCGTTGTGGGGCAGAGGCAGCACTGGGGGCACCAGTCCCCTTCCACTGTGTGTCGTTCCCCACCCCCCCCCACAGCCCCGGCCCTGTCTGTGTTACAGCCCAGACACACCTTAAGGCTTTTCTTACTATGTTGGCTTTAAAAGCGATGCCTCGGCTTACGTCAGACATGGACTTGAAGCTCTGACAGTCAGGCAGAATCTTACCAGTAGCAGAGGTGCCCTTGTAGTGCAAATAAATACTCATTAAAGCTCTCGATGGGCTTCTCCTGCAGCACGTAGTCTATGCGCCTCCCTCCGTTCAGCCTCCCCACGTTAATGAGCGCAGCCTCTTCCTTCCCTGCCGGGGGGGTCTCCTCTGGCTTTGTGTCTGGAGGGACGAAGAGCAACGTGGTTCAGCCAACGGGGAGCAGAAGCTGCGAAATGCCACAGTGTGGCCGTGCCACCCCTGCGCCCGCTCTGGCAGAGAGGGCCAGGTCCTTCCCCCAGGGCTCTCCCACTCTGGGACAGCAGCTCTGTGAGGGGCAGCCAGAGCTGGGGGACAGGCCGAGACCCCAGCCCGGCCACAGGGAGCCTGAGCGCGCTGCTGCATCCCCCCGCCCGCGCCACCCACCTGGTGGCTTCTCCGGGCCGGCCTCTGCCTCCGGTTCAGCGTCGGGTCCTGCCGCCTCCACGGCTGGCAGCGGGGCCCGCGTGAAGGACTGCCAGGCCACCCGCAGCGACCCCAGCAAGTTGTTCTTCAGGTCCACGCTCATGCGAGTCAGCCCCTCCTTCAGCTCTGAAAGGCAGGGGGGCGGTGTTGGGCTGCGGGGGCCGCAGCAGCTGCCCGGGGCAGGGCGAGGGGGGCTGCCCCTTCCCTTACCCAGGTGCATCCTCTTCCTGCCCTTGTGGTGGGGCAGCAGCATAGGCTCAAACTCCAGATCTGGCACAATCAGGGGCTCGATCCTGTAGGCCACCGGGTCGTACTGCGCAGAGGAGGGGGGCAGTGAGCCAGGGCTCGTGCTCCGCGCGTCTCTCGCGGGAAGGCTCTGCCTCCTCTACCTACGGGGTGGAAGATGTTGAAGAAGCCCCTGCAGGTGGGCAGGCTGTAGTCTGGGTTGATCCGCTTCACCCCTCGCACCGTCAAAAACATCCCGATGGGAGACCCGAAAGCAAAGAAGATGGTGGGTTTATAATCCAGCTGCGGGTAGTTTGCCAAGACCTAGGAGAGAGGGAGGCTCAGATTTGTTCCTGGACAGAGCCCCGCGCTGGTGGGAGGAGCCCTGCTGTTGCCGTCAGGACATGTCACCTGTCCTAAGCCGATGTCCCAGAACTGGCAGTTCCTGCCACCGTTCGCGCTGCTGGGGCCGTGCTGCGATGGGGACCCTGGCCTGGCTCCACCGGCCGCTGCGCCCTGGTCCTGCAGCAACACAGACGGGGACCCCTGGTAGCGTGGCTCCTGCCACGAGCCCACGCCACGGCCCGAGCCCCCCGCCTGCCAGTGAGAGCCCCCTGACCCCCCAAGCCGGGTGACCTGCACCACACCATCACCCATCCGCACCGCCGCCTGCACCCTGCACCCAGAACGAGCGCGACCTCCCCTACGGGCCGCGGGATGGAGCCATCAGGGAACAGGCGGGAGCAGCCAAACAAGAGCCCCCGAGAGCCGCCCGGGCAAGGGTGGCCAGGAGCGAGGAGGTCGGGGTGATCGGGGACCAACCGTACGTGGCGCAGGCTGACGGGAGGTGACCTGGGAGGTGACGAGCTGCGTGGGTGACAAACCTGCATCTCCCTCTGGGAGTTGAAGTAATGGAGGATCTTCGTTCTTGGTCCTAGGGGAATCCCCATTTCTTTAAAGTTCTGATCTGTACACAGGAACTGGAAGGGAAGCAGTCCAGGTGTTGGCAGGGGAGCAGAGCGGCGCGGGCGGTGAGGTATTGCTCTCCTCTCTGATTCTGTTCCTGCTGCACTCCTCGGAGACACTTCACGTGCCAGCAAGGTGTGCACAAGGCAAGAGGGCTGGGAGGAAAAGCAGAGAAGAGACAGCAGAAGAGGAGAGCTCCTTACCATTGCCTGCGGGTCCATCTTCTCCTTCTCAAAAACACCACAGTATTCAGACAGGTCCAGCTTCTTCAGGGCTTCTATTACTTCCTCAGTAACCCTGAGGTCCGAGGCTGTGCTGGGCTCCTGCGAACAGGACAGAGCCATCGGGGTCACTCCCCTCTTCCCCGCGCTCCGGGGTCTCTCCCCGCTGCAGCCACCAAAGCGGGGGGTCGGTGTGAGCTCCCCCCGTACCTCCTGGCCACGCTCCCCCTCCTCGGGACCTGCCTTCTGGTTCGTCAGGAGGTCAAACAAAATGAGCGACCCTGGAAACCAGGACAGAGCATCAGCACCTCGGCGGGGAGGAGCCTGTCTGGGGCGAAGGGCCGGTGCCCTCCCCGCTCCACCGGTCCGGTGGCCTTCGCCCCACCCGTGGGTGAAGCCCCGTACCCAAGCTGTGCCCCGCGATGGACACCCCCCCTTTGAAGAGGGGGTTCCTCTGACGAAAGAGCTGGTACAGGCGGTTCATTTCGGACGCCACCGTGTCCAGGACGGTCTGGCAATAGGTGGAGCTGTTGTAGAAGAAGACGTCCAGGATGGTGTCGTTGATGAAGTGACGCAGGCGGTTGATGCTCGGCAGAGTGATTCGCTCCAGGTCACTGCGAGGGGGGAGGAAAACGAGGAGAGAGGGAATTGGAGGCAGGGGTGCTGGCGAACCCCGGCGCGTTTCTAAAGCAAAGGGCAAGTTCGGAGGAGGATTGTCACCCTCTCAAAGGACGGGTGTTGTAATCCAGAGCCTTGGCTCGTGCCAAGGCTGAAGGCAGAGGATGGCCTGTGCTCTTGTGCTCCAGGCAGGGGTAACGAGCCCAACCTCCCCCTCCCGGGAGCTTCCCGGGGCGCTGCAGAGCAGTGTCTGCCTGCAGAAACAGGGCAATGGGTTTCCAGTGGCCTTTGGCAACGTGCGGGTGCCCACGGCCCCTGCTGGCATGAGCCAGGGAAGGGCAGGAGCCTCTCCTGGCCGCTGGACGCCCATCAGAGCAGGCACCGGCTGCGCTCTGCGAAACGGGACTGCAAGGCGACGGCGGGAGGGAGCTGACATGGGGGAGCTCTAGGGACCCCGTCTGTCCTGCTCACCCCTGCACACTCACGGGTCTCCCTTTGCCCACGGTGGCCACCAGAACACTCAGTTTCCACAGGAGGAGGCTGCCTGTGCGCTCTGCCGCTCCCGCGGACACTTACACGTCGACGCCAGTGGAGTGGAGGGAGCTGTGCCAGTTGACAGGCAGGAATTCCACCCGGCCGATCTGCTGCTGCTCCTGCGCCTTCCTGAAGTGCGCCTGCAGCATGCTCAGGGAAACGTTCCTGAAGTCATTCACTGGGAAAAGAGCATGAATTCTTAGCGAGATCCAGCAGGCCGCAGGACACACCTGCTGCATCAACAACGCTTAATAAGATAAAAGAAAAGATCATTACCAGGGGAAATCCCACCACGGTCTTTAATCTGCTGCTGCTGCTACCCTACGACCTTGAATCTTTAACTACAAGATCAGGGGAAGGCTCCACGTCCCTACGTGTGCGCTTACTGGATCCCATCTGTAACAAGCTTCCCCTCTGCGTGGTCAGGGCATGAACACAGCGGTCAGGACAACAAAAGTACTTTTAGGAATGTAAAAAAAATAAATCTGTGCAAAGATGCACATGTTAGGGAATCCTGAGGGAGGACGTGAACTTGAAATGACTCTGTTCTGCGGGAGAAAGGCTGGTTCCTTTGTTACAAGTGGTCAGCAGCCTTCAAAAAAGTTTAATCAGATGCACGTATAGAAGAGACTGCATTAAAGCAGAGGTATATTTTATAGGAACTAAACAGTCCGCTGTGAAAACTCTCAGCTCCCTTGACTTCTACAAGTTAAATCATGTCGGGCTTCCAGGCAGTTTCAGTGATCACCTCCCCTGCAGAACTGAAGCCCTCAGAGCAAATAATAACGGCTGGGTCAGAGCGGAGCCGCTGGGTTTGGAGCCCTGTGGCCAGCACGGACCCGCAGTGGGTGCTCAGCGCAGGGCCAGGGCCAGCTCCCAACCTCCAGGCAGCCTGCGGGTTCCCCGAGCCAGAAGCAGCATCCCTGGGTTTGCTCTAAAATCACTCCGGAGAGTGTCACACCTCCCCCAGTGAGACTGACCCACAGACGGAGCAGGTTGCTAATTTAGCAGGTTTAGACAATTACTTGGACAATCTGCATCCAATTTGGAAAAGTCCCTATTCTGAGCAGCAGCAGAACACGGTAGTGACAAGCGGCTGCCCAAACCTTTCCAGATGGTGGGATTTAAGGGCTCGGCGAGCATCGCGCTCACGCTCCCCCCGTGGGCAGCACACGGGACCGTGCCACTGGCCGGGGCGGGGGCCGCGGGGGCCACAGCCGGGAGTGTCACCGGCCCCGCCAGAGGCAGCGTGGAAGTGGCACCGGCCGGGCCCCGCACCTACCACACTGGATGATGTTCCTGAAGCGGATGTCGCAGGCCGGGCCGATCCCATGCACCACGAAAACCAGGTGGTCGATCTGCAGCGGCTCTCCTGGGGGAGGAACGAGAGAGTCAGAGCACGGGCCCTGCAAGGGACCTGGCTGCAGGGGGAACCGCCCCGCTGCACCCACGGGCTCTGCGCAGAGCGGAGCTCCCACCCTCACCTCAGCAGGCAACGAAAACCCCTGAGCTAGTGCTCGGGCTCTGCGGGATTTCTCACGTTCCTGAGCTGTCTGTCCTGCTAAGTTCAGCTGCCCACCCTGGGGCATGGAGGAAGGCGAGGAGGCTTGAAGAGCATCTGCCACTGTCAGGCTGGTCCTCGTGGCTCACAGCCCCCGGCCGCTGGGCACGGGAGGGGCAGGACCAGGAGGACGGGGCCCGGCTGCCTGTGCCCTGCCCGCTCTGCAGAGCCCCCCGGCCCCCCACGCTCTGGCATAGGCACCAGGCAGAGTCACGTCCTGTTCTCTACTTCCCACACACTTTGGTTTCCATACGCACTCTCCCGGTTAGACGGGACTAACTGCCTGTCCCCGGCACCGGGACGAGGCCTGAGGCCGCAGTGGGAGCTCAGGGAGAGCTGGGAGGGGGCAGAGCTGACGTGCAGCTTCAGAGACAGGGCGAGCATGTGCCCCAGCATGTGCCCCAGCGAGTCACCGCCAGTAGGTGGGTGCTAAACCCGTGTCCCCACCACGGGAAGAAACTCCTTCACGAACATAAGCGCCGAGACCTCCGGGGTCATTTCAGGCGCTGCCTCCCGCAGCTCTGGTCTTGGGCAGGCGCTGGGAGCTCCCCAGATGCCTGCTGCTCTGGTGCTGGGAGTTTCTCAAAACCATTCAGCTCCTTTCAACAGGATATGCCTCTTGTTTAAAAGGATGGTGGAAGCTTCATTTTGAAAACACAGGGCAGAGAACAAGCTCTGTAGCTTTGTGTGGAGGGGAGAGAGAAGCGAGCTCACCGTTGGGGATCTCGGCAGCGATGTTTTCCACCCCTCTCTTCACAGTCCGAGGCCGACCTTGCTCCGTGGGAGTTGAGCCCCAGTCGTCGGAGGTGGCAGCGGGGTGGTAGTGCACCATCAGCTTATAAACAAGAAGAGCCTGTCATTAAGCCGCCCGGCACCCGCGGTGAAGCAGAGCGGAAGTTCCACTGCAGGAGCCAGCGGGTGACGGGGCGGCACCAGCCTGCGACATTCACCCGTGCCGCTACGAGCCCTTTGCACAAAGGGAGTGAACGGCGGCTCGGGAAGAGACGCTGGGGGGTGAAGCAGACTCTGCTGGCACTGCCCTCGGTCTGCGAACGTCCTCTGGACAAAGCTGATCTCTCAGCAGGCGTGGTTAAAAGGAACAGCAGAAAGGCAGAGCAGAAAGCCTCAAGAGAACAGAAGGGACGTCCGTGCTGGCCAACAAAACGACCACCAGGCCCCTCCTCACCTTTGGGTTGTGCAGGATAATGATTTCTCTGCTGGGGGACTCCAGCTTCTTCTTCCATTCATCCAGGGTCACAGCAACCATGTAAGCTGCCTAAGGTAAAGCACACCCTCCGTGAGTCAGCTGAAGTATTCCCATGAATATTCACCCACTTGGGACATTCCCCACCCCATTTTACGGTGTCTCTTATCAACACACTTTGCGAAAGAGGCAGAGAAATCAGGCAGGTCAAGGTGGAGGAGGCACAGGGTCACCTGAATAGCCTGCTAGAGAGCAGCAGATTTCCCCATCAATTTAGAATTGTGTTTTTTGGTACGTCAGAACACGGATTATTGTGAAGATGTATATTTTTACACACACATATCCCCACATAGGTATCTTTCCACAGAAAAGCCCTCGGCCGTTCACAGCACAGGCCACTGAAGTCTCTGACACCACGTGGCCTTCAGTGGGTCCCCGTGACGACGGTTCCTCCTTCTCCCCTTCACAACCCCCTCGGCTTTGGCGACACCACACGCATAGCGGGGCCGGGGCAAGGGGAGGCCGCCCAGCCACAGCAGCTGGGAGGGACCCTGGCGCTGTGCACAGTTGTTAATCAGCTGCAAACACACCACCCCAAAGCCTCTTTCAAGTTCACATCCTCGGGTGTGACTCTGGTGCCGTCGCCCCATGTGCAGTTTGGGATGTGGGGGCCGGGATGTGACAGTGAGAAGCCCAGATGCTTCTCGGCAAGTCGGATGCTCCCTGACAGCGTGTTTACCTCCAGCTCTTCGCTGAAGGTCTCCGAGTAGGGAACGTACTTATTGTCCTTGTCTCCCTTGTAAAACCAGGTGCAGCGACGCACTTCAGACACCTCCTCCTCCCAGTACACTGCGACGCGCTGCCTCTTCTTCAGGTGCACGTCGTACCTACCCCCCGATGTCGGCACAACCACATCTTCTTTGTCTCTCCCTGCAGGAACCAAGGCCTGAAATTAATCGCGAGAGGAGCAGGAAGGCGCGCTGCCCCGAAGCTGTGCACGGGCCGGGACAGAGGGACGAGGCTGGAGCTTCTCCTGCAGGCAGCACACGCCAGCGGGCTGAGCTCCAGCGGCAGGCAAGCACGGAGCACAGCACCGGGTCAAAGCCAAACCGAGTCAAACCTCCCCCAGAGGCCGAAGGTAAGACGAAGACGGTCAGCTACGACCGTCTTCCCCTCTAGCTCAGGCACGGGCTTACACGGACTCCTCCCGCCTTGCTTAGATGGCAAAACGTGAATCTGGGGCCCTGGCAAGTGCGTTGCTTAACGCTGGAGCTGCGGGTCTCCAGGGCTTTAGGCCGTTCCCCTCTAAAATGGAGAACTCGGCTCAGATCCCAGCACGGATTTCAAATTCCCTTCATTCTGCTGCCGTTGGGGTCCGCGCTCGGTTCGGCAGCGGCTCCGTCCAAAGCTCCCTCGGGGAGGGCGGCCGGGAGCCGGCCTGGGGCGCCGGGGGCTCTGCCCCCCCCCGCAGCACCGGGCAGCACCTCCGGGAGCAGGGAATTGCTCCCCAGCGGGATTTCTGCCGCTGGCGCTCCCATCCCCGCCGGGGGGGCTTTGCAGCACGGGTATATATAATTCAGAGCGTGTATCAGATGAATGAGGTCAGAGCAGTCGATGCAGCCCAGCAGCCCGGTTGTTCACGCGTTCGCACCGCTACGAGCCCTTTGCACAAAGGGAGTGAACGGCGGCTCGGGAAGAGACGCTGGGGGGTGAAGCAGACTCTGCTGGCACTGCCCTCGGTCTGCGAACGTCCTCTGGACAAAGCTGATCTCTCAGCAGGCGTGGTTAAAAGGAACAGCAGAAAGGCAGAGCAGAAAGCCTCAAGAGAACAGAAGGGACGTCCGTGCTGGCCAACAAAACGACCACCAGGCCCCTCCTCACCTTTGGGTTGTGCAGGATAATGATTTCTCTGCTGGGGGACTCCAGCTTCTTCTTCCATTCATCCAGGGTCACAGCAACCATGTAAGCTGCCTAAGGTAAAGCACACCCTCCGTGAGTCAGCTGAAGTATTCCCATGAATATTCACCCACTTGGGACATTCCCCACCCCATTTTACGGTGTCTCTTATCAACACACTTTGCGAAAGAGGCAGAGAAATCAGGCAGGTCAAGGTGGAGGAGGCACAGGGTCACCTGAATAGCCTGCTAGAGAGCAGCAGATTTCCCCATCAATTTAGAATTGTGTTTTTTGGTACGTCAGAACACGGATTATTGTGAAGATGTATATTTTTACACACACATATCCCCACATAGGTATCTTTCCACAGAAAAGCCCTCGGCCGTTCACAGCACAGGCCACTGAAGTCTCTGACACCACGTGGCCTTCAGTGGGTCCCCGTGACGACGGTTCCTCCTTCTCCCCTTCACAACCCCCTCGGCTTTGGCGACACCACACGCATAGCGGGGCCGGGGCAAGGGGAGGCCGCCCAGCCACAGCAGCTGGGAGGGACCCTGGCGCTGTGCACAGTTGTTAATCAGCTGCAAACACACCACCCCAAAGCCTCTTTCAAGTTCACATCCTCGGGTGTGACTCTGGTGCCGTCGCCCCATGTGCAGTTTGGGATGTGGGGGCCGGGATGTGACAGTGAGAAGCCCAGATGCTTCTCGGCAAGTCGGATGCTCCCTGACAGCGTGTTTACCTCCAGCTCTTCGCTGAAGGTCTCCGAGTAGGGAACGTACTTATTGTCCTTGTCTCCCTTGTAAAACCAGGTGCAGCGACGCACTTCAGACACCTCCTCCTCCCAGTACACTGCGACGCGCTGCCTCTTCTTCAGGTGCACGTCGTACCTACCCCCCGATGTCGGCACAACCACATCTTCTTTGTCTCTCCC
>NW_020799128.1:4294649-4299258 GCF_003259725.1 Athene cunicularia | reverse complement strand
CCCTGCCTGCGATCCCTGCCTGCGATCCCTGCCTGTGATCCCTGCCTGTGGTCCCTGCCTGCAGCCCCTGCCTGCCGCGCTGCCCGCAGCTCCCCCGGTACACGCAGCCCCTGTCTGCAATTCCTGCACCCCTCCCCTGCTGCCATCCCTGCCTGCAGCCCTGCTCACGGCCCCTGCCCGCAGTGCTGCCCGCAGCCGCAGCTCTGGGGAGGGTTGTGCAGCCCTGGCAGCGGATCCCTGCCCGAATGCCAGCGCGGGCGGGCGATGCCAGCGCTGATCAGGACTCTCCGACTTAGGCTGCTCATCACGGGCCTAGGCCGGATGCGGGCGGGCAGGGCCGCACCTGCCTTCGTGCCAGCTGCCTCCCGCTCTGCAGCAGAAGCCGCGAGGTTCTGCCCCAGCGTTCGTGTCTGGGCCCTCCCGCGGCCCTTGCGCTCGGCGGAGGTTGGGAAACCCCCTTCTGGCGGCGGGCGCGGAGCGAGAGGCAATGCCAGGACGGGCGTTTGGTTTCTGCCGAGATGAGCCTCGTGATAAAGAGCGACACTCTTTCTAATTTGGGGTTCTGTGATGTGGGTGGATGCTGGAAGATAAACCAGTCACCAGGGATCATCCTCCCAGCGCTCAGGGAACGGCCGGGAGGGTGAAAATCCTCACTCTGGCGTCTGCAGAGCAAAGGGCCGCGAGGGCCGTCCCCGAGCCCGGCCCGCCAGCTCGGTGCTGATGCGGCTCTGGCCCGCGCCGCCGCTGCGGCATCTCTCTCCCTTCGCATCGTCATCGCGGCAGTGACCCACTTTGGTGGCAGCTTTGCAGGAGGCGGGAGGCAGCGGGGACAGCTGCGGGGGGTTGCCGCAGGCTGCGGGGTGGAAGGGGCAGCCTGAGCCCTGCACTCAGCGCTGGGGGAAATGTAAAACCCACCGGGGGACGCGGAGCCGTCCCGCAGGCACCGCTTCTGTCCGAGCTGCTCAGATAACTGGCCCCGCCAGGGTGACACCCTGCCCCTCCAGCCCACTCCGCAGCGTTCTGCCCGTGCTTTGATCCAGAGGTTTATAGAACCCTCTGCCCCATCCTTCCCATGTGCGGGTCTTAAAACTCCGGAAGAGGTAATATTGTAAAGGAACGTGTCACCTCGATCGGTTCAGCACCGAAACACCAAAGCACCAGGCCACCTCCCCCCATTCTGGCTGCCCTGCATGCCACGCGCATACTTTCAGCTTTGATTATGGCCACGTAAAGGCCTCACCCTCGCAGGAAACCTCTGTCCCAGCCCACGGAGCACTGGAGAGCCCCGCTGGCGTGTGCGTCCCCCCCTGCGACTGCACTGCGGAGCTGCCGCGTTCGCAAGGCATCGGGATCGCTCCGCACTCCTCCTCGCACAGCCACAACCTGCTCGCCTCCTCTCCCTGGCAACTGACAGCCGAGGGAAACGAGTACCAGAGCAAACAGGAGGCTGTAAACAACACAGTCTGGGGCCTGATGCAATTCTTGCCGCTGGAACAAATGCAGAAGGTGAAGTTTCAGCCGGGCCACAGAGCTCGGGCTGACTGACCCGGCCGCGGGCTTCTCCTGCCCCGCACCTGTGAGCGGTGACTTGCTGCAGCACTTCTGGTAACTCCCCGTCCTCCAGCTCCACCCACGGGACTTTTCAGTTTTTGACTTTTCTAGGAAGTGGCCCGTTAGGTCTCTTTGGGTATTTGCGTTCCTTTTTCACCCCCTTCACAGCCTTGTACAGCCAAACCCTGTGGGAGGTGCTGAAGGATGAGAACGGGCCTCGGTCATGGAGCCGAGTCTGCTGGCAACCCTGGAGCACAGGCTTTCTGCCCCCACCCCAAGGACTGCTTCAGAGCGTTCGATGGTGTTTGTTGCCTGTATTCCCTTTCAAAAAACCTAAATAAAGTTATTGCTCTATCAAGCTAATTCAATGAACCCACAGCGGTCTCTTGGGAAAGATTTCGGGACATGAGAGGCAGCATTTAACAAGACTCAACGAAAAGATGAAACGAAAGGGGCAGAGACACCGCAGTGCGCTAAGTTTAAAGAGCCACCGGCAGCGAGGCCGGTCGGGTGAAACCAGCCCTACAACGGGGATTTTCACAAAAAGAAACAAACCCAAAGCACGGATTAATTCCTGGAGATGCTGCTGACACTGCTGCCTTTATCAGGGGAAGAAAGCCAGCACTGTCTGGGGCCGGGCCAGCGCTGCTGCGTGCAGGCGGTGACAGGGCACTGCTCTGTCCACCCTGAGCTGCTTTTTCTCCCAGTGTAGCCATGGAAGCTCAGAATTTCACGCTGTATCCAAGGCAGAGGCAGCCTGGCCTGGCTGCTCCCTGCCTGACAAGAGGAAATAAAACAGCAACCGAGCATTGACCCGTCCCAGAACATTCGGCTCTGTCCTGGCCCACCTCGGACACGGCCGTTTTTGCCGGCTGACAGCCACGCGTGACCACGGACACGTCCAACAAGCTGCAAAGGTCAGTGCGGGAGCAATGTGGGACCTGCCAGGTGCCCTCGGGACATCGGCCACCGTCAGCCCGCAGAGGGCACAGACAAGGCCCTCCCAGCCTCGGGCACACCGACCCCCCCCCCAGACCCTTCCAAAACTCGGCCACCGGCCCCAGAGCCGCGGCAGAGGCTCCCGGAGCACCCGCACCGCTTGAGAGGGGAGGGGGCACCCCCAGAACAAGCATTCCCAGGGGTAACTGGCTGCGTTCATCCCTAAGCTGGGCCACTGGGACAGCCTGGCATCTAAGTTACACAACCTTGCCCACAACTTTAAAGAAAAGAGACTCTGACACCTTAATTACAAAAGAACATTTAAAAGTTGTCAGGGTTTATTATCTCGTCACACAGAGTAATGACTCAACACGTTGTGACCAGGTTAACAGTGGGCCGAGCTGCTCCCAGCTCTCGAGTGGGATATGGAACCTGCAGCGTGTGAAGGACGTTACAAATAGAAAGTGGATTTGCACCCAAGTGACCCGGAAAGCATCTCCAAGCACACCGCCGTCTCGCATTGCTCTGCTCTGACACTGTTCCTCTGGTTCTACCTCCTCGTTTCAGCCCAGAACTGAGGTCCCAGCCCACGTCCCCGTGTCAGGGGGGGACACACACCACGGCCTGGCGAGAGGAGGAGCAGCGCAATGTGGCGTGTGCCCGTGCCGGAGGGCTGCCAGCCTGGGCCCTTCCTGCAGCGCCTGAGCGTCGCTGCCTGAGCACACCAAGACCAAACAGAACCCCACGACGACACACGAGGTTTTATGGCGAGGAAGCTGAAGCTGAAAATACACGCAGGGACCAACCAGCCCAGAGCCTTGGCTCGTGGCTGCACGCAGTGGTGCCACGGTGACCACATCTGACAGGTGCTGCGGCGGTTTGAGGAACTGCTGTGGCTGCAGGAGGCACCGACCGAGGGGCCTGGTTTGGGCAGCTCTGTGCCGTCATCTTCCTCCTGCTGATGAGGAGGACGCAGACCCCCGCGGAGACTTCTGCACTGTCAGCACCTCAGGTGCTTCCACTTCTCCGAAACCTGGAACAAACAAACAATCCAGTTTGCTGCTCCAGGCCTCTCATTGTTTGTCCATTGCCAAGTTATTTATCGGGGCTGGGCTTCTGGGTGGGTTATTTTTGGTGGTTTTGGTTTTTCATTTTGTTTTTTTAACTCGGGGCTTATTGCTATTCCATTGTCAAGAGTGCGTAGCAGAAAGAGCTGAGATTTAACAGAACTAAAACTCTTTGGAACCTCAACAACAGGCTCTGTGTTGTGGCTGATGTGCTTTCACAATCCCTTTCTTTCCAGTGTTTCCAGTATGGCCTGAATTCTGTGGACGGACTCTTTCCTGGCCTGCCGAACACTGTCCTGGCCACCGGTCTCAATGGAATCCAGTTCCAACAGCAGCTTGGTCAACATCTCCTCCAGAAGCCGGTAGGATTTATCTGTCTTTTTTCCTACAAATTCATCTACCTCTTGCTCCAGCTCTTCAGCCTCCCCCATAATGTGGAGGATTCTCTGAATCTCTGGCTGGATGGCTGCAGAATTTGTTGAAGGCTGCTCACCAGGTTTAGAACCAGCCTCCCGGTTCCTAGCCGACAGCTTCCGCGGTGCAGCGTCGTACATCTGGGGCTGTGCGCTGTACTGCACCTTGGGGGGCAGGGGGGGCGGCCTGTGGGCATTCATTGTCCCGGGGTGCTGGTGATCGACGTTGTAGTAGTTGTGCTGGTTCACACTTTGCTCGGCTTTGTCATAAGCAGCATCCTGCAGTCAGAAGGGAAAAAAAAAAAATCTTGAAGTGCATTTCCCTTAAAGGCAGCGTTTAATCTCTCACCCTGTCCCGGCGGGCAGGGCTGAGCTGCGTGTGCCGGGGGACAGGCCAGGGACGTCACACATCGGGACGGCCCTGCGGGAAGTCCCGGAGAGGGACACAGACCCACAGGGCAGATCCCCGGCCAGAGGCGCGTGTCTGGGAGAACCAGCGTGAGCCCTGGGCGCGCGTTACCTGTCAGTAGGGAGATGGAACTAGATTGCAGCAGGGTCTGGAGAAAGCCACGTTTCTTTGCAGGTAGCACACGTCGGAGCTGTTCCCAGGTAACGGCGGCCCCCCCACCCCCAGATCCC
>NW_020799128.1:4292150-4294599 GCF_003259725.1 Athene cunicularia | reverse complement strand
GTATAAGAGACAGCCCCCCACCCCCAGATCCCCCCCGTCAGGGCTTGCCAGCCCTGGGGACCAAACCTCTGGGGAGTCATCTGACTCCTATCAAACCCAGAGAAGGCTGAGATGAGCAGATGCCCCCAAAGGCATAGTTTCCTTACTTTTTTTTGCTTAAAACATTCCTCAGCAGAGGACGACTGTGCCCAAAACAAGCACCTGCAGAGGAACACTAGAGTCTGCTGCAGCAGCGTCTGCAGACTGACCTGCGGGTGAGCCCCGTGCTCTGTGCTGGAGGATTTCTGACACTGCTGCTGCTTGAGAGAGGAGTTGGACAACCGAGACGAGGTCTGACCCATTTCAAGACCTGCCCTGAGATGTCTGGTATCTCCAGTACCTTTCTGGAATTACAACCGTGGATTTGGGTCTCCTGCATGCAAATAGATTTTGCCAGCAGCACTCTGGATACCTGCTGCTTTGTTTCTACCTGAACTGGCTGTGCTGGGAAAAAGGGGCATTCCCAGGAGACAGAGGCAGGTTTTGAGGAAAGCTGTGTGATGTGGGAGGCCTGGCCACAGCCTCGCGCTGTGGGAGCACCGACCGTACCTTCGAGTCCCACGCAGATGGGAGGGGGGGGGCTCCGCTGCCAGGCCACGGCAGATGCGATTCGGAGGCGAAGGGGTTCCCGTGCGAAGCGGCGGCGGCCCAGGCGTAATGCGGCTGCGCCCCGTAGACGGCGTGAGGAGCCCACGTGTCCTCCGGGGCTCGGGGCTGCGGCGGAGGCCCCTGCGCCGTGACCCCCGGGCTGCCGTCTCCGTATGGGTACTGCGGGATGGGCATTCCCGGGGTCTGCGAGAAGAGGGGGGGGGGGAACAGGAGTTACCCCTGGAGTCACTCCGAGCCCTGCTCCCTCCAGGCAGCACTGGAAACAGCTGCAGCCTTGGCCTCGCTGCCTGATTCCTGCTCTCCTGGCCCACGAGCTTGGAGCCTCTGGAGAACAGGGCGACCACCAGTTTTTATAAGACTAGAACCAGGCAAGGCAAGCTGCTCAGGGCACAATGGCCACCAGGACCCACGGATCCATCGGGGGAGGCACTGGGGGCTTTCCCTCCTCTGCAGCCCCGTAAAACAACTCCTTGTGCCCCAGGAACTGCAAACCTAGCAGTTGCACCAACACCGGGGCTGGAAATTCCTGTGGCCAGTGCTTGGCCTCTTACCTGCGGTGGGGAGTAGCCAGGAACCTGCGGCCTCCTGAGAGAGGACCCTTCGGCGGGGCAGTCCGGCGTGGCGTAGCTCCAGGGGGGAGCTGGCGACGGGGGCCGGTACATGCCCGCAGACTCCACCAGGTAGGGGGGCTGCGGGGGCCCCGAGCAGTAGTACCCCCGTGCCTGTGGCAGGCCGGCGTAATGCGGGGCAGCGGGAGCCGGGGGGTACGGGGGGCTGTAGGCTCCGTTGGCGTAGGGAGAATCCATTGCCTGGGGAAGAGGGAAGAGCAGAGGAAAGGTGACGGCCGTGGGGAGGGGCAGAATGTCCGGCCCAGCAGCAGCCAGGGGAGAGGACTGGCCCTTCCTGCGGCGTTTTTGTCCTCAGGCAGATCTGCCCCGGTTTTAGGTTCTGCTCCAACACAACGTTGTTGGCCGTTGCCAGTAAACACCCGTCTGGCTGAGGCTTTGCCCCTGCAGCACGTGCGGGCAGGCGGGAGCGCGGGGGCCTTACAGGGGGAACGCGTTTGTCTGGAGGGCGGGAAGAGAGGGGACACTAAGCTGAAACCCACCCGTCACCCCGCTAAGCTTCGCCCACAGACAGGCGCCCGGTGCCTCACAGCAGGCAGCTCTGAGGAGGTTCAACCACGTCGGTGTAGTCACCGACCAGGGGGTGAAAACACGCCAGGAAAGTTCCTTTTTCGGTCTGCAAACAGAAACGATGCGAGCGGATGGGATCTACCAGTGCTGGGACCTGGGGAGCGGGTGTTCGGATCCCCCGTGGGAGCCGTCGGGGTGAACTTGACCCAAAGGTCTGTCCGGCCACCTGAACGTGCTCCCGATGGACATCGACCGCAAGTTCCCGTCTGACCACGGAGTGACAAGTTCGCACCAGGAGCTCGCGGGTGATCCCTGGAGCTTTGGGCAAAGCTGTTTTCTGCCTGCGAGCTTCTTCACGGCGGAGAGACCCCATCCCCCGCGGGCTGGGAGCTGTGACAGGCCCGGATCAAACCTGCACGTCCCGCAGGATTAAAACAAAGCGCGGTTCTGCCCGGGCAGCAGACGGGCTCTTTGGAGAGAGCAAAGCCTTTCTCTCCGCCCAGTGTTTGTGCAACGGCCCCTAAAAACAGCTGCTGCTGCGATAAAACTGATAAATCACAGACCCGGTGCCTCTGCCCCCCCCTCCGTCCCGCCGGAGCGGCTGCGGTGGAAATGCCGCCGCCCGCGGGGCTCCGCCGTGCCCCGACCGGGGGGGACGCGGCTCC
>NW_020799128.1:4287893-4290715 GCF_003259725.1 Athene cunicularia | reverse complement strand
CTGCCGCGGACGGCGTCGCTGCGGGGGGGAGCAGTTCACGCACGTCGGTGGTTTCCCCGCGCTGGATATTGGGGGGGCCGGGGGCGTTAATCTCACGCGCGGTCGTGGCTGACACACACCCCCACACCCCCACCCCGCTCTCCCTATCCCGCAGAGAAGCACCTGGTCCTGCTGCGGGACGGCCGGACGCTCATCGGGTACCTGCGCAGCATCGACCAGTTCGGTACGTCCGCCCCGGGGGCTGCCGGGGGCTTAGGCCGGGCTTTGGACCCGCTCCGGTGAGCAGGGCTTGGTGGGGAGGAGGGGGGGAGCCCCACGGTGCCCGTCGGTGTGAGCTGAGCGATGCTCCCGTCGGGGCTGCACTACCAGAGCTGTGCCCATCCCAAGCGGTGGCTTAACAGAGCCTGGCTTTGGGGAGGGTTCCCGGTTTCGTGGTCCCTGCTTGGCGCTGGGCCAGGCCCGAGCAGGAGGACACGTTTCCTTGGGGAAAACCAACGTGAGTTTGACAAGAAATCCCTTCACTTGCACGCAGAGCGGTGGGGCCGCAGGTCGTGGTTCCGTGTCGTGGGTGAAACACCGGCCTCAGAGCTCCACGGGGGCTTCTCCCGGGACCGGCTGCTCCCCTGCTCCTGCAGCCCGGCGCTGGTGCTGGGACGTCCCTTCGGGGCAGGAATAGCCCGGGATGCGCGGGGCAGTGTCTGCGCTCGGGCCTTGCCCAGACCCTGCGGCACCAGCGGGGCCGGGGCTGCCCTGGGCTGGGCCCCGCGGGGCTGAGCTCGATCCTGCCCGCGGGAGCTGCAGGGGGGGGCTGCCCCGCGGCACCCCGGGAGCTCCCGTGCCTGTCAGTGCCCTCAGTCACCCGACCCAGGGGATCTGCTGAGGGCTGGGACGGGGCTGCTCGGGGTCCCGGCCGGGATGAGCCACTTCACAGCTGGAAAACAGCGGAACTGGGACCTGTTCTCTCTCTCGATCCCTGCAGCAAACCTGGTGTTGCACCAGACTGTGGAGCGCATCCATGTGGGCAAGAAGTACGGGGACATCCCTCGAGGCATCTTCGTCGTGAGAGGCGAGAACGTTGTTCTGCTGGGGGAAATAGTACGTAAGGAGCTGCCCCTGCCTGCGCCCCGCCCCGGTGTTTGCCGTGACTCCAGGCAGCGCTGCGGAGGCACGGACTGTCTGTCTGTCTGTCTGCTGTCAAATACAGTCACAGTCCTGCTGCGGGGGGTGAAGTTTGAGCCCCCTCCCAGGGCCGGTTCAGCTGAGCTGTCGCAGAGATGCCCCCGTGCAGCCAAGGAGGGGGGGGGGTGAAGGTGCCATCACGCAGCTGCGGCTCCTCTGGGACGACACGGGGGAGGCGAAAGGCATCGCGGGGGGAGGCGTGGAGGAGCCCCGGCCTGCGTGTGGTGTTGCTGGAGGGTGACATTAGTGCCTGCCCATGGGGCTGTCACCTCCCCGCTGCCTCGGCACCGGGGGACACCAGGATGGGCTGGGGAGGAGCCAGGTGCTGTCTGCTTTGGGCTGAGCTTGGGGAGCCCCCTTCCATGGACGCCTGCCCCGGGGGGGTCCCAGTGCCTCCAGCACCTACAGTTTCTGTCACCTCTACCTTTTGTTGGGACTCGCAGAAGCTGCGTGGGCACGGGCTCCCCTGGAGGAGACTGTCCCGTGTGTGCAAATCCGGGAGCGGGACCCGGGGCGGGGGACCCGGGTGCTGACAGGCCCGAGCCCCCCGGCCACCCTCCGGCAGCTCAGCGGCTGCTCCTCTTGCAGGACCTGGAGAAGGAGAGTGACACGCCGCTGCAGCAGGTCTCCATCGAGGAGATCCTGGAGGAGCAGCGGGTGGAGCAGCAGGCCAGGCAGGAGTCAGAGAAGCTGAAGGTGCAGGCGCTGAAGGAGCGGGGCCTCTCTGTGCCGCGGGCGGACACCCTGGACGAGTACTGAGTGCCCCCCTCGGACCCTGCCCCCTCCACCCGCGGCGAGGGCTGCTCCGCCGTCTGCTCGTGCCCGGGCAGGTCTCTTTGGAAAGGAGGGTTTTTTATTTTCAGATTGTGTTTTCTGTGGCACAGATCACAAAAAAGAAAAAATCATGCCTTTAGCTTCTCCTTGCGGAGAAGGAGGAGAGGAGGCATTCGCCTGCCCTCGGGGGTGGCCGAGCGTGAGCGTTTGTGTTCAGGAGACAAATCGCTGGGTCCTTCAGGTTTGTTTGCTTTTTCCTCCTCACGGGACTCTGGGTGAGAGTTTTTCCTTGACGTGTAAATAAATCCTTGATCTCAACCGCAGTGATTTTGCCCATGTTTGGGATCTGGTGCTTTCCCCTCTCTTGGAACAGTCACCCTTGTGCCAGCTCCTGTCCCCATCAGGCGCCACACGGGGAAGACAGGACCCGTGGTCCTGCCAGAGTGGGGTGAGATCCCTTCGGGGAGCAGGACTGGGGTTCCCCTGCGTACCCCCTGCACCCCAACAAGGGCTGCCAGCTCCCCCCAGCCTGGCTGTGGCTGTTCCCCTGCAGCTGAGCCCACGAATTGCTGGCTAAGGAAGAGCTGCTGCAGCTGGGCTGGCACAGCCACACCTGGGCCACCGGCAGCCCCTGGGCCACTGACTGTCTCCTCTGGGGGAGCTGGTGGGGCTGCGGCAGGTTGGAGGGTCCTTCGTGTTGAGCTCGTCCTGGTGCTGTTGGGGTCTTGGGTGACAGGGTCGGGTGGGAACCGTCCTGTGCTGCGGGGTTGGTTTTGGGCAGCTGCCAGGCCCTGGGAGCCTCGGTGGGGTCCCCCTGTGAACCCCCTTTTTGGTTCATTTCCCAGTGAAGTGAAACTCTCTTGGGGAAG
>NW_020799128.1:4272406-4286819 GCF_003259725.1 Athene cunicularia | reverse complement strand
CGGGTGGGTCGGGGCCTCATCCTGCCCTGGGCAGGCGAGCGGTGCTGGAGCACGCGTGGGTTCAGCCGTGCCCCCTCCTGCCCCAGTGCAGAGGCACCTTCCCGGTGCCCGAGGTAGGTGCTGGGACCCGAAACCCGTCCCCAATGCCTGTGGCACTGCGCGGTGTTGGTGCCATTCCCAGTGCTGTCCCCGGTGCCGCAGGATTGCTGCCGTCCCTTCCCCTCGCAGCAGCGTGTGACAGCGGGACCCCGAGCGACGTCCGGAGAGATGCCGAGGTCCCGTCAGGAGCCGGTGAGTGTCCTGGGGGCGTCCCCATCAACCCGACCCCCCCCGAGGGCTCTGGGTGCCTTTCAGCGCCACTCGGGGCACTGGCTGTCCCTGTGTCCCCTCCTGAGGGGCACAGAGGGGTTCGTGCCCCTCCAGCCCCCCCAGCCCGGAGCTGGAGGAGCCGTTCTGCCCGGGCTGTTTTGGTTTTCTCACACACAACGGCGTGTCCTTGTGCCGAGGCCTTGTGCCCGGCGGCGCCTGCTCCCTCTGGGATAACCGCGGGCCTGGCTGGTTCGCAGCTGGGGGGTCTCCCCGGTGCTGTGTCCCCCGGCCAGGGGGCTCCAGCCGCCTCACCAGCAGGGCAGGGGGGCAGGGGGGGGCTGGGGGCGACGCACCGTGCTGGAGGGTCTCCCCCACTTTCCCCAGGCACCACAGACCCACAAGCTCCATGCTGGGGGTTCCCAGCAGCAGTTCGGGGATTTCAACCCCTCCTGATTTTTCCTCCCGCCGTGTGCAGGTGCATGGGGGGCAGGTGGAGGAAGCTCAGCCCGAGCGAGAGCTGCGGGAGGGACCCTGGAATCGCTCCTGTGCGGGGCCACAGCACCAGTGGGCGAGCAGGAGCGTGGCTGCGGCCGGGTTTTCCTGATAAACCTGTGGGAAGGGGATAGTGCAGCTTCTAGCTTCCTCCTGGCCCCACCAACATCGCCAAGGTGTCTTCTCTCGCACGTGGTGAACAGCAGACCCAGCGAGGAAGAGGAGCTGTCCCAGGGCACAGTGGGACCATTCCCAGGTGGCAGGTAGGACCCGACTCATCCCGGGGGGCTCGACGGGCAGGCTGGAGGACACGAGAGGTTCCCCGGGGCCCGGCCGCTGGCGCAGCGAGCGGTTGACCTCCCCCTTGGCCAAGTTGTTGCAACAGCGGGGAGGAAGGTCAGGTTCCCCGCAGGAGGGTGCAGGGGCTGACGTCAAAGGAAGCAGCTGGTGATTCACGGGTTCTTGGGAGCGCTGGTCTCTGGGGCCGTAACTCATCCCAGAAATGTCATTTCATCCTTGAGTGTTATCGCTCCTCTGCCATCACCCACCGCTCCCAGCCCCGCGGCAGATAAACCAGCCTCTGGGGGAGGTACGGGGGCTGCTCTGTGCTCCAGGCCCAGGTTCCGCAGCTTTCATAATCTTAATATTCAGCTTTATGGAGGATGAAGACGGGCTGCGCTTGCACGGGGCTCTGTGGGGCAAGGGGGAGGGCTGTGCACCCTCCAAAATACTTGTGTCCGTGCCACAAAGCATCCCCAGTGCTGCCCAGCCATGCACGGCCATCCCAGGTGTCCCCCGGTCCCCCCACCCTCACGGGGTTTGGGCTCGTGCACTGGGGCTTCAATGTGCCACTGTGGTGGGGCGCGGTCCCCTGGTTCTTGTGTCCAGCCTCAGCTGGGGTTGGGCTGAGCCTGGCTCTGGTTATTCTGGGATGGTTGTGCTGTGAGACGGCGTTGTCCCTCGTTATCCCTTGTTGTTATCTGTCATTGTTATCCGTTGTTGTTATCCGTTGTTGTTATCCGTTGTTGTTATCCGTTGTTATCTGCCGTTGGCTGTCAGAACTGATTGTTATCCCCCGTGATCCGCAGGTGATGATGGAGCAGGTCCTCGTGGATTATCCCTGGCCCGGGGATCTCCCACAAAGCACCGTGTGAGCGGGGCAGGGTGGCCGTGCCTCTGCCAGGACCCCGGGGCTGGCTGGACCCCACCGCGCCAGTGCCGAGCACCAGCACGTGTCAGCCCATGTGCGCGCGGCCGCTCGCCGGACACGACCCGTGGCCCCGGCAGATGCGTGAGGAGCCGGGGCTGGCCTTGGCCCTCCGGGCCCTGTCGTAAGTGATGGCTCTTATCTCCCTGCTGACAAGCCAGCATCCTTCAGCCGGCGTACTTAAGGCTGAGAGCCCGGAGGGCCGGGGCAGAGGCACCCGCTCGTCGCAGACACCCGCCCGCAGCCCGCAGCTCGCTCCAGCCCAGGGAGATGCTTCCCGCCACCTTCAAGCTCTGTGCTGCCATTTCCTACCAGAACCTGCGCAACATGACCGGTGAGGGGCTGGGGGGCCGGGGGAGCCCCTCTGCATGGGCTGTCTGCAGTGGGAGGGGGCTTGAGGCTCTGGGTTCGCCCCTCCCCATCCCATCCCATGGCGCTTTCTGGGGTTTGTGTTTTGTCTCCGTCGCCCTTTTTGCTGCCAGGACTATTGCCGGGGTCTGGGGGGGAGCGGAGGGTCGCTGCAGGTAATGCTCCCGCTGGCTGTAAGGGTTTTGTGTTCTTGTACTCCATTTCCTACAGCCTTTTCCGAGCATCCCCGTGATTGCTCCTCGGTATTTTCACGACTCATCTGCTCCCAGCACGCTGCGTGGCTTAGACCTGGAGCAAAGCCCGGGTTTGTGTAGGACTGTTTCTGTCCCAGAGCAGCGCTGGGGCAGTCACCTGCTCTCTGCGCCTGTGGGGACTCCAGCTGAGGCAGCAAGCAGAGACTTTTTCAGTGTCGTTATGTTTAAATTGGAAAAAAAATAAAATACATTAGCCAGCCCTCTGTGGTGCGGTGCTGGCGGGTGATGCGCTCTCTGCTCTCAGGTCTGAGAAGACAAGCTGCCGTTGCCATCAGCCAGGAGCTGAGCAAGCTGGCCTGCCGCGGCGCGGGGCCCAGCGCCTGGGTCAGCCAGGTTCGCAGGAGAAGCTCCTTGCTCAGTAAGTGACCAGCGGACGGGGCTCTGCCCCCTCCTGAGGGGGGGCGACCGTCAGGGCTCGGGGGAGGGCTTGGAGGAAAAGCTGCTCACAGGGAGCCTGGGCGTTTGCCAAACAAAGGGCGAAGGCAGGCAAGCAGCGGGAATTGAGTTTCCTTCTCCAGCCCCCGGGCACGGAGAAGTGTATTTATTTGATGTAGATAAAGCTCATCTGGCGCGAGGGTGCATGCGTCAGCGGCGCAGTGTCCTTACACTCCTGCTTCTGTCCGATCCCGCGCAGGCTCGAGGCTGGAGGAGCAGCTCTTCAGTGAGGTGGAGATGTCTTACATCAGGCAAGGAGAGGAAGCCCTCCAGAAGTCGCTCAGCATCCTGGGGGACCAGGACGGCTGGAAGACAGAGACAGTGCTGGTAGGGGCTCTGCTTGGCGACAGCCTGACGCGCTCCTCCCGCACGTGGCCTTGGTGTTGATTCTGTGCCCCCCTCGCCAGGGTAACGGGGACAGAGTCCTGAGCAAAGTGCTGCCAGACGTGGGCAAGGTGTTCCGGCTGGAGGTGGTGGTGGAGCAGCCGCTGGCCGCGGTGTACGGCGAGCTGGTGGACAACATGGAGCAGATGGGGGACTGGAATCCCAGTGTCCAGCAAGTCAAGGTGGGAAGCAGCTGCCAGAGCCCAGCGCCGGGGCTCACACCCGGGGGCTGCCCCGGGAGGGCTGAGGAATCGCTCTGCCCATCCCAGCGGGAGCACAGGGATTGCTCCACATTTTTAAGGAAGGGAGAAGCCAGACTTTCTCTTGGCTGCTTCCTCTGTGCTGCAGCTGCTGCTCTGCAGGTGATGTGCTCCTGCGTTACGGCGCCGCTGTCACCCGTCCAGTTACTGCAGGAGGAACAGCACAGTGCCCCAACGGGCAGGGACGAGCGTTTTGCTATTTCACAGCTTCTCTGGCATAAGAGAAGCATTGAGAGAAATATCTTCCCTTTGCAGATGTTGAAAAGTAACATTCTACATTCTGGGATGAAGCAGATATTTGCAGTTTTTCTCCCAATAAACGCTGAGGTTTTGCATTTCAACACGTGAGCTGTCAGCCATCTTTGCAGCAGATGCTTCAAATTAATGTTTTTAATTCTGAACTCTGCAGATTCTCCAGAAGATTGGGAAGGACACAGTGATCACCCACGAGAAGGCAGCCGCTACCCCCGGCAACGTCGTGGGGCCACGGGACTTCGTGAGCGTGAGGTGCTCCAAGAGACGCGGCTCCACCTGCGTCCTGGCCGGCGTGGCCACAACGCACGGGGCGATGCCGGAGCAGGAGGGGGTGGTCAGGTGAGCAGGCGCCTTTGGCAGGCACTTGAGGGGGTCCGGGGGGGTGGTGTCAGGATTCCCACGCTGGCCTGGGGGCGCAGGTGAGATGCGTCTCTGAGGGGGGCTCCTGTCCCCTTGCAGAGCCGAGAACGGCCCCACCTGCATGCTCCTGCGCCCGCTGCCCGGCAGCCCCTCGCACACCAGGCTCACCTGGCTCCTCAGCATCGACCTGAAGGTAAGTCAGGCCTGCAGCTCAGTCCAGCCTGCAGCTCAGTCCAGGCGGGAGGTGCAGCCCGGGCTCTCTCCTCTCCTCTCCGCAGGGTTGGCTGCCCAAGACCGTCGTCAACCAGGTCCTGGCCCAGACCCAGGTCGACTTCGCCAACCACCTCCGGCAGCGCCTGGCCCAGCCGCCACCTGCTGCCCCCCCTGAGGGGTGTAACAGGCAGAAGCACGTTAATTAACAAGACCTTGGTTAATTAGCACAGGCTGTAAGAGTAGACACCACTAATTGAGTTTCAATCGATAAATAAACCAACCTTTATTTATTGAAACCAACTGAATTAGGGACCCAACTCAGTCAGCACCTGCTCACTGTGCAAATGCAGGACCAGAACTCGGCGGGATGAAGTCAGCCCACCCTGCCCTGGCCCCACGGAGCAGGTGCTGCCTCAGCCAGGTCCCTGCACCCACCCTGACCAATTAGTTTCAATGACTAAAGCAACCTTTATGTAGTGGTGTCTCCTGTGGCTAACAAGGGAGGCAGGAGGACCAGCACATGCTCAGCTCCTCCCCTCAAAACACACGTTTTACTCCCTTCTCCCCCCACCCAGTGAAGCAGCTCTAATTTATTTTTCCTGTACAGCCACATACAACGTGTCAAACTATTTATTGACTCAAAGCTCTGCAGTGATGATCATGTACAACCTGTCAAGGAGAGCATCAGCTTGAGAGATCTCTACAGTGTAGCTACTTTGAGTTTAAATCTCCTTTGTCACAAGATAAAAGAGAAAAAAAACCACACAAAGAGAAGAGTTAAAGCCTTTATTTTTAAACTGGCTTCCAGTTGGGGGGTGTGGGGGGTTGTGGTGTAAAAAAAAAAAAACGGTTTGGACAGAAGCCCAAATTTCAGTCTTCCATGCAGTAGTCTTGTAATGACACCCTTCCTGGGCTGGGAGCTGGGGGGTACAGTCAGCCCCCCCCAGCTGAGCAGAAGTGGGGTGCTGCTGTACCCCATGTAGGCACAGCAGGCAGGGGCAGGTCCAGCCCGCGCCAGCTGCCAAGGGATGGGGGCAGCAGCGGCCGGGACACCGGGGGGGGGAGGTCACTGAGGGCTGGGAGAGATGCCCAGGACCAGCACAGCACCCACCCGGTGGGGGGGACACAAGGCAGCAAGGCCCTGGGACACCCGCCCCCAGGAGCAGCCTCGGCTTGGGGGTGTCCGCTGGTCGGTGCTTGCTCCGAGGGGTGCGTGTTCCTTGAGAATAAAACCCCCGGGCCGTGGCTGGGGCTGCGGCTGGTCCCTCAGGGCTCCCAGGGGGGGCTGCGCCGCCCGTCCACCTCCGTCTCCACGTGGTAGAGCACGTCAGCCAGCGTGTGCTCCACCACCGCCCCCCAGCCCATGTCACTCATCTGCGGGAAAGGAGGAGGGGACAGGCTCAGGACCAGGAGGGACAGGCCCTGTTCCAGGGGCCAGGACTGCTTCCCTCCTCAAAACACGGGGGGCAGGGGGGGAACTTCCAAGTGTTCCCTTAAACCAGAATTCAGCCTCTTACTGATAAAAGAGGCTAAACCAGGCAAGAACAGGGACTTCATCTGTCAACAGGAACGAGACAGGTTAAAATTTAGCTATGGTATTTGTTAGGCTATCTGTCCTTAAATAATTTTGAATGCAGTCCGAGTCCAAAGCCTGAAGTGGATGGATAGAGCCTTGGTATAAATCAAAACCCACCACCTTTGGTTTAAACACTTAAAGGGGGTGGGGGGAGAAGCTTCAGTTCTTACTCACCGGACGGTAAGTGATATCTCTGGGTGGATACTTGAAATACGGCCCAAAGTTTATAGAAACCTGTGGAAGGTAGGGTTGTCATGAGAGCAGGAAAACCAGGCCAACTGCTTTAGTCTAGGCCCTCGCCCCCTCCTGCTCCTGAGCCTGCCCACGCCCCCTGCGAGCCCACGGAACATCCCGGGCAGGGTTTGATAACGTCCCATCACCCAGCAGCCTTGGCCCAGAGTCGCTTCACTGAAGGAACTCCCACCTTCCCCTCCTGGACACACTCCCCCCGTTACTAAAACCACGACAGACTTAGGAACCACCTTTCATAGCCACGTTACTCACCGTGCAGCCTTTGTACAAAGAGATAGCAGGAAAATAAACCCCTTCAAAGATGTCTTTAAAGGCAATTCCTTGGCTGGCACCGTTCTTGAAGAATATTATCTGAGAGAAAAAGTGAAGAGGTTTCTTCCACTGATGCCAACACATTCGTGACCTTATTGTGGGTGACGCAGTGACCCTCGAGGGGGCTCAGCCTGCACTGCCCCTTCCCCGACGCCAGACCACTAGTTTGGTGCCAGCAACAACGTTACAAGCGAAGGGCACAGCTGGTCTGTTAACTTCATATTTACTGCTTTAATAAAAGCATTCCTGGTTTTGATGAGGAAGTAATGATTGGCCTCCCTCTCTGCTCATTAAATGAAAGCAATTAATACACACAATAAGCTGGTCTCAGCAGGCTCTCCACTCCTCCTAAGCTCTGCATCCTCTGCCTACCACCACTTAACTCACCTGGCTCCCAGGTGCTTGCTTTAGGCTCTTCTCTGCTTTGTCCACAAAGTCCTTCTCTTCAAAGTACAGGTAGCTTTTGAATTTGATCAGAGCCTGGAATATCAGAAAACAGCCACTTCAGAAACAAGCCAAAGTTACCTTTAGGTGACAGACTAGAGAGCAGGAGGCCTAGGGGAGCCCTGTGCTGGGACAGGGGGGGCCTGTCATGTCAGAGCCCCCGTGCAGAGCGATTCACACACCTCAACTATTTGAGAACCAGGAGGGGAAGAGAAGATGAAATGAGATGGGGGCGACCTCGCTCAGCAACCCAGGCAGAGCCTTCCCCTGCAGAACCCCTGGGGGGGTCCTGGGTGTTTTGTTTTCCTGAGATCAGCAAGATCCACACTTTGGACCACGGTGAGCAGCAGTGGTGCCCGGAGGTAGGATGGGAAGGATGCGCCCAAAGGGGGCAGAGTTGAGGCTACAGCAACCTGTCTTCCACTCACCACCCAGCCAACGCTTAACCCGACCCTGGACTCCACACCTCACCTTATCTTTGTAAGTGTCGGGCAGGGATTTGGCAGTCTCGGTATCTTCTGGCAGACTGATGTAAAATCCCAGAATGTCACCCTGCCCGTAGCCAGATGAATAGTGTTTCCCTATCGACTGGTGAAACTTTGTTCCCTTTTTGCTGCGCCAGGAGTAACTGAACTTGTCATATCCCAGGGGTGCCTGGAGGTTCCCTGCAGAGACCAACGTTTCTTCATGAACACGGAGCGGAGCAGGAGCAGCCCTGCCTGTCCCGCTTCACGGTTTGGAACAGAAATTCCATGCAGTTAACAAATAAAACTGCTGTTAGTACAAATGTGTTGACCACAGCGAGGCCAAGAGTGCAATAGCATAAAGGATCCACCCGTAGGGCAGTTCTGCAGGGCTGAGATCCCCTTCAGGAAGGGCTTCCCCTCAGGAAAAGCAGCGAAGTCAAGCTGAGCATGACTGACCCTCCTCAGGTCTAAATTGCTGGGGTAAGAAATACAGAACCGGCTGGAATCCACTGCTAAGAAATATTTAGTGAAGTTATTTACCTAATGGCTGTGACCAGCCTAATCTGGCAGCTGTGTCTGGAGGCATCTCATCCATGGATATTTCAAAGTACCAGGCTCCTTTGCGCACCCCGTGCGAGGCTCGGACCATGGAGTAGCCCTTCTCGCCGACCACCGTCAGTCTGTCGTCAGAGATCTTCAACTGCGGAGCTGCGGCGACAGCAGAAGTTGGCATGAGCAGTTCTTTTGCCACCTCCAGCACATGGCCGTGTCGGAGGGCAAGTGAACCCCGGGGGGGTTGAGCATTCCCGCCTCCTGAGCCGTGACGTGCCCATGCCGGGAGCTGGGGGCTCCCGAGGACGCCCCTCGCAGGAGTAGCTGCCCGTGCCCTACCTCGGTCGTGCAGCGCCAGGAGCACCCGCTCGTACAGGCAGGCTCTGTAGAGGTCCCCGGGGATTGGTTTTCCTGCCCAACAATCCAGCTCCAGTTTCTCCGGGTCGGGCGCGTGGGGGTCGGGCTCGGCCAGGATGTAGCGGTATCCATCTTTGTTAAAGGGGTGCTCCAAGGGGTACCCGTGGGGGGGCAAACGCTGGGCGGAAAACAACGGGTCGCTGTGAAACACAAAAACTACAGGTTGGCACCTCCCGGTGGCTACGGCTCAGTCGCAGGATACCCCAGACCCAGGACAGCCTCCTGCGGAGCCCAGGACCCCACCGCGCTCCGCTCCTGAGCGAAGGGGGCGTGGGCTCCTCACTACAACCACCACACCCCCACCTATTTCTAGGTATTTCTAGCACGTGACCTACCAGCAACACCACGCGGTTCTACGCGGGCACGACTCCGCACAGATCTACCAAGGGCAAAGGCGTGTGGCCGCTGGAGGCATCAGAAGCCAAGCAGGGCCGCGCCCCGCGGAGCCCCCACCGCACCTTTCCTCGTACCTTCTGGTTTTCTTGGCCGTGCCTGTGGTCCCTCCGTCCTGCTGCTTGCGCTTCGCCCCCCGGCCCTTCCCGCTGCCGCTGGCCGCGATCCCCCCTGCGCAGAGACAGCGGCGTGTGAGGCGGCTGGTGAGCGGAGAGAGCCCGTGAGCACGGAATCTCCACAGCAGGAAGGGGCAGGAGCAACCAAATCAAACCAGTTCATGAGCTCCGGTACCTTCCTGCACAGTGACACATGAGACACTTTACTGGGAGCGGGCGGAGCAAAATCCAGACCTCGCATAGCTGCTACTCAACTTCTGAAACGTCTGGATTTAGAGCGGGAGCTAAGTGAGATTTATCAATAAAATGAGCTCAACTCAAGCTATTAAGGTGAGAATTAAGAATCTTTTCTGTCATCAGATCTACAGGCAGCAGCGTGGGGATCCACTTCAAAAGCACGACTGTTTGCTTTCATGGAGATTCCAGTCACAGTTCAAATTTATTTCTGCAAAAGCAGCAGAAAACCCAACCTACAGCACACACCAGCTGATCTGAAGCAAAGTCGCTATCCCAGTGACACGCTCTGCTGGAGAAACACTCTGACAGCAATAAGCAAGAAGCATATAACATTAATTTCCATCTATAAAATAAAAACAATACACCTAAGTTGAGGAAAAATTAAAAGCAAGGGAGGTGTTTCTCTTCAGCATTACCAAAACCAGTGCTAGGACTGAGCTGTTCCGTATTACAGCACCCAGTTTTTACTCATAAATATAACTGGAGTGTAGGTAAAGTTACATGTCAAATGTAATCAGACTAGATCAGTGTAACATTTTCAAACATTAAACTGTATAGGCACTTAGTAATCATCATTACACTATTTCAGAAAAGATCACTGTTGATTTACAGAGATAACTACAGAATTTTTAAGTACTGCAGATAAACACCTTTACGACCTGCACACTGTGTCAGAACTAGAAACAGTCAGCTTTTAAATGATCAGCATTCCCTTACGGTGTAAAACCACCGAAGGAATACCATATTCTGCACAAACATGACATGATCTCAGCTGCACTGAGTTTCAGTGCAGGTAAGTGTTTAAGCTCTCCAGTTTGTCATCACTTACTTGCCTAAAAAAAAACCCAAAATCACAACATCGTATCAGCTCGCAGACTCAGACCACTTATTTAGGCATTAAAACTGCAACAGCATCAGGTCAAATCAGACAAAGTGATGCATGTACATAAGTGAAAATAAAACTTTAAACCAGTCAAGTGGGGCAGAATATGATATTTAAAAGCTTCTAACTGCTAAAGATTAAAAAGTGGAATAGTTGTTTTGTACTGAAGTATTAATTGCAATCACACCAGGGCACACTTTGGGGTTTTAATTGACTTTAGCTTCTAAGAGAACTGAGCAAGAAAGCTTTGCAAACAATAATACTTAAGTTTTAGAAGCTGAAAGGTAAATATTCACCTCCCAAAGAGGCTCCACCTGTAAGAACAGAAGTGGCACCACATATTTGTCAAATCTTCCAGAAATTAAACAAAAAACAACCAGTGCATAAAATGGAGACAAGGCAGCTGTGGGTATCCACAGCTCTGTTCTAAGAAGCCCCCAACACCTCCCGTCAGGTACTACCTGAACGTGTTTAACAGCCGTGGAGCCTCACACACCATGAAATCTCATCGGCAGTTAATGTTACCACTCAGGTTACTACCAGTGGGAGACAGTAAAATCACTACCAGTAAGATTCCTATCAGGAATCTCGGGGAGCTACGGGAAGTCGTCAGCACAGCTGTCACCCCGACAAAACTAACAGCAGTCACACACGAGCTGTGATTATAAAGTAAAACAGATACTTTCCTCAACTTGTTTCAAATCTCAGAGTGACGGAAAGAGGAAATCTGAATAATACAAGTAGGTAAATTAAAATCATTATGGAAGAAAACCAACAAGCTCAGCTTTCTTCCAAATATCCTGAGTTAGCTGGCTGTCCTGAAAAATCTGAACCTTCACAAGAAGTAAAATTAATCCATCTCTACAGAAAGGCACAGTGAGACTGGCTGAATGTGTTGTCAACACAATAAAACCTGTCCTGAGCTGAGCTTAACTGCAGCATCTCATCTGATTGAACCACACAGACTCCCAGCTACAGGGCTGGGAAAACAAAGCCCAGTCTCAAATAGTCACAAGCCACCTGATTAAAGAACTTGCCATTTAAGTTCCCGCTGGTGGATACAGCATTGTTCTGTTTCTGGTTGTCATACGCAGGACCAATATTGGCAAGATCCTGAAAGAGATAAAAAGAATCTGCAGTATAGACTCGGTCAGACTCACCACTCGGAGCCTGAACTCGGCACCTGCGGGCACCAGAGCCTCCAGCACCTCGCTCAGCCCAGCACAGGCTCTGGTGTGACCCAGCTAGGGTGACTGAGCAAAAGGCACCCGGAAAAAGGCCCCGCTCCCTCCTCTCAGCTCCCCACAGCTCACTTTACCTCCAGCTCTAATTACATACTTGGTCTAGAAGCCCAAACTTGGGGTAATCTTCTTCGGGGTCTTTACTCCCTGGGTCTGGATGCTCTTTCACCAAGAATACATCCCTTTCCTTGCACTGAGGCAGGGGAGGAGTTTAAGTTACAGAAGGTAAGATCGTGACAAGTTCATTAACAAGCGTTTAAATCATAGTATTTACTATTAGCAGGTGTATCAACTATGTAAGAAACATTAGAATCTTCACCATTTGGCTCTAAGTCCAGACCTCAGCAAACACAAATGTACCGTTCGCAGAAAATCCTCCACAAATTCCACTCCAAATACTTACCATAGTTTTGACAATATTATTAGGCCAAGTCATTTTCCCAGGTCTCTGTCGTGTTGTCATACACTCCCAGTATTTATCAATAAACGGGATAATGTCCTAAAAAAATAAAATCAAACTGAGTCTCGACAGTGCAGCTCGAAAGCCTCGCTGCCAATATTTGTTTGAACTTGCCCTTCACTGAAATCTTAGCTTACGTAAACGCGTGAGGATTTCCACAACAGCCATACCTTATCTTTTGAGAACATAGTTTTCGGGTGCTCATCTTGTGTCCTCGACTGCCACGTTAAGTTGGCCAGAGCGCTAAGGCACATTTCCTTGAGATCTGAAAAACAAACACACGCCCACGGAGGCCGCCGTTACAGTACAGCACCACACTGTCTCAGGCAACAGCAAAACCCTCACAAGTTCTGGCCAAACTCAGCAGCTCTCACCAAACAGAAGATTTTCACCCTCTTGATAAGTTATACCCAACTATCAAAACGTTTTCAGAACAAGCTGAACGTGCTTTTTGCCAATATGGGATTCTTTCGGTCATTTTTCAAGAGTTTCAGCAGAACCCTCCCACCACTTCAGGTAAAACGAAGCCTCCACAATTATCTTGCACAAAATGTCAACAAACGTGCTTCCATGCTTACTCGCTTGTTTTCTTAAGAAATACGTGTTCCCACTGTGATGGCAAACGTTGCAGTGGAAGCTGTAGTTGGTCATGAAAGGCAGACAGGATCTGGAAAAGAGCACGTCCATTTGTAAGTGCTGGTGCACACCTCACTACGTCAGGGTAAAATGAATTATTCTTTACTAGATTGGGTTAAGAAATTAATTATTCCAGGCCAAGAAACTAATTATTCTGTCTCTTTCCAAACCCAGAAACATCTTCACAGGTTCAATGGTATTTTCATCAAATTAGATTTACCCTGGGCAGCAAGAAAAGCCACAAAGCTCTTAAGAAAAATGTGAGCAAGCAAGTGTCATCATCTTGGTTTGAAGTCCTGAAATTCATCCAGCAAAATAAGAGACAACAACACAAAACATCTGGACAAGGAGTTCCATCTGAGTCAATTATTTTAATGGGAAGTCAACAGTAGTTGTTAGAGACAAAATATTACCAAAAATGTTCAGTTTTTAATAAGTCTAAGGTCAGTACCGCATAGGTTCTGGAAAGAAAGCTGAATTTTCTTTTCACTTACAAGAAGATTTTTTGTTCACACCAATTGAAAGTGTCTGTTGAAGCCCTCTGCTTTTCAAATAACATTTATGGGCCCCTAAGGCACGAAGTCCAAGGGTGGCTCTGACAGTCCTGAGGTCGGGACAAAGATTATTTTTAAAGCCACAAGGTACAAACACAAACACTTTTTGCTGTGCTGGGTAAAGCTGCTGTTAGTCACAGAACTTGCTGGTTTCCTAGTGCCCAGGGACCTGGGCAGGGTCCTGGCTCTTGAGAATTTACACTCCAAATTCTTTTTTGCTAAGCAAAGTCTGAGGCCCACCGTTAAGCAGAGCTTACGCACGTGGTATCGATGCCGAAGGTGTCTGCCGTGAACCACTTGGTGCAAATCCCACACTGCAGCTCGATCTCCCCGAGCTGCCGTCCGTTCTCCTCATCCACTGAGCCTGCCTGAGCATCCAGGACTTCAGAGCCGTCCCCGGCAGCTTCCTACAACCAGAGCAGAGCAGCAAACTTGGGACTGGCTTAAAGACTGACTGAACCAGACAGGAAAGAAGCTTTGGGCAGCAACCTGTCGAGAGAAGTGAATTTAGAGGGAATACATTTTTTTCTTTCCCCCCTAACACACAGCCATGCTGAGTGAGCTGGAACAATTCTGTAGATTCAGTTAGAACTAGTCAGACAGGTGAGGATTTAACTTCCAATGTATTTCTTCAAGGAACTAAAATTAGAACTAGCAGGATGGAAAGTCCTCATCTGAGCCACAGGAACATGTTCAGATTTTGGTTTTTGAATAACTAACTACCTTCTTACCTTCTAGATCTTTGTCTTACCCCTGACTTAGTAATCTTGGAAAACTGAGGATGCTTCTTAGTCCTGACACATCCAGCAAGGCCAGACATCTACTTGTTAAATAGAAACATTTTATCTCCTGAAAAAAATACTCTATACTCGCCCTTTTTCTAGGCTACGTGCAACCTGCGGCTGCCTTACACCTTTGCATCTCCTGTCACCTGTGCATGGCTACCAGGTAAGAATCCTTTGGGAAAAGGTGCTGGTGGCGAGGGAAAAACAAACAAACAAACAAACAAACAAACAAGAAAACAAACCAACGGCTGAAGGAAGAGGGCTACAGCGTGATGAAGAGGTGGCCCAAGGATAAGCCTCAACCTCAACCTACAGGCACCCCCAGGAGGGGAGGCCGGCGGGCAGGGCCCCCCCAGGAGGCTGCAGCCTCCGCCGGCCCCGGCCCCAGCCCCGGCCGCCCGCGGCCACGTACCAGCGCGTCCTTCCCGTTGGCCGACTCCGTGTCCAGAGCGGCGGCGACATCGACCATGGCGGCATCTCCCCTGCGGAGCAGAAATGAGATCCAAAGGGCCCCGGCGGAACGGGGCTGCGGCACAGCCCGGGCCCGGCC
>NW_020799128.1:4268241-4272356 GCF_003259725.1 Athene cunicularia | reverse complement strand
GAGCATCCCGGGACCGGCACCGTCCCCGAGCATCCCCACCCCCGGGACCGACACTGTCCCCGGGACCGGCACCATCCCCGAGCATCCCTGTCCCGGGACCCGCATCGTCCCCGAACATCCCTCTCCCCGGGACCATTCCCGAGCATACCGGGACCGGGACCATCCCCGAGCATCCCTGTCCCGGGACCCGCATCGTCCCCGGGACCCGCACCATTCCCGAGCATCCCGGGACCGGCACCGTCCCCGAGCATCCCCACCCCCGGGACCGACACTGTCCCCGGGACCGGCACCATCCCCGAGCATCCCTGTCCCGGGACCCGCATCGTCCCCGAACATCCCTCTCCCCGGGACCATTCCCGAGCATACCGGGACCGGGACCATCCCCGAGCATCCCTGTCCCGGGACCCGCATCGTCCCCGGGACCCGCACCATTCCCGAGCATCCCGGGACCGGCACCGTCCCCGAGCATCCCCACCCCCGGGACCGACACTGTCCCCGGGACCGGCACCATCCCCGAGCATCCCTGTCCCGGGACCCGCATCGTCCCCGAACATCCCTCTCCCCGGGACCATTCCCGAGCATACCGGGACCGGGACCATCCCCGAGCATCCCTGTCCCGGGACCCGCATCGTCCCCGGGACCCGCACCATTCCCGAGCATCCCGGGACCGGCACCATCCCCAAGCATCCCCATCCCCGGGACCGACACTGTCCCCGGGACCGGCACCATCCCCGAGCATCCCTATCCCAGGACCCGCGTGGTTCCCAAACATCCCTCTCCCCGGGACCGGCACCTTCCCCGAGCTCCCCTGTCCCGGGACGGGCGGTACCCGGTGCTCTCGCCGGCTCTCGGGGTGCACGCGGGTACTTTCCGTGCCGCCCGGGCCCCGATGGCAGCGCGGGGAGGCACCGTCCCTGTCCCCGGCAGAGCCGCACTGGCCTCACCTCACCCCGTCCTTCCAGGCTCCCTGCAGAACGGCTCCCGCTGGGCGCTCGCCTTCGACATGTCGTCCCTCTCCAGCAGCCAGGAGGTGAGTCTGGCCCAGCTCCGCGTCCTCTCCCCGGCCCGCGACGTCTCCCTGGACATCTACCACAGCCGCCGCCGGCAGTGCTGGGCTGGGGGGGCCTGCGCCCCCCAGCTCTTCCTGGGCACTGTGGCCGGCAGCGCCGCTTCCACCCAGGCCTCCTGGAAAGTCTTCGAGGTCACCAACCTGCTCCGGTCCTGGCTCCACCAAGCCGTGGCCCCTGGGCACTATGGTCCCACGGGAAGGGAGGCGACCGGATCGGCCGCCCCGGCCACCACCGCCATGCGCTTGCCCACCTTGAGCGACGCTGGCCACGGCGAGCCAGCCCTGCCCCAGGACGTGACGGACAGAGTCCTGCTGCTCGTCTTCTCCAAGGACAAGTCCCCAGGAGGCCACAGCCTCATCAGGACAGCCGAGACCTCCAAGCACGTCATGCATGACAGCGGCTCCCAGGGCGCAGGGACCCGCCGGCACCGCAGGACCAGGAAGGAGAAGCAAAGGATCAAAGCGAGCGACGCTGCCGCGGCCACGCCAGGGGAGGAGGGCAGGTCCTTGTGCAGGAGGGTGGACATGATGGTGGACTTCGAGCAGACGGGCTGGGGCAGCTGGATCGTCTACCCCAAAAAGTACAACGCCTACCGCTGCGAAGGGCTGTGCCCATCGCCCGTGGACGAGACCTTCAAGCCCACGAACCACGCTTACATACAGGTAAGAGTGGGGGGCTGCTGCCCCACGTCCCCCAGCCCACGGCGGGGGCTGATGCTTTGCCCTTCCTGTGTCTCCCCGCAGAGTTTGCTGCAGCTCTACAAGCCTAACCAGGTGCCCTGCCCCGCCTGCTCCCCAGTCAGGATGAGTCCCCTCTCCATGCTCTACTACGAGAAAGGCGAAATCGTCGTCCGTCACCACGAGGACATGATCATCGAGGAGTGCGGCTGCAACTGAGGCCAGCTCGTCCCCGCCGGGAAGGGGCCTGCCTCTGCCCAGAAAGTGTCCCCGAGGACTGGCCGCCCAACCCATGTCCAACAACGCGTAGAACTGGGGCGTCTCTGAAGCCCACGAAGCTCTGGCTGTGCCAGGAGAGGAGTGGGGTGCCCGGGCGTTAGTCTGCGGCGCTGCACGGCCACGGTGCGTGGATGGATCCCGGCTCCGCACGGGAGAGGCCATCAGACGCCTCCGGCAGCGCCGGGGCAGCGGGTGCCCAACGGCTGCGTTTATCCGGGAGCCGCGGTGCTGGCATGTGCCGGGGCAGCTGGGGGCTCGTGCTGCACCACCAGGGCGTGGGGCTGGGGCCACCGCAGCGTCGCTCCCCGCCACGACAGAGCCCGCGGCGACACGAACCGCCCGTAGCTCCGGACTCTTGGCGGGACGTGGCAGCGCCAGTGTCCGGTCATACTGAGTGTCCGCACCGTCGGGATTTTCAATGTCCCCTGGGGTTTAGGCGTTTCTCTTAAGACTTCTATTATATTTCTATTAAAACTCTACCAGATTTGTATCACAGTTAAGCCAACTTAATGCGTCAGCCTGATGTCCAGAGCCTGCAGCAGGCAGGGGTTTGTCACAGCCCGCTCCTGCCCTGCGCCGCAGGGCTGAGTGTGGCCCCGGGAGCAACAGACCCCGGAAAAACTGTCGGGGAGGCAGCGGCCTCCATCACAGCCACTCCTTGCCCGGGACCACACAGGCAGGGACGCAACAGATGGACCCGGGGCTCCCACATCCCTCTCCGAAGCACCGTGTGTTCGCCGGGAGCTGCAGAGGGTCTGCACAGACAAACGAGATGCCCCTGGCAGCAAGGCAGGGGGGGGGGGGGTGTCTGAGTCCCCCCGAAACTCTCCTACCTGCCCTGAACAGGGCTCACACGCTGCTTTCCTCTGTAAAACCACGGCTTTGCTCAGACCTTTTCCACCACTCGCTGGATGGGGCGGTAATGAAAAGGTGATGGATGTATAATTCTTCAATAAATTATATATATTAAAAATACCTGGTAGATTCTGCTGCTTTCCACAGCCCGTTTCTGCTGCTGAAAGGTCTGTCAGCACAGATTCCCCCCGTCTCTCTGTGCATCTGCTGCACCCAGAGGTTCTCCCCATTCCGGGGTCGTCTCTGGCTGCAGCAGCTCCGTTACCACCCAGTGCTACCAGTGAAACCAGTAACACCCAGAGCGGGTGGGCTGCTACTGGAACTTGCCAGAGCAACGGGGTCCCCTCAGATGGTGCAAAAGATGCTCAACAGCTCCGTGAACAGGAAGGTTGGTGTGAGATAAGGAAGAAGCTGGTCCCACCCTGATGGGGGTTTGCTCAGGAGTGAGCGGGGACGCACCTGCAGCCTTCCAGGAGGACTCAGGGGTTTTTCCACCTCTCTTTACCCCGTGGAGGGGAGGGAAGGGCCCCGTGCTCTATTGGCGATGGATTTGACACCCCTGAAGGCAGCTCTCCTTTGGGTCCCCCACCCAGGAGAGCTCCAGCCCCCAGCGCTGCCCGGGGTCTCAAGTGCCCCCGGCGGTAACTTTGCCCCCCTGCTCGCCAGCCCGGGGGCGACGCTGGTCCCGGGGCGGCGAGGGGTCAAGCCCCAGGTCTGGCCGAGCTCAGCAGCCGTGGGTCTGGGGTCCCCCAGGCTCAGCTGCCCCCTCCCACGGCCGGAGGGGACGAGTGGGGCTGGCAGCTGGTGGCCCGGGGGGCTGTGCCCGACGGGGCCATCCCCAGCCCTCCCCTCCTGGGACCAGCAGCTCCGAGTCCACATCCCCGGCCCAGCCTGATTATCGCCAATCCACATCCCAGCCGGCGGATAAACAAAGCGTGTCTGGTTCCCCCCGGCGCAGACCCCCCCGCGGCCGCTCACATATTCCGCCAGCGCTTCAGCCCGGGCCCAGCCCGTCATTAGAGGGTCATTTGCAGGAGCTGTCAAGGGCGGCGCGGGGCTAACCCCTGGCAGGAGGCAGCCGCGGATCTGCGGATCTGGGCTCTGCAGGAAATAAAATTACATTTTTCTGCCTCTCCCTCCGCGGCTTTGCTACTCCCTCTCAAAAACTTGCCGCACCAGCCAGGAGGTTTCTCTGTCGCTCGGTCTCCAGCTCCTCGCCCCCCCTGGACCCCCC
>NW_020799128.1:4257414-4268191 GCF_003259725.1 Athene cunicularia | reverse complement strand
CCCCCGCGTCCATCAGCCTTGCTGGAAGCTGTATCTTTGCCATCTCTGCCCCTCCATCAAGCCTGTTTGAAATCCAGCAGCGGGTTCAAAAGTTGTCGTGGGGCAGGGGGAGGCAGACAGCCGTTCCCTGGGAAGAGCGGGGTGAAAAAATAAAGGCTGAGATTCCAGGGCTGTAAGGAAAACATCAAAGTGTGGACGGTGACAATAAAGCTGCACCGCCGGGCTTTACACAAGGTATCTGCTAGCGAGCCTGGCTTTGCAAGGCTTGGGCTGTGAGCCGAGACCTAATCTCGGGGCAGAGCACGCCACTGCCCGGCCCTTCTCCAGCCCCAATACACACCCGCTGCGTGGCAGAGGGAGCCCAGACACGGAGGATGATAAACCAGGGCCAGCCCCAGACTTGCCCTGGGGGCCCTGCCAGGCCCTGGCATCGCCAGGCCCCGCGCTCGGCACCTTCCAGCCATGGGCAGGGCCCGTCAGCATCCCAGGGCAGAAGCTGTCGGGGCAGGGACACGAGGTGGGACAGTGGGAAGGGGACATGGAGGCTTTCACCCCGCTCCCGCTGCAGGGCAGGGGATGCTCCGGCAGCCAGACCCAGCTCTGGCTCCCAGAGATGCTCCCGTGAGCCGTGCCAGGGCAGAACGCACCGGGTCTGGTACCAGATTCTCAGGGGAGTTTTGCTGCAGAGCAGAAGCTCCACCGTGGGTGCTCGGCCCGTGGAGCATCTCGTTGCCCTCCCGGAGGTGCCAGGGAGCTGTCAGGGTCTCCGCTTTTGGAAGGGCTGGCTTGGCTTGAGCATCCTTACTCGCTGGCATGGGAAGGACGGAGCATCCCCAATGCAGGGAAGGTTTTCTGGCAGGGAAAGTTCCCCGGGGTTGTCCGGGGGGACAAGCAGCAACTGCTCAGGGAGCGCCGGGGCATGGGGCAGCCTCAGCCCGGCTGGGATGAGGATGAGGAGCTGCAACCCACTCTGCTGCCCAGCTTCCCTCGCCGTGCACGGGGCCAGGGCCTGGTGGCCCCCACGCTCCCCCCGGAGCAGTGTCTGCTGCCGCCGTGAGTGAGCTGCTGCCCGCGCCTCGGGCAGGCAGGGGACACCAGCACCGTTTGCTTTGGACACACGAGGAAAAAGTGAGCGAGAACAAACAGATCGAAGGGTTTATCAGCAGCCCAGGGTAATATTTGTACAAACAGTGGATTAAGGCACTGGCTGGGCTGGGTGAGTATTGCTTGTCCCGTGACCAGGACATGGTGCAGGATGGAGCACACTGGGCGCACTGCTCTGCCCTGCTCCAGCCAAAAAGGGGCAGGGACAGAAAATGCAATGACAAAGGGCAACACTTGTCCCTCGGACCTCCCTGGAGCATCCCAGCTGTGCGAGGCAGCCACCCACAGCTGCCTCCCCTCCCGCTGTGCGTGCAAGGCCGCTGCAGCAGCCTGGGCTCGCCTCGGGGCTCGGCCCGTGCAAAAGCAGCTCCTGGGCCTGTTGGTGCAGGGGCCGGGTGAGGAACAAACCCGCTCCAGCAGGGATCTGCCCGGGAAACACTGAGCTGCTCCTTGTGTGGCTTAGGCCAGCGTGGACCGCTGGGAACACGGACGCAGGCAGGAGCCGGACCCAAAACCACCCGCTGGAGGATGCGGCAGCAGCCGGGGGCGCAAGGGAGGGAGGGGAACGGTGACGGAGGGGAGCAGGGGGTGCCCAGACGGCGCAGTCCCACACCACGGGTGGAGGAGAAGTTCCAGGCAGGGGCACCGGAGCAGATGACACAAGCGCCACGTCGCTCCTGCAGCAACTCGCTCTGCCCCCAGCAACTCGTGGATGACGGCGGGAAGCCAGCAGGAGCCCTGACCCTCCTGCACCTGGGCGGGTGCTTCGCAGGGTGCTCTCCCTCCCTCGGAATTATTGGCCATGAATTGCTTTCGGAGGCACCTGGCGCTTTGATGCTCTCCCCAGATCTACATAAGCACGCAGATACGGATGCAAAGCTATTGCGGGCACACAAAATCCTTCACACTCACTCACTTGTTACCCTCGAGGGGGGGCGGGGGGAGCAGGAGTTAAAAGCATTACTTGTGAGAGCTGACACTCCAAAAAAGCCAGGCAGCCGCGTTTGTACCGCCACAAAAACCCGACGCCACGAGGCTCTGACCACGTCTGGGCCGCTACAGGTTGGGAATTCCCAACGAAAAACATCAGTGAGGCTGAAATCAGCTTGTTTCTCCCCAGAGAAACTCGGGCTGGCGTCTCCGCGGGGGCCGGGACAGCTCTGCCGCTGGGTCACCGGCACGGAGTCCCCCATCGAAACCACAGCGGGACGCTGGCCGAAGGGAGCGGGCGCAGAGCGAGCGCTGGTCTCGTGGCTGCTTGGCAAACAGCAGCCCTTGGCCGCTGGTCCGCTGTCCCGTGCCAGCCCCACGCCGTGGCTGGGGCCGCCCGAGCCAGGCTGGCTGGCTGCCAGGGTGAGCAGACACCTCTGCCCCGCTCAGAACTGCGGAGGCAGATAAAGTGGGTGTTAAATCGTGGAGGAGTAAGAGGGGTAAAACCCCGACCTGTTTCCAGCGGCCTTTGCCAAGGGTTCCATCAGTACAACCCTTCCAGCCACAAAGCCCCGCGCGAGCAGCAGTTACAAACGTTTTGGTCAGAGCACGAAAACGAGCCTCAGCGCAGAGCGCGGAAAACCAAACCTGCTGCTGCCTCCCCCAGACATGGAAGCTGGAGGCCACTGGGACGCTGCCACCAGGGCAGGAGGGCTCTGAGGCCACATAGACCCCAGGGTGCTCAGCAAGGCAGCGGCCCCGCGGTGCCATTTCCAGCTGAAAATATTAATTCAGTAAGGAAGGCGAGCCGGCCTCGGTGCGTCACAGCGCATATCCCAGCAGCCATGGCAGCTCCTCTCTAAATGTACATCATAACAAAACCCGGCACTAGGGAGCTGCATGACTGATAAAGTGACACCTGAGGGCAATAAATTTGAATCTGTTCCCATTAGGGTTTCAGAGAAACACTTGATCTTATCTTAAAGAAATGCAAGTTTATCTGCAGCAATTGCTTTGTCTCTCTTTCTGCTGTTACTCATTATGAAAGGCTTGCATATCATAATGTCACAATTGAGCTTAATTAGCAGATACTTAAATGCTATCTACCGAGACTGATCCGAACAGACACTCATTGTCTAAGGAACTCTTGAGGTTCAGGCCGTGTCCTTATGTACCTTCTCCCTCTCTGCAGCAGCAGATGCTCCCAACACCTCCACTGAGCTGCACCCAGACTGGAAATGTCGACACTTGCTCTGGGGGCCCCAGCTGAACACTCCCATAGTAAAATCACTTCCTCAGATGAAGATTCCCCTCTCAAAACCACAGCGAACCGTTAAACCCTCTCTCTGCCAAAGGCGTTAACCCCTGCCCACCACGTTACGGCAGACGGAGCAGCGTGAGGCTGCGGGGGGGTTGCAGCCACCTCCCCCCAGAGCTGAGCCCTGTGCTCAGCACGGAGAAAAGGAGTTCAAACACCTGCGCCACGACCCGGCGGAGGAACCCGCCACTGCGTCTCTCCCGAGAGTTTTGCTATTTCTGGCAGCAGACCCAGAGCACACTGAAACTTCTGCAGCGACCAGGTGCTGTGCGAGGGACCTGCAGAGGTTCTGCCAGGAGGGCTCATGGCACCTCAGCCACTGGCTTTCAGGGGAGCCCAGCACACAGCATTTATCCGAGGGCTACACACAACCACCAGAATGAATAAAGGACAGAAGACGTTATTTATTGCATTAATCTCCAAACCAGGAGACTCAAAATGATTTTTATTTCTCCCTTGTATTGCATTTCCGTAACTTTTACAGTATTAAAATGATTAACAAAAGCATAAAACTGGAAACAAAAACAATCATTGAGAGTGTCTCCTCCGGCACTCCAAGGCCCATCGTCAGCAGGAGCTGCGCTGGTGTGTTGGCCCCCAAGCAGAGAGGCTGAGCCTCAGCCCTGGTGACAGGCCACGCTCTGCTCTCAGAGGGGAGTAAACGGCCTTTCCCAGGAGCAGGAAGGCACTCAAGGCATGGGCTACTTTTAAGCCTGGCTGGTGGGAATCCTCAAGACAAGGTCCTGGTTCTTCACTGGACAAGCACTCTCAGGGCACGTGCTTTAGATGTCCATGTCAAACTGCTCTTCCTCACCTGGTGGGAGGGACAAAAAAAACCCCAAAAATGAGTCCTCGAGTTTCACATTGAATACCAAATATTTTATTGAAGAAACAACCGCCAGCTGTGCTGTGGAAATGTGGCAGTTCGGACTTAAAATCTGCATGCAGACATCAAGCTTGCTATGAAAACCATCTTGTACGAGCAAAATGTGAGCTGTCTGTAGAGAGGATCTCAGACAAGAGCAGAGGCAGAGGAGACACCCTTTAAATAACACATTTCTACCCCTGGATTCCCTTGTAGAAAGGAATGTAAAGAATAATGTTGATGACAACCACTGGTACAAACTTCTGTTACCAAAGACACCAAAGCACATCTCACAGCTTCTTGTGCATCCAGCTGCCAGCACAGCTCAGCAGGGGCCAGCGAGAGTGGAAGATCCCTCCTCAGAGGGACAGGGCACCCTCCCTTCCCCGGGGGACAGGGCAGCACTGGAAAGGTCACAAGCAGCTGGTACCCAGCACATGCCTGCACTGGTTTGCCAGAAGCCAGGGAGCCACTAAAGGTCACAACTGTGTAAAAAACACATTAAGCAATATTGACCCCGGAAAGATTTTGCTTAGAGCGAGCGTGGAAGCCAACTAATGAGCATCCAGACCTTTATTTTTAGAAAGAAGACAAACAATCACACTTGGTGGTTTCAGGGTGCTTCAAGAAGCAATCTCACATAACTTTTTAAAAAAAAAACAAAACAAACAAAACCCACACACTGAGCAGCTCATGCTGCTTCTACAGCGCCTTTAGGTGTTTGGGTTCACAGAGCGGAGTCTCCTCCCGTGGACCAACCTCCCTCCTGCTGCTTCCTGCACCCGCAGCCCCGCTGAGCCCACGGTGCCGGGTAACCGAGAGGCCCAGGGCAGGTTTTATATCCGGGCTACATACGCTGTGCTCACTTGGGCACCAGAAGCCTCGGTGTCAAAAAAAGGCAGAAGGAGCTTAATATCAGGCTGATATTAAAAACCCCAAGCAAACCCCACTCTGAGTTGTCATCTGATCTTTTTCAAAAACGCAGAGCAGCTGCGAAATGGTCCAGGGGAGGGAGGGAGAGAGAGGCAGAACCAGCTGCTCCCACTCTCACCACGGGACTGTTAATCCAGTGGCAGTTTCCCAAACACTGAATTAATGAGAATTAAAGGATTGTAACAAATTACACCTAACTGAAAAAAAAGTCACATTACTGGGGACTGCACAATAACCATGAGAACCTAATGACCTCCTAACATCAGGCACACTTTGATTTTGCAAGAAATTATCAGCGTATTGACCAGAGCTTCTAGGGATCCCCTGGCACCGTGCCGGGGGGAACTCTGGTATTTCCAGGAACCAGCAGCATGCGTCAGGCAGTTTTCACGTGCACTCACCTGTGCTCACTTTCTCATCACAGTTTTGGACATGGTTGTTCTCAATCTTCGACTCCTCCACATTAGGGCTGGTGACACCTGGAATGTCCGGAAGGTCAGAAGGTGGCGTTTTGGCAACCGGAGAATTGCGGCACTCCATCAAAAACTTACGATCGTAAATAATCCTGGTACCTGGCGGGAGACAAGAGCACTGTCAGCTTTCAGCTGTGCTAGGCACGAGCACAGCCAGGCCACTGCTCAGCGACATGGGTAAAGCACCACGAGCCATAGTGAAAGCAATACCCGTTATTTAGCACTTACTCTGGTTGTTCCGTGCTACCTTCCAGGAAAGCCAGACACCATGAACACCCTATTTGCCAAAAATGCACGAAGGTACCCAAGTAACAGCTACTGCCACCACTCTGCTGCACAGAAACAAAACTCCCAAAACCCAGACGGATGCCACATGCCATCGATCCGGCCCCTTCCGCCTAACTCAAGGTCACAGCAACACCCAAGGGAAACAGTAACATGAGTATAATTTCTGCTCATAAGCAAATAAACAAAACAGGCTTCTCTAAGTTGTCAGGGGTGGAGAACTGTGGGCAGACACACGCGCAGACATCAGGGAACAGGACGTGGCGGTACCTCCTTGTGTCACCAAACACTGCCCAGCAGAAATTCCTGTGCAGGAGTTTGCTTTCGCACCCAGGCACTGGCTGTCCAGCACGGCTCCACACGCCTCCAAAAAGTGTTCCACACCCCCCAAACAGCCGGTGCACAGCCAGCTGCCAAGGCCCGTCAGGGTTACCCGGGGCACAGCCTCCACGCCCGGCCCCGCGTGGGGCAGGGCAGCTCCAGCGTGTTACAGCGAGTCTCCAGGAGCAGAGCTGGGCTCCGGGCATGGATTTCTAGGAATACCAGTGTACGGAACAGCCTGTTCCTTCTGACGGAATTGCACTGGAAGGAGCTCACAGACCACACACAGGAAAGCGATGCCTCCAGGCAGAGCACAGCCTTAACCCGTCAAGTACTGGAAAACAACTTTTCCCTTCCCCTGGAGGGGGCTGCCAGCCCCCTCTCGATCAGGCCCCTTCCAGCGACAGGACAAGGCAGCTTGCCCCGTGTGCTTCCTGAAAAGCTTTAACTGAAAGGACACACGTGTGGAAAACAATCCCCGCTAACATCTGTCCTGGAACATTGAACTGACTTTATTTTGAAGCATGGCTATAAAATAACGTAACCGGGTACTGTGTTTCAAGAAAATCCTGCTAACGAGTTCCCAAAACGCTGACAACCTTTTCAGTTAAAGACGGTGAATGTGAATTCCTTCCCCAGCTCTGAGGGGAGACGCAAGCCAACACAGGAGTGTGCTCTAGCAGCGAGCTGGACTGGAGGCAGCGGCCAGTCTGCCAGTTCACATTGAATTCCCGGGAGGCTCAGAGAGGCGAGGACGGGGCTTCCCAGAAGCACAGCTCACGTACCGAGTACCGGGAGCACGGTCCGGGCAGAGAGGAGCTTCTACGCCTGGCTGCCGTCCCTCTGACAGTCACATGCCCCGAGCTGAGGAAAGCAAACACCCTGCAGACAGGCAGAGCTGGACACCCCGCGGGGCTGTCAACAGGCAGCCCGAGGCCATAAATGGGCTCCTCCGAGTTAGGAGCAGCTTTGCTCCTTAGCGAGGGAGGTTAGGAGGGGTTTAGCAGGGAGGACCACACCACTCCCTGAAAGCCCTGGTTATACCACGGCTCCAACACCCAAGTGCCTCGCTGGGCAGCTTGGGAAATCTGAGTGAGAATTTGGTTCACTGCGAGAATCTTCAGCAGGACGAAACACGAGGTTTGAAGCAGCGGCCAGGACAACATCCGGCTCCTTCCCTGCCCAGTGCCCCCACTGTCTCTCCAGTCCTGAGCACGGGCACGGCGTTGCTCCATGGGCCATCCCATCCCACCCCATCCCCAATCCCACCCCATCCCTGCCGAATGAGCCAGTGGCTGCGCGGCCGAGCCAGCTCCCCCTGCCACAGGCACGGCCAGCTCAGCACCACTCACGGCAAGCGCTGCAGCTCGCCGCACCGCTCAGCTCCTGACACCCCAGATTTACTTAAAGATGATGCCTGTGCCCTCAGCAAGCGGGCAGGGAGCCGGGACAGGCAGGAAGGGAACACACTGAGCACAAGCTGTGCTTAAAGGTCACACATCACCCCTTCCACACTCCCCCATGCTCCTTCGTACTGGTTTTGGTTTACCTCTGCTTTCAGAAAAGCAGCCACTGCCTGCGCTGGCAGAGGACAGGGAATTTCCTCCCTTCCAGAGGGGATCATGGAGCCTACAGAGATCTGCGAAGGCAGCTGAAAAAGGAAAATCGAGTCCTTTCCTCCGACTGTTGGCGCCAAACCAAGGCCCAGACACCACAGCAGAACTCTGCTCACTCCCACCAGTCCCAGGACAGGCCCTGCTGCCCCCTGGCTTCGAGGGAGGAGGCCTCAGCAACACAGCATGGGCACCCGCCCTCCTCCCAGGGCCCCGTTGGGCCAAACTGCATTTCAGGATGTCACTGCAGCACCTCTGGAGACTCAAAAGCGATCTGCCCCAAGAACTTCATCCCAGTGTCGTGGAGAGGAGGAAAAGCTTGTGGTTTTGACCACAGGCAGCAAAGCCAGGCCAGGGTAAAGGTGGTAATGAAACACCTGACCTGCAAGCGCCCGAGGATGGAAAAGCAAGTGCTGCCCTGCTCCTTGCAGGCTGGTCAGCTTGGCTGTTGGGTGCCCAGCACCCAGCACACCACGGCCGGGGGGCAGCACCTCCCCAAAGGCCTTCAGCCACCCAGCTCCACCGCTGGGGGTTCCCAGCTCTGGCACCAAGCCCTTTTTCCATCACCCACAGCCCCAGTGCTGCTGACAGCCAAAGGGATGACTTCAGGGATTACAGGCCTCAATTCTTCTCCAAAATTAGTCAAAGGTTTCGCACAACGAGCTTGATTTGCTTCTTTCTTCTGATTCTTCAGACGTAACCTATGGCTTTGCAGGAAATCTCAGACTGTTTTCAGTGGGCTACATAGGATAAATGTTTTCAAGAAAATGACCTAAAATGAGTGCTTCTGATTATTTATTTTGACAGCAGTCAGGGCTGCCATGCAAAGTATTCTACCTGGATGAGTGGCTACATGGGCCAGCAGAACACAAAGAGAGCACAGCCCAGGAAGCAAGAGAGGCTCTCCCAGTCCAAGCTGGCCTGGCCCCAGCACTCCTTCAGGTGACACTTTAGCACATTAATCTGGGGAGTTTCATGGGAAATGCTAAATGTTTTCACGAGAGCTCTTCCAGACTCTACACAAGGAATTCTTTGCAGCAGTGACCATGAAGGTGGACTAACAGCCCAAGGCCGACACACCCCCCCCCCACCTCCCCGCCAAGTCCTTCAGGAGTTTTAAATCATCCCCCCTTGGAGCACCCCAATTCAACTCCTGAAGGCGAAGAGCCAGCGCCTGTGGCCGGACCTCGGCAGCACACGTTGTCCTCAAACAGCCTGGGAACAGAAGTGCCGCGCAGTCACAAGAGCACTGTGGGTTTTGCCAGGTGTGCACACCCCGACAACAAACACCATTTGCTTCTCCTCCCCACTCTAGACATTCATTAACTCTCCAGAGACAAACTGAGATGATAATCCTGGAAAGCTCATTACGCTGCACAGCGCTGTTAATTAATTGTTAATTTCTATTCGGTTTCTCAGAGCACATGAATGCAGCTGAGAAAGTCATTCTCCCAGCTTCCACAGCACAATTACTGCAAGTGCCATTTAAGTACTTCAGTTATTTGCTGCTTTCAGAGAAGAGAGAACATATGGCAAAAATAACACAAGAACTTCAGTTCCCCAACTAAGCTTTTCTGCACAAACACAAAAAAACAAGTGAGTCAGCAATGCCGACTTCCCCCTTCTCTCTCAGTTTTAACCCCTGAAATACCGTGTTGTAGGGACCAGTAGGTCTGAGGGACAAAGAAAACACCATCCGCCACCTCCCATTTAGTTTGTTCTTTTGGCTAGACTTCAAGTACAGTTTCATCATTCCTGCTGCTCACATTGATCTTTTATGTAGCAGCGTGAAGGAAAAATTCTTAAAGGTATGGAAAAAATTATCTCAAACCACCAATCAGCAGGAGCACAGGCAGCTGCCGTGGCTGGAAATACACACAACTGATCTGGTGCCCGGTGTCATCATCTGGAACAGCAGCCGCTTGTCTCAAAAGCCAAACTACTCAAAATAAACCGACGCTCGAGCAAGCGGTGTGGACGCAAAACCTTTGAGATGGTCGAGCCCTGCACGTTGTGTCCCTGCTGTAGTACACAGAGACACGTGAGGGTGGCTGAAATAAATGCCAAGCTTACAGGTTATGTACCTGCATGTGTCCTTACTGCCCCTACTCCGAGCAGGGGGCGAGCACTGCTAACCCCCCCAGTCACGGCACCCCTCCTATCTGAAGATCAAATCCCTAAAAGAGGGACCGGTCTGCTCCTGGAGGTCACACAGAGCGCAGTGACAGCAGCACAAGACTTGCAGCAAAGAAAGAGGGAACCAGCCCACTTGTCTTTCTGCAGCAGTGGAGTGCTGCACTTTCAGAAGTTAGAGCAACTTGGGACAAAAAAAGGGCCCAGAGTTTACTTACTGCCAGAGGAAACGGCAAATATTAGAGATTAGAATTAATAAGTAACCCAAACTGGAGGGTGGGTTTGCTCCCTGCAAGGCTGCCCAGGAGTGCAAACAGCAGCCTTGTTTTACAGTGCAGGCACCCAGCAGATGCTGTTTCGCTGCTCCAGCGAGCTCCTGGGAAGGAGGGAGCCCCCCAGTTCCCCTGTTCTCCCCCCGAGCGCAGCAGTGGCCAAGCCCCCAGGGAAAAGCCTGGCTCTGCTAAGCCAGACCCTGGCCCCACCCCAGCCAACACATGGGGCTCCCAGGTCACCCCCTCACAATGAGAACCCCCAGCGCCAACTCAGCCCCGAGATGAGGATCCTCACACAGCTGCTGCCGACCAAAGGGGGGTGTCCGTCCCGACCCCCCCCCGCGGAACTAGAGTCCCCCCACTACCCGAGCACCCCCCAGTCAAAGCAAGAGCCCGCCAGTCGAAGTGGCAGCCACTCCTCCTGCATCCCCAGCCCCTCTACCCTCCCCCTGCAGGCGCCGGGCAAAGCTAGGGCTCCACCCCCAGCTCCCCGCACACCCGCGGGCAAAAGGGGAGCCCCTCCCTTCCCC
>NW_020799128.1:4249612-4256063 GCF_003259725.1 Athene cunicularia | reverse complement strand
CACCGGCATCCCCATGCCACGCGCAGCCCCGCTCCAGCCCACTCCGCAGATGGGGCTGGAAGCTGGTTTGGGGATGGGGAATATTCCTGAGCAATCTGCCTGCCCTTCCCTACGGATCCCGGGCTCTCACCTGGGGCAGACACAGGCAAGAGGCAGCGTGGCTGGGCTGGCTGCGGGGAGGACGCAGCTCCCTGTGCAGCCACCCCAGTGCCGGGGTCCCAGCACCTGGCATCCCCTCGCTACTCTCGCTTTGGGTCACTTCTGGGAGCCAAAAAGGGGGAAAAAAATTTAATTGGACCTTTCCTGACCTCGGAGGGGCTCAGAAGCTCCTGCTGGCAGGCTCCCTGCTCTTACACCACCCTGCCCTGCCTGGGGAAGCCACCGCTGCCCTTTGCAAACAGAGAAATCCCTGAGCAGGGAAAGGTTTTCACTCCCTGCCCGCGCTGAGAGTGACTGGCCCTCGGTGGCCACGGTGGCCCCCCTGTGAGCAGGGATGCTCGGGCAGGTCTGCAGCAGGAGGTGAGGCTGAGCTGCCAGTGTGGGGTTTGTCTTCAGGGTTTGGAAACTGGCTTAGCTTCTGCCGCCTCCTCCTCCTCCTCCCTCTGGCTCCCACCGCATCCCCCAGTTCTTTTGCTTCACCTCCTCTGTCATATTCTCATCCCTCCTCATCTGAGGCTCGGGGGAGTCACCCAACCACCAGCTGCCCGCCGTGTGTATTGCACAAGCATAAAACCTGAGCTCTGCGTGTGGTCTCTGTGAGCTGTGAGCCGATGGAACCACCCGCCCGTGTGACACAGCGGGAGAAACAGCCCGGCCGAAGGTGCTGAGGGTGCTGGAGCTGGGCTGGGAGAGAGCTGCGCCGTGAAAGATGGCTCTGGGTAGCAATGAGGGTGCCTGGAGTGTGGAATCGTGCTCAGCTCCAGGCCTGGGGAAGAGAAGTTCACCTGCCAGGGCAGAGGGGCCCGGAGCCCCTCGCAGCCCCCGGGGTCTCCATCCTGGTGGGCTGGGCGAGGGGTTGGGGTGCCAGGGCGGGTGCTTCTCACGGTGTCCAGACAGAAGCTCCGGGCTGCAGCCTGCAGGGAGGAACCTTTTCCCCATTTGCTTCCTCAAAAAGGTTTCTGAGAAATGCCAGGGAGGCAGAGGAATGCGCAGGTTAAAAATAGCCACCATGGCACGGGAGCCACCACCCCGGCCACGGCCGGAGGGGAAGCGCCCGACCTCCTCCTCCTCCTCCTCCTCCTCCTCCTCGTTGTTGTTGTTGCACCCCGCAAACATCTCGGTCTGGGAGCAAACACAACCCCGGGGGGTGCGCACGCAGGCGCGATGGGTGCAGGGTCAGGCCCAGGAGGGCATCGGGGCGCTGGGAGCAGGGAAGGGGCAGGGGGGAACCGCGGGCAGCGCCAGGGCTCTGGTGCCGAGGTGGCCCGTGACAGTTTGGCCGGTGGCCCATGGCCATGGTCACCCTGGCAGGTGGCCCCGTTCAGGGTTACTGTCCCCAGAGCAGGGCCGGACCCCGGCCAGGGACAGAGGCGAGGAAGACCACGGTCCGGATTCTCCTCTCTTCCTCGGAAACCTCGGCCCTCCAGCACAGCTACCCTCAGATGGTGTTTTTGTGGCTGACATTTTTTCATGACAGTTTCCACACTTTTTGTGAAATCCGTACTGACGTTATTGCAAACTTCTCCCTCCTTCCCCCCCGCCCTGTTTTTCTTTAGCAATAGCTGCAGGAAAACCAGAAACAATGGAGAAGGAGTTGTGAAAACGTCTGTAAAACCTTTGCAGATCCCGGCGTCAGCTCAGGGACTCTCACTTCTCCGGGTACCTGTGGCTGGAGGGAGATGGGAAATGTCAGAAACAAAACCCCAAGGCGAGGTGTGCTGAAAATGTCAGAAATTGGGAATAACTGCCCGCAGGCTTTGCTCTTGCTGCTTCCACAGGCTTTCCTCGCAGCAACATGGGAAAGAAAACAGCTTTGTTATGATTTTTTTTTTTTTTTTTAAATTGTAAACATAATCGCCCAGGGATTTGGGGGGCAGGAGAAGGACCCGAGATTGCTTTAGCGCAGCCTTTGACACTGGCTGGGTTTCAGGATCTCGATGCCCCTTTCCCTAATTCTCACAAGCCTTGGGCAGAGCCGCAGCCCCGGGACAGCCTCGGCGCTGCCTGCTCCGGGCAGGGCAGGATCGGTCCCCAGCGAGATCCCTGCCTCCACCTTCCTCCGGGGGGAAGCGATGCTGCTCACCGCTGCGGCGGGTAACAAGCTGCACCCCCTGTGCCAGGTTTCCACCCCTCCAGCCCCATCTGTCCCTCCAAATCCACCCCGGGGTGCCCCAGGCCAGGAGAAGGGATCCCACCAGCCCTGCCCGGCCCCATCCTTTGCCCCGGAGGGCACCACGGCTCCGTCTGCCAAAGCCATGAGTCCATAGGGCAAAACACTGTGGGAACGGGCTAATAAACAGGGAATCGAGTGACCTCAGTCCTGCCTGCGCAGGCAGCCAGCAGCGGGCTCTGACCTTCCCGGTACCCGGGGTACACTCCCTCTCTCATCACTATCGATGCGTTTGCTCCCAGGAGCTTCGCTTGAAAAACAGGATGTGAGCGTGTGAGGTGGCCGCTCGCCCTCCCAAAGACGTGGGAGCTGGGAGCTGGCCGGGATGCTCCTGTCCCCTCCCAGGATGCTCCTGTCCCCTCCTGGGATGCTCCCGTCCGTTCCTGGTGGGAAGCAGGACTTGCCCCGAGCCGGGACGGCAGCGCCGGAGTGCTCCAGGGTGAGCCCCCGCGCTCTGCCGTGGGCTGCCGGGGAGGCAAAGGAGCTACAGGATGTGCCACGGGCTATAAACTACACCTGAGCAAAGCACAAACCCGGTTTAAAACCCCTAAAGGTGATGTAGATGTTTCCCTTTGCAGGTACGGTGGGGTGCTGAGCTTGTCTTGACTAACCCAAACTCTTAAACCAGCAGCTTGCATGAGAGCCCGTGAAACAGCACATTTTAATCATTTTTTATTATTCTGCCCGTGCCTGAGCCCCAGCTGCCACGCTGCCACGGCTCCCAGAGCTGGGCTCGTGCTTACCAGGGGGGAGTTTATCTAGAGCCGAGAGTTTATGTCCAGCTTCCTCCGGCCTCGCTGGGACAGGCAGTACCCAGCGGGTTAAAGCTTCATCACAGCGTGTTTATGTGCTGACAAGGAAACATGGTGACAGATAATCCCAAACAACTTCAAAGCAAGATTAGTGAATCTGATATGGAAACTATTCCTAAAGTCTCAGCTCGCAGAGCCTCAGACTAATTGCCGCTGCGGACATTAAAGGTGAAGCAGGAGCTTTGCCAAGAGCCCAGTGCCCGGCTTGGCCCCGCACCCTCCCCGCCCAGCCCCGGGCTCCCTCCCCACGCTGCACCAAGGGGATTTGGGGTAAAATGATGCTCCTCGAGCAGCTCTTGCTTAGGCGGAGGGTAGAGCATCACACGGTCCTCAGCGACCTCCTGCCTGTCCCCAGGAGCCCCCAGGCCCTGAGCGGGTGGGGGTGCGGGGGGCTGTGGGGTGCTGGGCTCCTGCAGGGCCAGCTCTCAGGGGTGCTAGTCCTGCAGCAGCGCTGCAGCTGCTGCCCTGAACCTGCCTGGGAGCTTCCCCCGGGCGCTGGCACAAGGAAATCATGTCTCAAAGTTCTTGAGGGCTTCGGTGGTCGCTGAGGCTGCTCTGGCTAAACCGGGGCCTCTGAGCCGGGAGGGAAGGTGCTGCCACGTTCCCAGAGTGTGTGCAGTTTCCTGGGGAGTTTTTGGGAGTCTGTGGGGGAACGAGTGCTGGTGAGGCTGTAGGGGTGCGGGGCCCATCCCGCAGGAGCCGGGGCTGCGGCACTGAACCTCTCCAGCTGCCCTTGCCCTTTGCTCTGGGCCGGGGACTTGCGCCAGCGCAGCTCTGGCTCTGAATTCCACGGAGGGGCAAGGCTTTGCAACACAAGCCTGGCTCAGGAGGGCTCTGGCACCGTCTCTTACTGGTGCAAAGCTGAAGCGCATCTCTCTGGGTGCAGTGGTGCCTCGCCCCGGCTCCGCTCCCTGCACCCACACCAGGGGAGGGTTGGGGGTGAACGGGCAAAACCCCTCAAATGCTCCGTTGGCCGTTTCGGTGCCACCACCTGCTGCCCTGGGTTTGATTTCTGACCCTCTGCTGCGCTGGGGCGGCTGCGGGAGGCAAAGGGAGAGCGGTGAGACCCCGGGGAGAGGGGGATGCCCCCCATCCCTGCCGGCGGTGTGCCCGTAGTGCCGGCGGCCAGCAGAAGCTCCTGCCACGTGCTGGGTTTTATCACCGGTTCCGTAAGGGCAAGTGTGCAAGCAGCGTGCCAGGGGAGGGGGAGCCGGAGTTCCCGGCTATAAAAAGCTTTTGTTTTATCCTTGCGTGGCATCAGCCCGGCTCAGCCTTGGCAGCGTCTGAATGTGCTGGGAGGCAAAGCTGGCGCTTGCCCGTTGCTGACTGCTCTCTTCTCTCCTCCCGTGGAGGCTCAGCCCCTCCTCGGGGCCTGCCCGCCCCCCCCGGGCCCAGACGCCTTCGGTGAGCTCAAAGGCACAATTATGAATTGAACACGAGGGGCAGAGGATTAAAACTGTGCTTCATACCGGAGGCGGGCGGTGACAGGAGCTTGGGCAGGGATGTGGTAGCTGGCACCCTCCCTGCACAGGCTCACACACCGCCTGCCTGGGCTGGGGTTGGGCAGACGGGAAGGATCCATCCTGCCCCGAGCAGCCTTGTCCTGGTGCACACCCGCTCCCTGGGCTCGGGCGAGCTCTGGCTCCCGTCGGCAGGGGAGGGGGGCAGCGCCGCAGGTCCGGCTCCCCCAGACTGACACCAGCACGTCCCCCCCGGCTGTGCTGCCTGTCCCCTGAGCCAGACCTGGTGCCCGCCGAGCTCCCGGGGCCGGCCCAAGCTCCCCTCTCTCTGCTGAACCCCAGGCACGGGTTCCTCTGCTTTCCCTGCCTGGGATCCTGCTCACTCGCACCTCAGTGAGCCGGATCAGTAGAACTGGAACCGAATGTGTGAACCCCCAACACTTAAGCAGCGTTGTTGTGTGCATGGGCCTGGTGGGGGTGGGTAAGGCTGGGGGACAGGGATTCAGCAGTACAGGGACTTCACATCCACTTACACAGGAATGCCAGCGTGCGAAAACTTTGTTTAAGATCAGGGAGGGCGATTTACACCTTGCACAGGCTCGGGATTCCAGCGCCAGCCAAAGCAGGTTGTCCCGGCCCTGCACAGGGGTTAGGCCTGTGCACCAGCCTAGAGAGGGGCACTAGTCTCTGAATCACCCCAAGTTATTTCCCCGGGAATCTACAGAGGGTGATTTTTTTTCAGCCACACTGAAAAGATGATGACTTTCCTGCCCACATCTTGTCTGTGCCGTGCGGGGCACGAATTGCTCTGAAAAGGACGAGTCTAGGGCTCGGCCCCGGGCAGAATCGCTGCCAGGGCTGAGAGCTGAGGGGGTTGCAGCAAGCCCTGGTCTGACTGCTCGGAAAAACCAAAACAGTCTTGTAAAGATCAGGCTTGTAAAAACGGGGCTCTGTCTCGCTAGCTCATGAATGGGAAGAAATGCCAACTGGATAATTTTTTACACATATTTTTTTCCTCTTTGTCAACATTCCCCCATTTGGCTGAAACTTCAAAATGCCATATTTGGAGAGCGCCTCTCTTAGAAGTTCCAGTATTTGTATAAATAGCTGATAGTGAAAAAATTACCCGATCTGGAGTCTGCCCAGGGGCCCTCAGGAGGAGTGGAGCTGGGGGCAGCGGTGGGGCAGCCCAGTGCCTCCCAGTCTGAGGTGGTTCCCCACTGCCATGTGTGAGCGGAGGAGGGGGGAGTGTCTCCAGAGCCCCAGCACCCACCCAAATGCATCAGCAAAGGTCCGTCCGTTCTCCTCCATCAGCTGGGAAGGAGGTTTGGGCAGTAAACATGGAAGTGAAATAGTGACTGTGAGGTGCCCTGAATGTTGGGGGGACGTGGGTTTCCTTGTCCTCACCAGGGACAGCCTGTCCTGGCCAGGGAGAGCCTGAGCGTGGCAAGGGGTGTACGGACAGGGCGCGTGGTGAGGGACACGTGGAGAGGGAGACGTAGCACGGCCCTGGGGTGCACGGTGAGGGGTTTGGAGCAAGGGGTGCAGGGCGAGATGCTGAGGTGCAGGGAGAAGGACCAGAGCAGGCGGTGAGGGGTGCACAGAGGGAATGGGGGGCACAGAGGGAATGAGGGGTGCACCCAGAAGGACCAGGGCATGTGGCAAGGGGCTGGTGTGTGCATGGCACGGTGCAGGTGTGGGGAGAACAAGGACAGATGGTGGGGGACCGGGATTCATGGAGAGGGGTGTAAGGGGCATGGTGAGAGGTCGGGGTGCATGGAGAGGGGCTGGGGAGCAGTGTAAGGGGCTGGAGGGCATGGTGAGGGGTGCAGGGGGCACGGTGAAGGGTC
>NW_020799128.1:4242465-4245791 GCF_003259725.1 Athene cunicularia | reverse complement strand
CGCATTCCCGGGGCTGGGGGGTCCCGGGAGCCACAGTAACGCCTTCAGTGAAGGGGAAGCGCAGGGGGGTGAGGGGAGCTCCGAGCACGCGGGACCAGGCAAAAAAAAGCGAATTGTGCTCTTAAATCTCCTCCTTCTCTCCCTCGCCGCTCGGGGCAGAGCACTGGGGCAGATGCCCGTGGTTCTGTGCCGCTCAGGGGTGGGAGGGGTGGATGAGGCCGGAGGAGCAGCCACAGCAGCGGGGTCAGGCGGGAAGAGCGCTGTCGCAGGGCAGTTTCCATCCCCGCGGGATCGCAGGGGCCAGGGCAGTGGGTTTAAGGTCTTGTTTTAAAGCCCTTGGTGCTGCCAGTGTGGCGGGAGGCGGCAGGGCCGGTGCCACCCCCAGGTGCAGCCGTGGGTGCTGAGCCCACACCACGCAGCCACGCAGCGACCTCGGGGATAACGGTGACTGTAAAGTTTTTGTCCTGTTTTGTCTCCCCCCACCCTCGGTGTGAAATAAACCTTCGAATCTCTGCGGTGCCTCCGAGTCTGTGCCGAGCAGAGGGACGCTGCCTCCACCTGCCCGGGGCTGGGGGGCGTATGCCCCTCCCGGGACTGTGGCTGGCAGGGCCCGGCTGGGTGGGCAGGAAGGGAAAAGCCGGGCTCTGGGCGCACTAGGCTGCCAGCCCCCCGCCCTGCTGCATCTCCCTGGGCTCCCTGGCAGGCAGGGCTGTCCCTCCCCAGGGCTGAGCACAGCAGCTTTGTGCCCCCCCCCGGGTGTTTGCCAGCGTGGGAAAGCACCCAAAAGCGGGCACTGCCATCCCATCATGCTCCAGGGGGTTTATCCCAGCGTGAACATTTGCTTGGGAGAGGCAGAGCACCCCGTATCACCATGATGCTCAAGGCTTTGGGGCACCCCACGTACCCACAGCCCCCTGAGCTGCTCCAGCCATCATGTCACTCCCCGGGAGCTCGTGCAGAGGTGTCCAGCGCCCCTCCCAGTGCCCCCTCCCGGGGCTGGAGAAGTCCCAGCACCCACATGGAGCCTGCAGGGTCTGGCTGCAGCCCCAGGGACCAGGGTGCTGGGGGTCTCCCCTGCTGGGGTCCTCCCTTGCTACGTTTTGCTTTTAATAGCCAGCAGGTGTGAAATCTCTAAATAAAGGGAAAAGTGAAGCTCTGGCTGTTGCTGTTTTGGAGCTTCAGACCTCGTTTTGGTGGCTCTTGGGGGGCTGGTGGCTGATCCCTGCAGCTGACCCTGAGCACAAGCAGGTCCTCTGCGTCCCCTAGCCCCCCCACGGCCTCATCCTCCTCAGGGTACCCTCAGTGACCCGCCGTCCAGACGAGACACAGCCCAGGAGTTGTTCATTAGCCCCCCCCAAAGCCCTGGTGTTAATGAGCAATTTCCTAACCCCCAGGCAGGGGGTGAAGGGGGGGCTGTCCCAGGGCATGGGGGGCCCTGGGTCTCTGCACGTCCTTGTGTCCAGTCCAGGTGCTGGGCCAGCTTGTCTAGAGGGGCTTTTGCCAGGAAGGGTTGGACCAGATGATCCCTGAGGTCCCTCCCAACCTGGGATTCTCTGATAAAGTTTGCTCAGGTGGAGCTGCTTCTGCCCTCCTGGGGGGTGATGGTGAGTGCATTGGTGCCACCTGGCCCCCCAAAGCACCTGTGCTAGGTTCCCAAGCTGCACCCCCCGCAGGGTCCCCTTGGCTTTATCAGCAGCCGGGGCTGGGGGCTGGTGCCTTTTGCTGTCTGGGTGTTGCTCTCCCTGGCTGGGGGGGTTTGTGTTCCCTGGGGTTGTTCGTGTTCCCTGGGGTTGTTCTGAGGGGTGGGAGGCAGCTCCCTCTGATACCCTAGTCCCCAGGCTGGGTTGTGCCGCTGGATTAAGCTGGTCCTTGGGGTTTGTGTGGTGTTGGGAGGCCCCCGAGTGCTCTCTCTGTAGGACACTCCTTGGAGGCGTTTGCCACACTGCGCTGAGCTGGGAGGGTGCAGCGACTGCCTCGAGCCGCCTCTGCTGCGGGGAGGCTGCTCCCCTCGGAGCTGGTTTTGCCTGTAAAGGCATTTACCTGGCTTTTCCTTTCCCTGGGACTGCCCAAGCAGCTGACCGTTTTTATTCTCCGCTCAGCAGTGCTGTCCTGCCGGGGGAGGCTGTGCCTGCTGCTGTCACCGCCGGCAGAAAGCGAGCGCTGGGGTGTGCGCTGCCTGCGTGCTGCCTCCCGGCTCTGGGGGCCCCGGAGTTTGCTCCCACGGCTCCAAAGTCACGTTTCTTCCCTGTGTTTCTGCTCCAGAGCAGCTGAATGCTGTTCTCTCTGGTGTTTGCTCCCCAGGAGCTGGTTTCTGCTGCTGGCGTTGGACCCGCTGCGGAGGATGAGCATCTCCTCTAGCTCTTCCCGGTTGCTGTCGGAGGAGAGGCCTGTGGCTGCGCTGTGGGGTATGGAGCTGCACCCCCAGGGCTGCTTGGGTGGGACCTGCGGGTTGGGGGCACAGTGGGTGTGCATGGGGGGTGTTTCCCACTTTCCCGTGGTGTGGGTGCTCAGGGAAGCCTCCCTGTTGCTTTCGGCTTGCCCGAGGCTTGGGCAGGGGGGGCGCAAATGCAGAGACCGGCCGTGTCCCTGCAGGCTGCCAGCTGACCATGGGTGCCCGCAGCTGCGTGGTGAAGGAGGATGATGACTTCTTGGAGCACTTGGTCCTGCTGAGAACGGTGAGACCTGGGCTTGCCGGAGAGCTTGTGCCCCAGCAGCGGGGCCAGCTGACAGCCGGACTCCTTGCCGTGGGTCTGTGCTTGCCTCCGCAGATCTGCCTGGGGGCCGACGCCAGGGACGAGCTGCACGTGGTGGCTGTGGATTCGAAAAACACCTACGGAGAGCACAAGCCGGTGCCCATCGCGGCGCTGCGCAGCTCCGTGCTGCCCATGGTGAGGGCGGCCATGGGGCGGGAGCTTCACCCCGCCTGGGGTCGGGGGTCACTGAGCTCTGACTCTTTGCAGATCAGCCTCAAAGGTCTGGAGCTGGTCCCTCCCGTCACCTTCGTGCTCCAGTGTGGAGCGGGGCCAGTCTACCTCAGCGGGCAGCACGTCACCCGTGAGTGACACCGAGTGGGGCTGGGGCAGTGGGGGCTGGGGGCTGTGCTGGGGGCGCTCTGGGGTCCCGCGGTGGCTTTAGTGGTGGCTTGTGCCCTCAGCAGGGCAGTTTTGTCCCAGGGAGGGGGGATTGCTGGGCTGTGGGGGGATCGGCGCTCGTATGCGTTCATGGGCTCGACGCGGGGCTCGGTGCCAGCTCTGCTGCCACAGGGAGGGACGTGCCTGTATTCCCGGGGGTGGGGGGATCGCGGGCCCTGCTTGTGGCTGGGGGGG
>NW_020799128.1:4240204-4242415 GCF_003259725.1 Athene cunicularia | reverse complement strand
CAGGCTTGTGGCTGGGGGGGTTTTGCCTCCCTCGGTGGGGCAGGGCCACCCCCTCCCGCTGCGACTCTGCACCTTCTCTCCCCAGTGGAAGATGATGCCGCGTCCCAGCCCTACAAGGAAGAGCTCTGGGAGGAAGATGTGGGCGATGAGGATGATTGTGGGGCAGTGTAGGGTGGCCGCTGCTCTGGGAAGGCTCGTGGGGCTGGTGTGGGGCGTGACAGTGGGGACACCCCGTGCTGGAGCTGCAGGTGCCTCATGCCAAATGGGACAGATCCCTGCAGGGGGACACAAACTCTCTGGGCTTTTGAATATCATCCCTTGTCTCCCTTCCTTGTTGTCCCCCCGCCCTTTCCCACCATGCTCGGAGAAATGCTTTCTTCTTTTTATTGCAATAACACTGGGGAAGTGCAAATACCCCTGGGCTGTGTTCTGGTACTCTGGCACTGGCCTCTCCCTGCCCACTGCCCCCAGCCGCTCTCTGCCTCCTCTCAGGAAAACATATTCCATGTGTGTAATCACCGTGATGCTGCGGGTCACGGCTCTAACCCACGGCTCTGGGGGGCTGGGGGTCCCAGAAAGCAGCCCCTGGGGAGCTGCAGGCTGCTGCCAGGGTAGGAGGCTGGGGGCTCTCCCAGCCCGGTTGTGTCTGGAGGAGGAGGAAGCTGCACAGTGCTCTGCCTCAGGGCTCGTGTGTCCACACAAGCTCAGTGGCCTCTCTGGGGGGAGGACACGATGCTCTGAGGCTGAGTGCTCGTGGCCCCCCCCAACCCGGCTCAGCCCTGGCACCAATTATCCTGCGAGCTCCCTTCTAACAGCCCTTTTGTTCCAGCTCCGTCTCCTGTTTGGATCAACAGGGCAGAGCTGTGTTGCTGCCTTCACGGCAGCCCAGGGAAACGCGGCCAAAAGCCTCCCAGAACAAGCAGCCGCTGCAATAATACAATTACAATTCCTAATTGAGAAAATTGCCCAAATCCATTATAGGCAGGATATTACCTGGCAGCAAGGTTGACTTTGAGAGGAGCCCTCAGTCTGCAGGTGGGGGGGGCTGGGAAGGGAGCACAGGGGTCTTTTTTTATTTTCCCCACTTAAAACAGAAAAAGCCACAGAGCTGAGCTGGTCGGTGGGTGGGGGGACGGGTGGTGTCATCACGCTGTAATGGCTGGGGAGAGGCCGGGGGGGAGCGGCTGCCAGCCCTGATGGGCTGCAGCGTGTTGGCCACTGGCATGGGCTCTGCCTGGCCCCGGGGACACGCGGGACAGGATCACAGGGACAGGATCACACACGGCCTTCGCCCCGGGCAGAGGCTCCTCGGGCATCACCTCCTGCAAGGCAAGTGTGCGCCCCGACCCTCTCCCCGTGCGGGGCTTTGGGCCGTGTCCTGGGACGGGGAGCAGGAAGGTGCTGCTGTGCCCAGCCCTGAGCTCGGGGGGTGAAAGGGGGGGAGAGCAAAACCTTAACGAGCAATTAACTCATCCAGCCTCGCTCCCAGCACACAACGCTCAGTGCTACTGGAGAGGGGATCAGCGCCAGGGCTGGGGCGTTTCTCATGGAAATGGTGACTCTGGCCGGTTTTCCCGGGATCGGCTGTGGGACCTGTCGGTGTGACAGCGCGTGGCCCGAGGGGTGAGCCCTGCTGCCAGGGCTGCTCCGTGTCGCGTGGGGGCCAGAGCGTCCCGCGGTCCCTCTCGGGGTTCTAGGGGTGCTGGGCATGGCGGAGCAGGAGTGACGTTGATGGATTCCTTGCTCCCCTTTCCTCGGGCGTTGTGCAGTGGGAAGCTCACTGCTCGGCGTCAGCCAGCAGCTGCATTAAGACGTTTCACTGGGCGCAGATTAAGCCCGAGAGAAACCCAGGAATGGAAGAAATGTAAAGCAGATTAAGGTCAGATCCAGAGGATTTAAGCAGTGGCCTCTTTGACACCCGGAGTGTGTTGGGAGAGCTCCCGGCACCGATGTGCACAAGCAGCAGCCACGGTGCTGGCTGACCTGCTGGCGCTGCCCTGAGAGCAGTGGGAGCCCGGAACACGGCCCCCCCGGCCCTCCCGGTGCGAGGACTGACTCCCCGGTGGGTGCGTGGGGACAGAGCTGTCCCCCCACGCCGGCCACAAGCCTGGTCTGCAGGACAGCGTGCCCAGCCCCCGCTGCAAATGATGCGGGGACCCCCCAGAGCCACAGCTGGGGGGTGGAGTCAGCTGGGGGGGGGGCGGGTGCTTG
>NW_020799128.1:4235408-4240154 GCF_003259725.1 Athene cunicularia | reverse complement strand
GGGGGGGGGGGCGGCTTCACGGCTTTGGATCCAGCTGTAAGTGTTCGATAAGAGGCACTTTGTGCCCAAACGCCTCTCCTGCCTCCGCACGCGCCCTTCGAGGTCAGGCGCCTGGCAAAGGCGCGGGGTGAAGCGGGCACGGTGGGTGGAAGTTGATCTAACCCCCCCCCTTAATGCAACTTCGGGCTGTGGAGCTCTTGGGGGGGCTGCTGAGTCGCGACACGAAACTCCGTGGCCGGGTGCGGCTCTGCGCTGGGCTCCCCTGAGGACCCCCAAAACCCGCCCGGTGCATCTCGGTCTCACCAGGTCAGGTACGTGAAGGCTTGAGGGTGAAGTAACGTCTGGTACGGAGAGAAATAAACAGGGTGGGAGGTCCTGTGGTGGGCGAGAGCGAGGGCTAACGTGTGGAAATAGCCCAGGGAGTTAAAGTTGGGCTGCGGCGGGTGGTGAGATGATGCAGCGGGCGGGGGGCAGGTGGGGATATGGGAGGGGGCTGCCCCGGGCAGGGGCCCGCGGGGGTCTGGCAGAGCGCTCTGTGCCAGGGATGGGGAAGGTGCTGCCTCTTCCAGGACTGATCTGATTTTTGCCCCTGAATTTTCTCCTCACACCCCGTCCCATTCCCTTCGCAGTCGATTCCGTGACAACCCAGCGGGGCTTTTGGTGGGACTGTGCCGGGGTCTCCGGAAAGGTCTCGGCTGAGCCCCGCAACCTGCAGCAGCGGCGGCCAGGCTGGCTGCTGCCGGACTCGGCGTTTGTGGGGAGCCTGGCTCATCTCATGAGGGGGTGGATGAGCGGGGTGCAGGCGCACGAGGCTTTGAGGCAGCGCAAAAGTAGCAGAGCGTCTTTATTCGTTTATCCATTAACGTCGTTTGTTATTTCCAGAAACATTAGGAGCTATTTTCTGGCTCCGCTGCTGCTTCCCTTTTCCTCCTGCCAGCAGCTTTCCCTCCGCGCCGGCTGGGCTGGGGCAGAAGCAGGATTGCTGCGAACGCTTCAGTAAAGGGGTGGCAGGGAGATCTCGGTAAGTCGGTAAGTGCTTTTCCCGAGCCCGCGCTCAGCCCCGCTGCTTTTCTCCTTCTCCTTCTCCTCTTGCCCCTGAGCTGTAACTGCTGTTGCGCTTGGGGCTGTCTCTCCCTCCCCATACAGGGCTGCTTGCTGGCATCAACCCTTTTCTGAGCCTGATTTTCCATTTCCCTCCCCAGGAGCCCCCAGGACGAAGCCGCCATCCTGAGGAGCCTCCCCGGGTGCAGGGTGGGGGGCAGCCGCAGCAGAGCTGTGATGAGGAGCAGGATGCACCCCGTGGGCCCCTAAAACAGCCGCTGGATTTTGGGGTGTTGAGTCAGGGGTTTTCCCTCCTGCCTGCAGGCAGAGGGGCTGAGCCGCAGCCATGGAGGGGGACGGGGTTGAGGCCAACGCCACCGTCTACAAGCTCGCCCTGCAGAACCGCCCCAACGCCAGCACGCAGTTCACCGGGGTGCAGCTCATCCAATCCTTCAAACCCCTCATCATCCCCTGCTACGCCCTGGTCGTCCTCGTCGGCATCTTCGGCAACTACCTGCTCCTCTACGTCATCTGCAAGACCAAGAAGATGCACAACGTCACCAACTTCTTCATCGGCAACCTGGCTTTCTCCGACATGCTGATGTGTGCCACATGCGTGCCCTTCACCCTGGCCTACGCCTTCAACCCCCAGGGCTGGGTTTTCGGGAAGTTTTTGTGCTATTTCGTGTTCCTGATGCAGCCCATGACGGTTTACGTCTCTGTCTTCACGCTCACGGCTATTGCGGTTGACAGGTAAGCGGTGGCGGGGCAGGAGGTTTGAGGGTCTGGGTCTCTCCCCCCTCGTCCTCTCGAGCTGCTGCTCGGGGTGTTAAGAAGTGCCAAAACACTCAAAATGGGAAACGGGAAAATCCAAGGGATCTTGGCAGTCTCTCTGCAACCTTCTCTTTAGCGTCAGGGCACGGTCTCGCAGGGAGGAAGCGTAGCGGGGTGCTCGGCCGGTGGCCAGTTTGCATCGGGAAATGATTTTGTGCAGTTTCACGCCTGCCCATGCAAAGCTGCCTCTACAGAAACGGGTCCGTGCTCCCGGCAGGGACGGCTCTCGCGCAAGGGCTCCTTGGAGTTTCCACCTGTTTCTTCATCCTTTGCTGGATAAATGTGCAGCCCAGTCACGCCGTGTTCTGGCCCCCGGGTGGAGAGTGCTTGGGCCTCCCTGAGTGCGTCTGGGCAGGGTCTGATGGGGGGGTGTGTTATAAAAACTGTGTTTCCATAGAGACCTCCTCTCGTAAATGATGCTCCAAACCCTGCAGGGATGGGTGTGATGCTGGCAGCACGGAGAGATCCTCTCATGCTGGTTTGCCTCTGCCCCCGGGGGAGAGCAGAGCTGGACCATCATGGGAAGGGAAACAGAAAAAAAAATATAAAAAGGGGAAAATTTGAGCTGAGAAAGCCTGGACTGCTGGCAGAGCTGTGCTGCTCTCGTCGGGGGCTCGAAATGTCCCCAGGAGTGCTGGAGTTCTTTTGCTCTTCAACAAAACCCCTTTTATTTTTTGGGGTGAAAATGATTTGCTTGTTTCTCCTGCTCAGGAAGCAGCCACCGAGTTCTAGTGTCCTCAGCATGTTCCTAAAACGTCATCGGGATTTGTCACAAATAGATGATTTTAGCCCCAATCCTCCAGTTGCAATGCGGGCGGGCACAGCGGGGCTTTGCTGGTCTGGGACTCCAGCACGAGGAGCCATCAGGGCCACGTTGGTGCCGCTGGATGCCGCGATGCTGCGACGCCGTGGGGCCGGGCAGGGGCGGGGGGCAGAGCTCCGTCCGTCCGTGAGAGCCATGGAAAATCAAACTGTGGCCTCAGGAGACACCTCAGTGGGAGCTTATCTGGGGCCCAGCCTTGGTCGTAAGGTGAGGGGGCGCGGAGAGGAGAGGAAGATGCTCAGGGGGGAGGAAGTAAAAGAGGAATCTTTTTTGCTGCCGCTCGCTGAGGGCTGCTGCGGTCCTTGAGGCAGGGCCGGGCCTGGCTGCCCCCCAGGCTCCCCACAACAGAAGTGACCTGGTGCTTCCACAGCGCCTGTGGCAGAGCCAGGGGACGCCGTCACGCCCCCCTGTCCCCAGCCCTTTCCCAGCAGCCGCTTGGGGCCGTGTCCCTGCTCCCAGAGGTGCCTCCCCCCACCACTGAGGGGCTGCTCTGGGGTCGGGTTCCCCCGTTTCTCTCCCCGCAGGTACTACGCCACTGTGCACCCCCTGAAGAAGCGCATCTCGGTCACCAGCTGCATCTCCGTGGTGGGGGGTATCTGGCTGCTCTCCTGCGGGCTGGTGGCCCCCGCCGTCGCCCACACGTACCACGTGGAGTTCCGGCAGGAGGGCTTCTCCATCTGCGAGGAGTTCTGGATGGAGAAGGAGACACAGCGCCTGGCCTACGCCTACGGCACCCTGATCATCACCTACATCCTGCCCCTCTCCGCCGTCTCCCTCTCCTACATCTGCATCTCGGTGAAGCTGAGGAACCGGGTGCTGCCCGGCCACCCCACGCGGAGCCAGGCCGCCTTCGACCGCCTGAGGAAGAGGAAGATCTTCCGCCTCATCGTGCTGGTGGTGGCGGCCTTCGGGGTCTGCTGGCTGCCCATCCACGTCTTCAACGTCATCCGGGACATCGACATCAACCTCATCGACAAGCGCCACTTCCTCCTCATCCAGCTGCTCTGCCACTGGTTCGCCATGAGCTCCTCCTGCTGCAACCCCTTCCTCTACGCGTGGCTGCACGACCGCTTCCGCGGGGAGCTCCGCAGGATCCTCGCCTGCCAGCGGCACATCGGCCCCGCCAAGGGCTGCGGGGGGGCCGGGGCCGTGCTCTGAGCCCCCCGCGCGCGGCGGAGCCTGCCCGAGGGCCGGGGGCAAGCGGCTCCTCCTGGGGCTTTGCACTTCCCAGCGCGGGGCTGCGGCACCTCGCGGGGTCGTTATTTTAAATTAATGAAGGGAAGGGGCCCGCGGGAGCGTGGGGAAGGTGCCAGAAGCGTTTTGCTGGCGACAGCCGTGAGCAGCCGCCGCTTCCATTAAACGAATCGCACGGCTCGTTAAATCCGTTCCCGCCTTTGGGAAAGGCCGTTTCTCCCGTTTTCAGAGAAAGCGTCGGCGCTTCTGCAGCCGGGGCCAGGACGGGTTGGCCTACCACCCCCCACACACACCCCATGTCACCCGACATCTCCCGTGCCCCTGGACACGCACCCCCCTGTGACACCAACACACACGCGCCCACCACACCCTGCCCCGTACCTACACCTGTGTGGGCCACACACCCTTGTACACCCTGTCCACGCTTGTACATACACTTGTGCATGCTGCACACACCTGTTCCTACACCTGTACACCCCTGCACACACCCCTGCGTGTGCCACACGCTCTGGTACACCCCTGTACCTACACCTGTACACGCCGCACACCCCTACATGTATCCCTGCACACCCCTGTACACACTTGTGCATACACCTGTACACCCCTGCAAACATGCACACCCCTGTACCCACACCCGTACATGCCACACACTCTGGAACACTCCTGTACGCACTTGTACATACATCTGTGCACACGTGTAGACCCCTGTACATACACCTGCACACACTCCTGTACATACACTTGTGCACACCCCTGCACACACACCTGTACATACACTTGTACAGACATGTACACTCCCCCTGCACAAACACCTGCACACACAAGTGTACAAACACTTGTACACATCCCTGTAC
>NW_020799128.1:4221631-4235358 GCF_003259725.1 Athene cunicularia | reverse complement strand
GGAGAGAGACTGGGGGGGCCCTGTGTGCTCCCCGGGTCCTGGGGAGAGGGATTGGGGGGGGGTGTCACTCTGTGCCCCACAGGGGGAGGGGAGAGGGATGGGGGGACCCCAGTTCCCTGTGGGATGTCCCTGTGCCCCATGGGTGTGTGTGGATCTTAGGGGACCCCTGTGCCCCACGGGGACCCCCTGATGCCCTGGGAGGGCCCATGGGGTGACCCCTCGGGGCAGGGTCCCACAGCTCGGGGGTCCTGGCACCTGTGGCTGCTGTCCGGTGGCTTTTCGGGCAGCTCTGCCTCGCGCTTGGCTTGAGGTTTGAACTCTTTCCCTGGGAGCGCCGGCAGCGGCCGCTGGGAACGGCCAGACTGACCCCAGGAACTTCACGTCTTTGAAACGCTTTCGCCTGGCAGGCGGCAGCCAGCTGTGATGTTTGGTTTTTTTTAATAAATAGTTAGAGCGCGTGTGAGAGTCAGTAACCCACGGGCTGACACCGACCTGGGAGACATTTCCTTCAGCGCCGAGCGCCAGCTCTGTGTCATACCTGCTCCTTTGAACGCAGACGGGCGGCTGTGCCCAAGTTCCCGGGGCGGTTACTGGGAGGGTTTTACTGGGAGTCACCAGCCTTGTAATGTGGCTTGTGGTGGCAGGTGAGTCACCTTCCTCTTGCTCACCCGAGCAGATCCAGGTATTAACACCGGCTCAGCCGACGCTGAGATCTGCGTCGTGTTTCCTGACGGCTGACAGAGTCGTCTGGGTTTATGAAGCCTTAATTACAGCGCAGCCTTCGTTAAGGTTGTGTCAGGCACTGATGTGTTTACAGTGCGGAGGGGTCAGGGAGTCAGCCCTGCGAGGCCAGCGTCCTGGGTCATCCCAGGCTGCTCCTTTCTTTGTGCCTGGGCCAAAGGAAAATTGAGGGGGGCGAAAAAATATAACTTTGATGCTCCTGGGAAAACTTTTGATCTTTCCAGTTGTTGGTGTCGTGTCCCCCCCAGCCCTTGGTTTCCTGTTTGGAGCCCGTTTCTTTTGTCATTGCTTAGCTGCCGTGATGTACAGCCATAAAGGGCTGGTTTTATTCGGAAAATAAACATGTGTTGATTGGCAGGTGCACACTAACGTAACGAATTAATGAGATTCTATATTTTGGAGGTTTGGCGGGGAGGCTGTGAGTACGTTATTTGCTTTCAGCCTCTCCGAGGTGGACGTGGCGCCGCAATCCTCCGAGTGACGGCCTCGTGTCGGGGCTAAGCCGCCTTTCGCTGAACACGTAGTTTGCATTTTGGGTGCTGTCAGAGCAGGGCCTGCTCTTTCCCCGGGGCAGAGAGCGTGCAGAATGGATTGTGGCACCGTACAAACGCAGGATGCTCCCAGAAATCACGCGCTTCAGAACAAAAGTGCCCCGTGCTGGCTTGGCACTGCGGGACTGCGGCCGCGTGGACCTGACAAAGCCAAACATCTTATAAAATCCCTTCCCTGGTGCTGGCGTCAGGTCTGAGCATCGGCTGTAGCGTGGTGCCTGAGCGTCCGTTACCCTCTTGTGTGTTTCTCAGCAGCACTTTTGGAATTCTTCTCCCCCAGTCAATGCTCATTAGTTTTGAATTGTCTCTGAAGCAGCTTCCCTGTTCCCACTCTCTGTCAGTGCTTCCAGGATGCCTTCAGAGGACGGGGCTGCAAATTTGATGGAGAGGCAGGTCATGCTCTGTTCGCTTCCTTTATTTTCCGTGCAGCAGCCAGTGAGGAGGGAGACGCTGGTGTTTTCCAGGCGGCTTTTCCTACCGGTTCTGCGGAGTTGGGAGCTCTGTGGCTCCAGCAATAGACAGAAAATCTTGGTGGCGCAGCGCCGATAATTTTCTTTGCCAGCCCTACTGTGGTTTGAGTGTTACCGAGTGGTGGATCGGGCACGTGTGATGGATGGGTGGGTTTGCAGTTTAGGATATCCTGAGCGCGTGTTTAACGGGCAGCGCTCGATGTTGTGGAGCTGCCTTTCAGAAAAGGGGGAAGGTTGTGTCTGTGGGGAATGTCCCTCCTGGTGCACTCCAGTCCCCAGCTGACAGAGGCGAGTGGAAATCCCCAGCCCGTCTGTGAGGCTTGGTCTGCCTCTCCTTTGGTTGATTAGGGGTTTCTTAGCTTAAGAGGCATTAAGATAGCGACTGAAAAGAGGCTGGAATGAAAGGTATGAGGGCGTGGGACGTGTGTGCAAGCTCCCTGGTACCAGGTCAGCTCTCTTTCGAACCCACTTCAAAGTCCAAGCCTCTGCGGGTTTCGGGAAGCCAGATAAAAGCACAGAAGAGGGCAGCTGAGCTGAAATACAGGAATTCCATGTTGTGTTTCTTTTCTTCTTTTTTTTAACCCTTCCTGGTCTGGGTTTTAAAACAAATTTTGCTAATTTTCTATTTGCGATAAGAAATGTTCTCCTTGGTGCCTGAGGCCATATGATTATGACGTAGTTGTAAGATTAAAGGCTTTTCTTTTTTTTCCTAACACTGTAGACTTACTTGATTTTTAAAACATAAACGCTCTCTGTTCTAAATTACCCGTGCCTCTCAAAAACTGGTTTCTAAAAGGAATCTCATTGTTTCTGCAGGTGGTACAAGCTTCGCTCCAAACCAGGGAAGAAGGAAAAGGAGAGAGGGGAGATCGAAGTGGATATCCAGTTCATGAGGAGCAACATGACAGCCAGTATGTTTGATCTGTCCATGAAAGACAAGTCTCGCTCTCCCTTCGGCAAGCTCAAGGACAAGCTCAAGGGGAAGAGGAGCAGTGGCCTTTCCGACACAGCCTCAGCGATCATTCCCAGCACCACTCACTCTCCTGCTGACAGCGAAGATGAATCAGTCGAGAAGGAAAAGAAGAAATCAAAGTTCAAAACCCTGTTTTCCAAACCTGGCCTGCAGAAGACCTCCCTCTCCCAGTCCATGTCAGTCCTGCCGACGCAGCAGCCCGTCACCGAGAGGGTTCGGCTCCGGCCCAGCGACTTCCAGTCGCAGTGGGACGACGAGGAGTCCGAGACCTCTCCAACCTCCGACAGTGAGTATCGGCGCTCGCTGTGCTGGAGAAGCACAAAGCCTTTCTGCAGAGGTTTCCCTGCGCTTGTCAGAGCACCAGTTAAATTCTCCTTGCGGAACAAACCTGCAGAAAGTCACTTGTGTGCACGGCGGGCAGGAGGCGCAGCCAAGCTGACCTGGGGGGACGCGGCGCTGGCTGGGCGGCCCACGGGATGTGCTCTGTCGTGGTTTTAGGTCACTGAACGGCGTGTGAGACCCGTCTGCGGAGGGCTGGCGGGGTTGGGGACCCAGACGGTTTGGAAGCGGCTGGTAGAGTCATGCTGGGGATTGTTGCCGCAGTCTGTTAGTGATGGTGAAGTGCTGAGGTCAGCAGTGAGTGTCAGAGGAAAGAATGTTCTCACATCTTGAATTTTTCCCTGTTTATTTCTTCCAGAAGCCTTTGGAAATGCCCTGGAAGAGAAGTCCTCTCCTCCTGTATTTAAATCTCGTAAAACAGCTACTTTGGACAGCAGGCAACTCAACCAAGTAGCCACTAACCACACCAGGAGAGAAGGGCTCTCTCTGTTTAGTGGCCTTAAATCCAAAAGCGATCCCGTGTCCAAGTCTAGTCTGTGTATCAATGGCAGTCACGTTTATATGGAAGAGAGCACGACGAAGGACAACACTCCAGCCTCTTCCCCCTCTCCACACAACTTCAGGAGGAAGCAGCTCTTTGCTTCGGAAGAGAACCTGTCTTCCAGACCTGCTAAAGGACCTGAAGAGACGGGAAGAACATCTCCTAGTCACGCCTTCTCTGGGTCTGCATCCTTGGAGACCTTCAAATCTATGACATTGCCATCATACAGATTGCTTGGCAGCGAAGAATACCTGGAAACCAGCGTTCCTCCAAGTGTCGAGGTTATTAAAGAGACCAAAAAAACAGACCACAAAAAGTCTGCCTTGCTCTCCCTGGTCACTGGGAAGAAGGAGACGGTGAAGACCAGTGACACTGAGAATCTTCCTGGCAGGATCCTGCAGGATGAGGAGAACAAAGTTCCAGAAGCAAAGAGTGAACAAGAGGCCAAACATCCTGAAATTCCAGCAGATTTAAACAGAGGGAATCCTTCAGAAGACAGTCACCGTGCAGAAGAGGTCTTTGCAAATAAGCAGCCGCTCAACCCTTTCGAGGAAGAACGGAAACCTGAGAAAGCTCCCGCGCCGGCCAAGACCAAAGCTGTCAAGCCCAGGTCAGTGGCGTTTGCTTCCGAGGCTGATCCAAATCGTAATGAGCCGCGGGGGCTGCAGGCTTTAACCGGGCTGCTCCCACCCCAGAGTGTCCTGCCTGCCCCGCAGGGTGCTCGTGGTTTGAACCTGCCCTTTGGGCGCTTTGATAACAAACAACAACTCTGAGTTCTTTCTCGTTATGAGAGAGATCCATAGAGGGGTAAGTGCTCCGTGTAAGTGATGCCAAAATAGTGGTTCTCTGAGCGCAAGCATCTTTGCAGGTACCGTAGGGGTGACTTTTCTTGCTGGATCTTTTGCAGAAACTAACGTTCTTCTGAGCCGTGTGGCCCGAACTACCCAGGGGCTGACATACCAGTTCTAACGTCTCTACTTTTCTCTTCTGTGTTTGGCTGCGGTCTTCCAAAGTGTTAATCTAGGAGCCCTTCTGCATTTGCTGTTGTTCACAGCAACGTGAAGGGTGTTTGTGTGAATTGGTACACGAGGCTTTTTCGGAAATTCTGCTCCTTTATCCTTCATTTATATATATATATATATATATATATATATAAAAACACGTGTGGTTTTTATATATATATGGGTGTGTCCTACTAATAAGGCTACATTTTGTGTCTCTTTCTAACTCCTTATTTTCAGTTCTTCTCGTGTTTAAACCTCCTGTATATGAAGTGTCATACTAATTGCTTGGGGTGCAAAAGATGAGACAGTGCTACTGCAGTAACTCTGCGAACTCTACAGCAGAAGTGCTCTGACATAAACCGAGCGCTTTGCAGAGACGCCTTTAAGTGTGCAAAGTCTGTCCGATAGGCTCTGGGTTCCCTTGCAAGTGTAACTCATCTCCAGCGTTAGGAGTTGATGGAGTCTGGTGCTAAAGCTTGTCTGTTCCTGCCTCGTGTTGCATCCACAAGTGACATGCGAGTTTTTTGTCCCTTTTTACAGACTGGGCGTGTCTTCAGAGGAGGAAACCAAAGCCACGCTTCCTACTCTTGCACCTGATTCCCTTCCTGCTTTTCTTTCTGTACACCGGATCAGTAGTGACAATAATCCTTTTATTTCTAAAACGGGACAGAAAGTCCAAGTGCCAGACTCTGAGAACATTACTAGTTCTGCATCTCTTACTTCTCCTTTTGCTGCAGAGCTGCTGAATGGCAAGAACCCCTTTACTGCCAAGTGGGACCGGGCATCCACAGCCCTGGATCCTGAACAAATTGCCCATTTCCCTCCATCCCATCATCTTGCAGCCCCTGTTCCCAAAGCGCCTCTTCCTGGGCAGGTCTCTGGTAGTGGGAATAATCCTTTTGCTTCTGAGTGGGGGCAGAGCTCTTGGGGCCACAGTCCCGAAAGCTCTGATACGGGACCTTCCCAGGGTCCCTCTTGCCTGCCTGCTCCTTCTCTCCCCTCTGATTGTCATTTTAATGACAATAATCCCTTTGTGTCCAAGCTTGGGTGGGGAGCAGAAGCGCCAGGTTTCGAAGCTGTTGCCAGCTCTTCCCCTTTCTGCTTTCCTCATGATGAAGACTGTTCCTCAGCACAGCACCCTGCTGAGCTGAAGCGCTCTGGTCGCGGTGCTTCGAGGAGCTCTTCAGACGTGGCTTTAACTGGTAATGGCAAAGCTGGATCAGTTCCTCTTGCACCTGGCAGCCCTGCTCTGGCTCCAGAGAAGCAGCACGATTCTCCCCAGCTTCAGGTTGAGAGTTCTTTGAGGAGTGGGAAGCTAGAGAACAGGAAATCCCTGTCCCTTCTCCCCGATGGGTCAGGGGGTGTCCCAGCAGGCGGTGAGGCTGTGGGTGGGCAGGATGGTGAGAGGCAGCGCTCTGATTTCTGTGAAATGTTACTTATGGGTTCAGGTGCAGCAGGAGAGCGAGCAGGGTTGGCTCGTGGGCTGGAAGCGGGGCAGTGCCCATGGTCAGAGCTCTCTGGTGTCAGCACAGGTCCCACCCGAACCGGCGAGGCCGCTGCTGGGGGTGGAAATACTGACCCCGGCACAAAGGACGACGAGGGCTTCGTGTCTCTCTCCGAGGGTAGGGGTGGCCTCTTGCCAGAGCTGGGAGCTGAAGAGCTGCCTTCCCCCAAGAGTGAGCTGAAAGAGAAGCAGGAGATCTTTGGTGAAAAGAGATGGCAAGAGTGTGTGCCTGTGTTAGAGCCCCAAGCAGCTCCACTTGATAAAAATGACTCATTTTCTCAAGGAGGAGCTGCCAGACTGACCCGGGGAGCTGCCCCTTGGGAAGCCGTTGGTGGGGGGACTGGCGCTGGGGCCCCGGAGCCAGCACCTCGGCTGTCCGTAACTCCCAGCAAGTGCTCAGCAGTTTCTGCAGCTGGTGAGTTAAGTGGTGACGTGTGTTTCTCGGGTGATGGCGCAAGATCTGCGCCTGGGCTCCCGTTACCTCATGATAAAGGCTCAGAAGATGCTCATGGGTGCCTCCCCCAAAGTGGCTCATTAGAGACTGTCACTCCCTCAGTGATGCTCAGAGACGACAGCACTAACAGGCATTTAAAAAACGAAGGGGAGGATGATTTATTTGACTGTCTTACAAATCTAAAGTCTGCTATTCCCCTTACTGGAGACCATGGCTCCAAACTGACCGGTCTTCCAGTTATTCCGGAGGGAGGCTCCGATGACGAGCTGCTGGGTGACTGTCAGGAGAACTGTGGTGTCACTGCAGGTGATAAAAACGTTTCAGAGACTGGAAAGCAGTCCCTAGGTTTAATGCCTTTGCATGAAGAGCTGCAAGAGCGCTCTGCTGGCGCCCAAGTGACCCCGGCTGCTTGGGGGGGAGGAGGAGGAGGAAGTGCTCCTGGTGCTGGTGGGCCAAGCGGGTCCCCTGTGCTGCCTGCCCAGGCGGGTGGTCACACTGCCAGTCACCAGGTAGCTGACTTGGGCTTGGGTGTCAGGTCTCATTCCAGGGGGTGTAGTGGTCATTTTGAGAAACAAGAACTGAAAATAAGTGCAGGCGATGAGGAGCGTGCAGCGTGTGACTTCTTTGAGCCTTCTGCTTCCTCTTCCTCCCTGTCAAGTCCTTGCCAGCCCTACTCTTCCTCTCATTTCCCTCTCTCTGACACCCCAAGTCATAGAGCAGAGTCTCCGAAAAAGCCAACAGCCGAGGGCTTCGCAGATAAAGCAGGAAATTCTGGCAAGAAGAAGCTTCTTCAGGCACGGGTTTCACCCTCTGAAACATACCCTAACCAAACTCAGCAGAGTGGTGAAACCGTGTCTCCTAAGCACAGGTGAGAACATGGGAAGAACACGAAAGTGTCTCAGTGCTGGCGTGAGCCCTGCGTGTCCTTCCTCTGAGGGCAGAGCTGTCTCCAGCTGTGGGGATTTACTAGGCTCTGCAGTGACCTGGCATCGTCCAGCTGTAACCTCCTCTGTCCCGTGGGTCTGTCAGCGTCACTGGCACCAGAGAAATCGGTGTAATTAGGGATGCCCAGAGCTCCAGGGGACCTGCCATTCATCACATTCTCTTCAGGAAAATGTCAGGGACACTTGGTCATGGTTTAAGAAACAGGGCCACTGCATTGAATGGGGAATGGGCTGCAGTTCAGCCCTTGTCAGAAGCAGAACGGTCCCGGGAAGGCTGCTAAACCGGGATGCTTCCTCTCCTGCCCGAAGGGGCTCCTGAGCCTTGCAGTGAGGCACAGCTAAAGCCCTCAGAGCTCTGCAGCTCCTGCAGTGCTGCGGGACATGAGGCACAGCGCTGCCGACCCGCCAGCCCCGGCCCTTCGTCCGTAGCACCCTGGGGTCTGGGGCGCTTCTGGGCCAGCATTTGCCAAGGTACGAGTAAAATGTTCTTCCTGTACTAAAATTGGCACTATGTCCTGCTTGAGCAAATGAAGAGGGTGCCTTTTGGCAGCTTACGGCTGAAGTTCAGACTGGAAAAGGCATCAAACGTGCTTGTCCCCGGATGGTGGATGCATTTGATGTGTTGCAAGAACCACAAATGTGTTCTTGTTAGGATGGTCAGGCTCAAACACCAGTGTGTGAGCTCCGAGGAACTGCCGCCGTGTCCTGCCTTCTTGTGTAGACAGACCTGCCTTTTCTTTGCGAGGAACCGTTCGGGATGGGTTTCCCTTGTCACTGCTGCTTTATCTCCTTAAATCAATAGGGACAGTAGAAAGAATACTGGGGTATACTTAAAAAAAGCGCCTCTAGGTGAGACACAAATGCTTTGTCTTCCTGAAGCTGAATCTCTTATCTCTCTGGAGATAAGGGCAGGAATTTTCCCCAATTTCTTGCTATATTTGCTTTTAGTCTGAAGATCTGTGTAGTGCTGGTGTTACGTGTACTGCCTCAATAACATGAGCCTGTTTTAACATTACAGACTCCATCCTGTGAAGCCAATGAATGCCACAGCAAACAAGTCTCAGAGTAAAAACCTGAATGTCATCAGCACGATGAATGAAAAGCTGCTCGAGGTGAACGTGAAGGTATGGAGGACAGTGGCACTTTAAACCAGAAGTTAAGCATTAAACTGAACAGAGCTCGTGTATTAGGATAATTTGCATAGGCTCACATCTCGTATATCCTGAGCAGAAAGGAACTGTGGTTATTAGACCATGGGGGAGCATGAACTTCCCTTTTGTCAGTTCCCAAAGGTGGAGACAGTCTTTAAATATTTTTTTTTTCTTGCAAACTGATCAGTAATAGAATTGGTGCCTCTTGTTGGTGCAGGGAGCTGCCTGACTTGGATCTGCACAGAGGATTGGACAAATTGGTCACTATTGTCAGACGTGATTAGTCCCCAAAGCTCATTTTCAGTCCAAAATAAGTATGTGGCTCTTAAAGCTGAGAAGGTGGGGAGAGCAACCTTGGGGTGGCTGTTGCCTTGAAATGTGCTGCGTTAATACCCTGTGCAGATTGAGAGAGCAGGCGCCTGCCACTGAGGCATGGCTGCTTCCTGACAGTGTAGCTCTGCAGCTTGTGTTATCACGCAGATTTAAAGGAGCTTTTTGCATAATTTTGGCCTCAAAATAGACCTCTAGGCTTGAGGTGTAGCTTAAAAGCCACACTGATCAGAATGGCTAGAAGCATCTCTGGATCAGCAGGGAAAAACCCTGGGCACCGTTATTGTCTCTAAGGGGTTTTTGGGGAAAATGAAAAGCTACTTGCAGAAATAACTGTAGTGCCTCCTTCTGGCGGCTAGTGGGAAGGAAGAAAATGCGAGTGAGATGAATCAAACTGACGAGCTGCTATTCTGAACGAGTTGAAAACTTGTAATTAGTATTCTGTTCTGCGTAAGATGTGGTGCCCGGTGCAGCCACGCGAGCCTTTTGTACACATGCTCTCCGGGAGAGAAAAGCCTGGGCTGAGGTTCTGGTTTCACGTCCCAGGAGATGGTGGGAGGAACTGGCAGAAGCTGCTGAGTGCCCGTCAGATTTGCTTAAAAGTTAAAAGCAGACTTTTCAGAGAAGCTGTGCTGTGTCCTCACAGCGATAACTACAGTAAGAAGGAAATGCCAAAGGCCTCAGAGGTTTATTGCTGCTTGACCTGAATTTGGTGTGTTTTAAACAGCATCTGTCCCGGTGCTCGTCTGCAAACGATGGCAGGTGGTGGCACGGGACTGTAAACTCTGTGTGTCTTCCCCTGGGGTTGGCAGGACGTTCTTTCAAAGTAAATTGGAGAAGAGTTGAATTTCAGAACTGACATTGTGCAAAGATTTTATGCTAAAACCAGTGGCCTGGTCACCGTCCCCCTCGCTCTGAGCCTGCCTCCTGTTCTGGATACGATTGCCTAAGCTCTGTAAATCGTGTCTTTGTGCCATAAGGAGCACAGGCTGACTCTGAGGCAGTTGCTGTTTTTTCCCCCAGATACCTTTGAAAAGCTATTCCGCATTCTGGAAGTGCACGAGGAGGTAGTGTTTTGTATGGATTTTCCCAGGCTGGGTTTGCTAACGGCCCAAGGGGCTCTGTAGCAGAAGGCTTGCCTGGCCTGCCAGCCTCACCCTGTCGTCAGAGCCTTGGCTGTTGTGCAGCTTGGCTCTGGGCAGCTGGCTCTTCCTGATCCTGACTGATGACCCTGAAACATGGTTTGGATGGAATTTATTTATTAAAAGTTACAAAGCACGGTAATACTTCTGAAAAGCAGCTGTGGTTCTGCAAACCAGCGTAAAGTTGTTCATTGGTGCTTTAAATCCCCCCAAGCCAGCTCCCAGCTCCCGTTCTGTGGCTGTTTGGAAATGCCTGTATGTCTGTAATGACCCTGCCTTTCCTCCCTCTCTCAGAAATACGACCCTTCAGATCCTGCCTACGCTTATGCTCAGCTAACGCACGATGAGCTGATCCAGCTGGTCTTGAAACAGAAGGATACAATTACCAAGAAAGATCTCCAGGTACGTGAGCTTGAAGATTACATCGACAACTTGCTTGTCAGAGTCATGGAAGAAACCCCCAACATCCTTCGTGTTTCAACGTCTGGAAACAAAAAAGCTGGAAAGATGTGAGAAAGCTTGAACCAAGGGCTGAATCCCCACCAGCGGAGTTTGATCAGTCGGCAGACGATGTGAAGTGGGTGGTATCAGCTGTGCTGCCCACAGACAGTGACCTCTTTCCTCTTTCTGCCTTGAGCAACTCTCAGTTTGATTGGTAGTTACAGCAGGTCTTGTATGTGGAGTCCAGAAGTGGAGTCAACTTATTGTATTTATTTTTTTGGTTTCTTTCCATTCTCTGGGAAGATTGTTTCAGGTATCTAATCCAAAGACTGATGGTGGTAGGAAGGATGAAGGGTTTTTGATGTGTTTTGCTTGCCAGCAAGGCGCTGATGATCCTTTATGAAGTTGTTTTTTAAAATGTTTTTGTTTTGTAGCAGCTTTGATAGATCGATTACTCTTCTTTCCATATCTTAGGTTGTAGTGCAATATGAAATCTTATACCTGTGCTTGAGGATTTGATTGTTTTTTTTTTTTTTTAAATTAATAACTACACTGGAGAAGTCCAAAGATGTGTGCTTCAGACCAGGGCTGTGTGGGCTGGATTTTAAAAGTGATTAATGCCCTGAAAGTTGAATGCAAGTTAAACCTTAGACTGGAGAGGAAGAAGCAAAGCTTAGCTGATCTCATAAAGTACATATTGCTTCAGAGCGGTTCTCCAAGGGGAAGGTTTACAGGCTTTTTTTGTTATCGGGAACACTGAGGTGTCGTGGTACGTTTGGCTACCATGGGAATGGTAGCAATGAGCTGGGGCCAAAGGTGCATTTTAAATCGGAGGCTGTTCTCTTACAGGCTTCAAATTCCTGACTCAAAGGTCGCTCAAACGAGGGAGACAAAGGTACACCTGGCTCCTGTAGTCTTAACTCGGTGTGATTTCACAGTACACGTGCATGGCCCATGTCCCTTGCTGTAAGGGAGTTCTGTGACGATTTTCCCTCTACACCACTGCAGTTTATTCAATTTAAATATCTTGGGTTTTGGAGCTGGGGCTTACCCTGGAACGACCTCCAAAGGTGATCAGCCTTACAACACTTCCTTCTGTGCATTCCTGACACAGGCAGGAGAGGAACCAAACCGCCCTCCCCTGTCACAGCACTGGTGCTCGGGTCTGGTTTGGTTTTCTTTGTGACTTGCTGCTCCGAGTGGAATGAAAATTCCACAGAGCTGAGTGCTGCTTTTGCTAAACAGTCAGTGCCTCTGCCTCTGAAGTTGGAAGGGTCTCTTGGGTCATTCCTGGCTTAGCTCGAAAGGGGTGAGTTTTTCACTCAATTTTTCTACAGCAAAGCACTTTATCAAGGGACTAGACCAGCTGATTGACTATCAAGCTCTTCGTAGGCTGCTTACTATTTTCTTATAGTAACTATTTTCATATAGTTTCATATATAACACTGAAAACTGCTGGAGACTTCTCAGATACTGTATTTTTGTAGTGAAAAGTAGTTTAATATATTTGCCTAGAGATGTATACATTCACTGGAAAATTCAAAAAAATACTGTTGATTAGCTTTTTATTACTGTAAACTGACTAACTACCAAAGCCTGGAGCTTTTCTGACAGAGCTGTCCTTCACAGGAAGCTTAAGCTGAAACAAGCCTTAAGCATTAAGAGTCTCCTAAGACTTCAGGTACTTTTCTCTAGTTTTATTTTTATTTGAGCGGATGTCTTCAGTGAAGGGGTTATTTCTTTTCTACTGTACCCTCTTCTGTGAATGACGGGTCTGAAACGCAGGTCTTAGTGGCATCTTCAGCTCTTGGCTGGTGTTTTTAATTTGGACTGGTACTGGTTGGCCTTGCTGAAAACTGCTGCTGCTTCTTGTGCCTTGAAATAGTGGGGAAGATGAAGGATTAATTTGTTCCCTCCTTGTGCCTCAGTGGATCTCTGGAAAGAAACAGTTGCCTATACCTCACTAACAAACTTGTCTTCTCGACTTTTTTCCACAGCTCTCTGATGTTCTAGGTCAGAGAGTTGGAAAAAACAGTTGTGCCTTTGAACGGCGGCTGAACGGTTCAAAATAAGTGGTTTTATTGGTGGTCGTAACTGGGCATGTGGGAAGCAAGACCGGACTCTTGCTTTTTGCTCATTTTAAAGCAATATGGGTGCTGCTGAAGGCACTGTGGTGCTGCCTGCAATGCTTTGGAGCGTGGATTCTCTGAAGTCTGGGGAATGTGCATTCCTGGTGGCAAGAATGCTACAGATGCAGAAAGGAAGCGTGGTATGTGCTCTGAAGTGTTCTCCTCGGAGGTGAAGCCTTAAAACTTGTAATATCCTCTCCTGGCAACTTTTTTGCCAGCTGCAGCCGTGTCCGTTGAGATGGACCCCGGGTTGTGTCTGGCTTTTGCCCCGGGGTGGTTCTGTGGTGGCTGCAGGCGTGGAGCCTGCCGTGGGGTCACGCTTCGACGTCCACGGATCGCACGCAGAGCTTGTACCTCGGTCTGGTAGGAGCAACACTAGTTAAAGCCTTTCTTTGGTGTAAGGGGACGGCATTTTACGTCCGTGCTTCACCTTGACTCTAAGGGCCTTAAGAATCAAATGTATTGTTTTATTATTGAAGGATCGGAATGTATTTTCCTTGTTCGTGGTGTCTGCTTTCAGCCTGGGTACCTGTTTGTTTTTAAATGCCTCTTGGTTTCATGGAACACTAAAATAAATATACCTTAAATCCAGCGTTCTGATCGCATTGTCTTTTTTCCTGAAAGAGTGGTTTCAAAAGGGCCTCACATCCCCTCCTCGTGACCAGCTCTGCTGCCCAAAACTCCTCATCCTCAAGGTATTTTTGGGCGGGTTCCATCCCAGCGAACTGCCTGTGCAGGAAGTTCACGGTAAACACCTCGCGGGGTGGGGAAACCTGATGGACGAGCTCATCTGCATCACGAGAATCAAGAGTTTCTGTGAAGCAAAAAAAAAAAATGTGTGAAAGGTTCTCGGCCAGGAGCCAGTTCAGTGACCCCAGTCCCAGCGCTGATGGTGATGGCTCAGAAATTGCGGGCAGGGGATGAAAAGCCACGATCAGCCTCCCGCTGTCTCGGGGCCATTCAGCCCCAGCCCTGCCCGCGCCCCCCTCCTCCTCGGCGCGGGGGGGCCGCCC
>NW_020799128.1:4217571-4221581 GCF_003259725.1 Athene cunicularia | reverse complement strand
GGGGAGCGTCCCGGCAGCGTTTGCAGTCGGCCTGGGGCAAAACTGCCGGTGGCCAGCTCGATTTGACCCTTCCGAGTCGGTCTGAGCGACCAAGCGCTCCCCACGCGGCCATTTTAGTCAGCCCGGGGGTTGTGTCCTCCCACACCGGGCCCTGCCGCCGCTCCCCCCCTCCCTCCCGAAGCGAAAAACCAGCCCTGCCCTGCCGGGTTTGCGCCTTGGAGCCGGTCCTGAGCTCCTCGGTGGCATTTAAGTCTCTTGAAATCGCTGTGGAGGAGCTCCGAGGACATTTGCTGGTTCTGGGATAGCTTGAAGGGATCCTGCTCCTCACTAGTACTTACCCTGTGCTGCCCCCTCTAGTTTAGTGCCCTCACAGACCTGTCGATTCTGATAATGGGCATCTGCTTGCCCGGAGTCTACGTGACACCGTCCCCCGGGGTGACTGCGAGACTGTCTGCCCTAACACTCCCTGTTTTTCAGAGGTGGCCTATTCCCAGAGCACTGGCCAGAAAGAGCAGCTGAGCCGCTGCCTGCAGCGAGGTAAGAGCGTGCTGTTCGCTTCCCTTCACACACAGATTCTCTCTTGCTGCTCTAGTTTGTTGAACATGTTTCTAATGCTTTCTAAAACAGTAAAAGCCTTCAGAGCTGCAGTAAAGCATGAAGGTGGCCGCTGGTTCTGTGTCAAGCCAGTGCCTGCCTTTAGCAAACCGCCGCACTAAGGGGCTTGGGAGATATTTTCATGCTGGGCTGCTCTCCTGCCTTTGCCTGGGGCTGGGCGAATGCTGCCTGTGCTGTTATATCGAGGAGGGGAGTGTTTTGGAAGCTGCTTGAGCTGATCTTTAAGACCAGTGTCTTCTCACAGGGATCAGGCGGGTCCAGGATCTCTGTAAAGTCCTCCAGCTCCCGACGGTGTTTGAGGAAACGGCAGTGTCGTACGTCCAGAGAGCTCTGCAGCACCCCTCCTTCCACCTGGTCAGTCTGGAGAAGAAGGAGCTCCTGGGGGGCTGCTGCGTCTTTGTGACTTGTCGACAGCACAACTGGCCACTGACGATGGGGACGATCTGCTCCCTCCTTTATGCGAAGCAGGAACTGTTTGCCAGCGTCTACCTGAGCCTGCAGAAAGAGCTCGAGCTCTCTGTGCCGGCCCTGAGCCTGGCAGATCTGGTGAAGACTCACCTGAACAGGTAACGGGGCCCCTTTCAGCCGTTTCGGAGTCTGTGTTTGACACCAGAGGGTGGAAAAGCTTCTGAAACGCAGCTGTGGCCAGGGCAGAAGTCCGTGAGCACAGACAGAGTGACCTGTGCTGCTGCATGGGCACGTTGCTGAGTGCTCTAAGGCAAAACCAGATCATCTGGAAAAGTATTCACAGCCCCCTGTGCTGGGGGGGGGCATAGCTTGTGGGCTGGCTGGCAGTGCAGATGCAGAAGCATCTAAAATTCATGAGTGGGAGTGCACCCTTGTCCCTGAAAGGACAAACTCCACCGGGTTCTCTCTCCAGCCGGTGGTTGTAGCGCGGCAGAGCCGCCTAGAGGGGGTGTCAGCAGGGCTGGTGTGGGCTGGGGGGAACAGCCCGCTGATTTTACCGACTGTGGTGGCTTTTGTGCCTCCTGCAGCCTGGGCTGTGATTCTTCTCTTCCTGCCCCTTTCTCCTCCGTTTGGAGTGCGGGCAGCGCAACGCATAGCGAGGTAGCACGAGCCCTTCACGGGGTGGGGGGTGTTTGTCCTAAAGAACCTCACAGCCCAGACCCCCGCCCGGCTGCATTCCCCAGGCGCTGACGACACCCTCTGCTCTTCCAGTTTTCGGCTGTTCCAGCACGCGGCTGACATCCCGGCCCCCTTTGTGGAGAACAAGGAGAAGGTGGTGGCCCGAACGATGCAGATTGTGGAGCTGGCCAGTGAGACATGGCTAGTGACCGGCCGGCACCCTGTCCCCATCGTCACGGCCGCAGCGTTCCTGTCGTGGCAGTCGCTGCAGCCGGCCACCCGCCTCGCTTGCACCCTGGCACGCTTCTGCAAGCTGGCGCGCGTGGACCTGCCGCCTCCGGCGCACCTGAGGCTGAAGGAGCTCCTTGAGATCCTCCTGAGAATGGCCTCCCAGCTCGCCTGGCTGCGGGTGTTTAACTTGGACAAGAAAACTGTGGTCAAGCACATCGGGGACCTGCTGCAACACCGGATTTTCCTGCTGAAAAGCGCCTTCTGCCCGGAGGATGAGGAGGAGCAGCAGTGTGCGGCGGCCCCGGGTGAGGCCTCCCCCGGGTCAGCAGCGGGGGCAGTGCAGGGGGGGGGCTGTCCCTCGGCGGGGAAGCGCCGGCCCTTGCTGCCGCCCTGCCTCGTCAATCCGAGGAAGAGGCTGCGCACGGCAGCACCGAGCGCTTCGGACTCTGCCGTCACTGGCGAGGAGCCCATCTCCGACGGCGAGATCGAGCAGTACCTGCGCGGCCCGGAGGAGATCCGGGCCTTCAGGAAGGCCCAGGCCTGGCTGTGAGGATGGTCAATCTCAGCGTGGGCCCGGGGCTGCAGGGGCTGCGGCACCAAAAGTGTAAAACCTGCTGGTGACAGAGCCGTCGCACGATGAGGGAGTGGGGTGGTGGGGAGGGTGCAGGCTCTGTCCTCTTTCGTGTTCTGGACCAAAATGGGGCTTTTTCTGGAGTGACTGCTTTGGGTTGTGTTACATTTCTGTTAGAAATAAACAGGAGCGCAGGTGCCAGGGCGGGTTTCAGGGTTCTCTCTCTCTTCAGCCTCTGGTTAAAGGTTTTGGTGAGCCCCAGCCCTGCGGGGTGGCGTCGGTGAGGCCTTACAGTGGGGTGAGACCCGGGGCAGGTCTCCAGCACCTTCACTGACGCTGCTTTTCCAGGTCTCACCTTCTTGTGCTTCACTTCCTTTGGCAAAATGGGTTTGTGAGGGTCACAGAGGCACGTGAAGTGGCTGGGACAGAACGACCCCGTCCTTGGTGAAATAAGGGAGGTGAAAGTGCTGGCAGTCTGTGTGTGTACAGTGCTGCTGCTCCATCAACACTGCCCACTCCTTGCCTGGCCACCTGTTGTATTTGAACACAAATTCTGTGAGAAATACCAGTAGATCTTGGCAGATTGGCAAATCTTTAATATATTAAACAAAACATATCTGCTAGAAACATTCTATTTATATAAAAATGCAAAAAGACCCCTTTAAAGACATTTCTTTGGCATACTTTCCCCTCCCTCCCCCACGTATATTGCAAGAAGCTCTCTGTTGATATGTCATTTGCTTGTAATGTAAACAGACAAAAAAAAAAGTGTAATTAATAATACAAAGCTTTTTCTATAATACTGTCACAGTGCAGCAAGCATATATAACAACTCAGCATCAGCACGACCGTGTAGGCTGCGGTATCGGCAATAAGGATCTAAATTGTATTAAATACCAGGGGCAGTGAAAGGTGGTTGAAGCCGGTGGTTGGGCAGAGAGGGGGAGGCAGGCGGGGAGCGGCAGGGTGGGCTGGGGGCTCCCCGAGGGTTGCTAGAGGAGAGAGAAATCCACCACGAAGTGCTTTTTCCTCCACGGCCTTGTGGGTCCCTGGCCCCGCCGGCCCCTCGTGGCCCCTGGGGAGGTAGCTAACTGATTAAACTCATTTGCACGCAGGAGAAAACTGGGGCCGGGGGGAGGCTGAAGGGCAGAGGAGGCACCAGGCTCCCATCCCGCCGCCTCTGTGTCACTCGGGGCTGGGCTCGGCGGGCGTTGGGCGGGTCACCGCCGGACACGGGGTGACATACAGCCCCCGGCTGCGGGGTAACCCACCTCCCCGTGGGCTAGGAAACCTCCCAGAGCCTGCTGCTGCCTGCAGCGGGGCTCAGATGCTAGAAAAAAAAAGGGGGGACTTGTCTATAAGTGGGGAAAAAATAAGTGCTTATCCAAGTTCCAGCCCTTTTGATTGCATCAATGGGAACTGCCTGAGGAAGGGCCCGAATTAACTGGCAGCATTCTCCCGTTTTCTCAGGGACGGCCCCAGCTCCCCGGCGCTTTCATCTTACAGG
>NW_020799128.1:4203061-4206442 GCF_003259725.1 Athene cunicularia | reverse complement strand
TTTTTTTTTTTTTTTTTCAATCTCAAAAAGAGCCAAAAGCGAAAAAAACAAGATTGTTTTTTCAAGCGTGCTGGAATCCACTTGGATAAATAACGGCTCCAGAAACTGGGCTGCTGAAACAATAAACTTCCTCTGGACCCAACCAAAAAAGGACGCGGGGAGACGGTGGCTCCCCAGCCCGGGCAGGCAGGGGAACGGCGCAGGCAGCGGCACGGAGGTTAATAAGGGGGGGCCGCGGTGGGGGCGGGGAGGCCGGCTACGCTTTGCTCTCCAAGTGCCTTAATTCAAAGCATATGCTCACAGCAGATACGGCGCAGGCTGCGCCCCGAGCAGAGCTCGCTGCTTTGCAGAGGGATTTTAGGAAGAGAAAAAAGGGGCCCTGGGGCTGGCAAGAGGTGCAGAGGGCTCCGGCACTGAGAAAGGCTCTGGCAGCATCCCCGGGGGGGGGACCCTGCAGCTCCCAGCCCAGTGGGGCCGGAGACCCCCCAGACCTGGTGGGAGCTGCCCCCTCTCCACTTTGTTTGGGCGCTTGGGGGCTCTTCCCCTCCCCGTGACGTGCCCGGGGCGTTGCCTCCAGTTTCACGTCACGCCGGGCTATTTTGGATGGTGAAAATTATTGTTCCAACCCTCGGCTTTTGTTAGCACAGGAAAAATAAGCCCCGGAGAGGAGGCGAAACCTCCCCGAGCCGACGCGCGGCATCAGGGCTGGGATGCTCCGACGCGACCCCCAGCCCCCGGAAACACCAAACCTGCCGGACCTGCAGCCCAATAAATAACAAATAAGAAGCTGAAAAAAGGTTTGAAAAAGAAACCATCTGCAGGGCCCAGGATAAACCGGCCTCGGAGAGGGGAGTTCAAGTAGAACTGGAAATTGGTCATAAGTCAAAGCCCTCTATTCCCTGCAGACAATCTGTAATTTCAGTGCAATCAAGCTGTGCACATAAATGAGGCCTGTGCTGGGATTCCACATCTGGAAGAGGTTTGGGCTCCCGCCTGTGTGACAGCGGGGCCGGCCGCGGCCGGCGTGGCTATCTGGGTCTCGTTAGGGTACAGGGCTTTTTCCATTAGGTGATTAGCACGGGGGTCAGCTGGAGGGGGAGGGAATTAAAGCCTTGTTAATACACGTCTGCAGAACCCCGGCACCTCGCAGCCATGCCGGAGGGACGCCCCGAGAGGTGCCAAATCCCCCGGCCCTGGACCACGGGGAGACCACGACGGAGGGGCTGGGGGATGCCCTGTGCCCCAGGCATCGGTCTGCAGGGCTACGAGCCAAAAAAAGGGGAAAAGCCAATCTGTTAGGGCTGGCATCCCTCCTTCCTCCCTGCGAGGGGGCAAGAACTGACCTCCAGGTATAAAACAGGGCGGGTGTCAGAGCGCCTTGTAACGCCTGCCGGGGGTGCACGGGGATATCGGGAGCATCGTCCCGCTCGCCGGATGCCACAGCAGCTCCCTGCCCCGCTCCGCGGTGAAGGCAGCGCTTCTGCCCTCACTGCTCCTGGCACGAGTTCCTCAGTGGGACCGAAGGCCGGCAGGACACGGCCGGCACAGCCAGGGGTGTTTAGGCAAGAACCCAAGTGCCCCAAGTCCCTGCCCCGCTGCCATCCTGCAGCTCAAGGGGCTCTGGCACTGGAACCCCAGACCAGGGCCGTTGGTTCCCAGCACCCCCGGCCATGCCGGCTCTGCTCCCCGCCACTGCGGCCTCCCCACATGGAGTTAATTTCTGCAGCTCCACATCTGCGGGCACCGCCGGGGCCGCGGAGCAGCACGTGAGGGGCCGAGGGGAGAGGAGAGGAGCTGTGGCTCCGCTCGGTGAACGGGTCCCGGTGAGGAACTGCCACGTTCCCCGGGACATGGTGGCCAAGCCCAGCGCGGGCTGTGGGGCAGGTCCCGGGTCCATGGGCACCCCTCGCCCCTCGCCCCCCACTCTGCCCGTCTGCAGGCTGCGATGCCAGAGAGCGTTTCCCAGGCGCAGGGGGTAAATAAGCAGCAGCTGCCACGGAGGCAGCCCTGGATTCCTCAGTGCAGGCCTAATAATTAAAGATAAATAAAGAAGTAAATTGAGAGTGTGGGAAAAACCCAAATGAGAGCCAGAGTGAGGGACGCGCCGGGTGCCCGCACACCCCCAGCTGTCGCCCGGGTGGCCGGGGCAGCAGCGATCCCGCGCCGGGAGCCCTCGTTAGCACTAATGCGGCCTCCTCCAGGCAAGGCCGGACGACGGCTGGAGCCGGGCTCCACTTTTAAGCCTTTTCCTGCACAAAACACACCACTCAGTGCCTGCGACTGGGGCAGCGCCGACATGGAGCATCCCCGGGGTGCAGGCGGGACCGGAGCATCCCTGGGGACAGAGGCAGGAGCTCTGCCCCGATCCGGCTCACCCGTGGGGCTCAAAATTTGCCTGTCCCCAGCGGGGCGTCCCCCGAGGCACGTGCAGCCCATGCCATGTGCCCAGGCCCTGCGGCCGCCTCCGCTCCCCGCCCGCACCCCAGCAGCTTGAGGAGACGCTCCCAAAGCTGGAGCCTCTGGTTTTGATTGTTCCATCTGGAAAGGGTTTAGAATAAATCATGTTTACTGCGCGCAAGCAGAGCCCAGGGTCACCGCATATTTGTAGGTTTCTGCCTACGCCTGTAGGTTTCATGTCGCGTTTTAGTGGGATCGTGTAATGCCCTAATGCTTCGGCATGGCCATCCCGGCCCCTCCGAGGGAGCCGGCACGGGGGCTCCAAACCCCCCCGTCCCGCCGGGCACGCTGGCGCGGGGCTGCAGGGGGGCTCCACATCCCGGTTACGCTCCCTCATGCTGGAGAAAGCACCGGGACGGGCAGCTGATGGGATCCTTCTCCCTAACACGGACTGACAAAGGACTCAAACATCCCTGCGGGTGTCACCGAGGGGCTGACGTATAAGGAAGGTCTGTAGGAGGAGAGAAATGAAGAGGAAAGCCCACCCGAGCCTCACCTGCCCTGCAGCCTCCCAGTGTGCCCCCGCCCCGGGCAGCCCGGGACACACGTCGGTGCTGTCGCTCTGGGCTGATTTACACTTTTATTGCGACCGTCGTGCTCCGGCCCAGCTCGCGGCAGCCGCGTGCGCAGGCCTGTCCCACGGCCGCGCTCCACACGCAGGTGGTGCTGCCGGTTGGGTGTCCCGCGCCACCACCCCCTTTGCAGAAAGCAGCCGCTGCCCCCCCAGAACGAAGCCCCTTTGCAGCACGTGGGGAACCAAGAGATGCTCGGAAACAGCAGCGGCTCCGGCGCGTGAGCGGCCACGCGGCCAAGCGGGTTCAAGCACGCGAGAGCGGACGGGAGCAGGAGCGCCGCAGCCCCCCACCCTGCCCCATGCCCCGCAGCCAACAGAACCCCCCGAGGAGCAGACGGGGAGCGGCGAGG
>NW_020799128.1:4193919-4203011 GCF_003259725.1 Athene cunicularia | reverse complement strand
GCTCAGCCCCAAGTCACTGCAGCTTCAAATCAAAAGGGATCAAAAGCAGCAGTGAAGTCCCCGGGCCCCCGTGCCAGGGCACGGAGGAAGAGGGTCATGGAAGGACGACGAGAGGCAACTCTGGGAATGCGGTTTCTCCCCAGGACCAACAGTTCCTGGAGGGGAAGAGAAATTTACTCCTTTCTCCAAATAAATACGCCTTGCTGCGGCAGTGGGCGTCGGAAGGAGGGGATACTCCTCGGCGCACGCTCCCGAGCTGTTTCCACACGACGCGCTGTGGTTCAGCCGCTCCTCAGCTGCTTCTCCAGCTCCTCCCTGCCCCGGCGCTCGCGGCCTCCAGCCAGGCAGGGACAGGGACCGAGGCCTCGGGGCTCCTCCGTGGGCAGCAGCACCCCCCACAGACCCCCCAGCCCCTGGGGTCAGCCACAGGGCCCCAGAGCCCTGGAGACCAGCATCATCCTGTTAGTAAAAAGCTGACAATCAACAATGTACCCACATCTCCCCCCCCCTTTTTTTTTTTCTTTCCTTTTTTCCACTGAGCAAAATTTCCACTGCAGAAGCGACTCTCCTGTGCTCAGCGCTGCAGGATGCTGGTCCCAGATCCTGGAAGAGCAACAGGAAACCGCTTGTGTCCAGTATCCGCTCAGAGATCCTGCGAGCATCTGCACAGCGTGAAACCGCTCCCCAAAACCCAAACAGCGACTGTGCCTCCCACTTCAAAAGCTGCAGAAAGCACGAGTGGTTTTTCCTCCTCCTCCTCCTCCTGGAGCAGATGAGTGTGAGGGCCGGAGCCCACGGCTCTCCCTGGGTGCCCCAAACGCACGCCAAGCCCAGCCCCAAACGGGGACACGATCCCAAATGCTGCAGCACACAGGGTTCAGCCACCTCCTTCCGCCGGATCAAGCCCTAAATAAATAAATTCTTGTCCCCCAGCGCTCAGGCGCCTGCAGCCACCGCGCCGCACTGCTCACCCCTGTGCCCGTCAGCGCAAGACACAAGATTTGAGCATCTCGTCCCTGAGGGAACGGCCCGATGCCGCGGTGCCGAGGGCCCCTGAGCAGAGCCCAGGCTTGCAGCTCGAGCGGGTGACCCGGCTGCTCTGGTGTGCTTTCCCTCTGCGGGATTCCGCGTTGCCTCAATGGCCTGTTTGGTTTCTCCTCTGTGGGGAGATCCAGGGAGCTGCTCACACTCCTGTTTCTCCCGAGCTCTGACCTTGACCCAAAGCACAGCCGCTGCCCTGCTTGGCCCCCCTTTCCTTGGGGTAGCAGCTCTGCCACCGGGCCAGGAGGAGCCCAGGGAGCCCCCAGCGTTCAGCCGAGAATGGGGACAGGAACGGGACCAGGCACGGAGCTTGGGCCCTGGAGGGTGTTGGTCAGAGCTGGCAGCATCCAAGGGCAATCAGAGCTCTGGAGCTGTCTCCACGACACATTGAAGCAATCAAGCCACTGTACGTGGTCTTCAGAATTTCAATCTCCTATAAAAGCACCTCCAAGAACAGTCGAAACCTTGTCCAAACTACTAACAAATGTGAAATACCCGGCCCCAGCCCTGCTACGAGGGACGAGCTCAAGCAACACTTCCCACATGCTTCGAGCCCGATGGAGTTCATGTTCTTTCAACTACTTCCAAGTCCCTGTTGGTGCTCTCCCAGCCCCGACCCCTCCTGATGCCTCCTGCCCCGGAGAGAACAAGGCAACCTGTTTGAAACTCCATCACCACGGACGTGCCGGAGCCGGGAGCCAAATCCCCCTGCCCCTCGCTCCCATTCAAAGGTAAAAGCGCTCCTCAACCGCTGCAGGCACAGGGAAAGACAACAAGCACAGGACTCTCTAAAAATTCCTTTCACTGGGATCCAATAAAAACCTTGGCAGTTGCCGGCCTTCCTGCCGGAAACCTGATATCCCAGAAATAAACACACTTTCCACTTTGAAGGGCTGCAGCGGGCTCTGCCCCGGGGCCGAGTGGCTCCCGGCCGCCCCCGGGCTCTCACCTGCCCGCAGCATCCCGGCCGCAGCGGGAGCCCGAGGAAGAGCGGGGAACTGACCCAAATCTCCCGATTTTCTCCAGCAAGCCGAGGCCTGGCTGCGGCAGCGGGTGCCGCGTTGGGGAGCAGGCGCGTTGGTGCCCCCCCAGCCTTCCCGCCGCCTCCCAGCACATCTGCTGCCTGCAGCGCACCCCCAGCTCGCGCTGCGATCTGGCAGGGAGGCCAAGCTTGGCTCTAGACACCGCAGCACAAAGGATATTATCGGATAAAAAATAAATGAAGCCTGGATTTGTAGGGGAAGGGGAGCGAAGGACGCCAAGGACTCTCACCTAAGGGGTAACCGGAGCCTGCGGAGCTCAGCAGCTTCAGTTACTCTAACAAGAGAGGCTGCTGCTTCTTCCCCGAGGATGAGGATGGCCTCGGGCAGGCAGCCCATCTCCCCAGGAGCCCATAAAGGAGAAGCAGCAGCACATCACCCCGTCCAGCACAACCGGCAGTTTTATTCCTTTCAGAGGCAGCCAAGTCTGCCCACGGATGCTCCCCAAACCCCCCGGAAGGTTTTCTCCACAGCACATGGGAAGCGCTGCTCTGCTTGCTGGCACGGCTTGGGGGGGGGTCAGCTGGGCCAGCCCCCATCCAAGGGGCAGCGTGGAAACAAGGGTCACCTCGGGGGACAGCCAGGAAAGCCGGTGCCTCTGCCCCGGGAGGGGACGGCGCCTGCGCCATTGGCCGGCAGCAAGGGCTGCGGGTCACGAGGGAGGAGGAGCCCCTCTGGCCCACAACCAGGCTCCGTCTGCCGGGCACATTCCTCCAAGGCAAATATTGACAGTGACATTGCCCCGAGGCGCGGGGAAGGAGAGCACTGCTGCTTCAATAAACCGCCCGAGAGCTTTTAATAGATGTAAATAAAGCTGGGGTGGCGGGGGGCCGAGGTGCCTGCGCGGGGAGCGGTTCATTAAGAGGCCAGGGAGCCTTTCATCTCCCACTCCTTGGCTCCACGCCAGTGACCAGCAGCCCCCATCTGCCGGGTGACCTCTGCGGACGGAGTGGGTGGTCTGCGCCCCGCTCACCCCGGGCAGGTGTCCGGCGGCACCTCGAGGAGGAACGAAGGTGCTGGCGGGCGCTGCCACAGGAGGAGCATGGCAAAGCTCCGCGGCACGACATGGTTGGGAAGGGAAAAAGCTTGCTGGAAGCGGGACGGGCGAGAGAAGCAGCCGCAGGGCAGGGAGCAGAAGCTGATGCCGGTCTCCTCGCCGGCGCCTCGGCACAGCACCCAAACCGCTCCCCGCAGGCCACTGCACGGCCTGGCCGGAGGGGAGGGGGTCCCGCAGCAGAGAGCACCCCCGGAACCACCGAGACATGCACGGTCCCCCCTGCCAAAGCTGAGGGAGTCCCAAATGTTTTAGCAGACGCTACGGAGGCAGCTCAGAAATCCAGAGGACCATGCGCTCTCCCGAGCCAGCCCCCTCCTCTGAGCCAGAGCGCCTGGGCATGGAAACGGGGACGAGCCTGGCCCAGCCCCGCAGCCTCACCTCCCCATTTACACACCGACTGCTCCGCTAAGCTTGGCTAGGGCCCAGTTTCAACTCGGGAAATAAGCACAAAATGACTGGAAGAAGAAAAGCAAAAGGGGATGTGAGCCGGTGTGAGCCCGTCCCGCATTCCCGCGTGGGCAGAGTGAGCTGCAGGTCAGTGAGGGGTGAGCAGAGCTGGGGGGCCCGATCCCCCCCTCAGGCTCACAACCCCGGGGCTGTGTCAGCACAGCAGCCCATCACCTTCGCTCCTCGCTTGCTGTGGAGAGCTCCAGCCACGTTCGACGGGCAGCACAGGCACTGCAGGGACACTGCAGTCCCTCCACGCTGGAGCCAAATTCTGTCAGAGCGGGCGTCCTGCCTTCTGTCAAATAAACCAAAGGCTTTAAACGTGGTGAAATCTGCAGGTCTGCGGGCAGTGCGCGGTGCTGAAATTGTGGGGAAGAGATGTGGAAGAGGAAGGGCTTCGCTTCAACCGTCAGTTGGGAAATGAGAGTTAATTTTTGAGACTCATTTTCGATCCGTATCTGTCAGGCGGCCGAGGAGGGGCTGTGCCTTCCCCGCGGGCCAGGGGAGCAGTGCCACCCAGAGGGCTTCTCCAGAAACACCTCTCGCCCGCCGGCACCTCGCCCCGCTCCGCGGTTTCTTCTCCCTTTCCCCGGCCAGCGCTGCCTCCGCCGTCCTTCCAACCACCCGCTCCCTCCAGCCCCAGCCACGCAAATCTCACTCAACAGCAGCTCCGCGTGAGGGGAACAGCTTCAGCGACAACTCAGGGCACTGACAACGCTGGAACATAAAAATAACATCTTTAATAGCTTTATAGTTGGCACAGATGGTATTAAAATTCACCACTTTTTATTAACAGACTATGAAACACCACATGCAGTGCCAAGGGCAGCTCAGACTGCACGTTGCTTCTAAACCATGTAGCTATGACAGGTTGGTGTTAGAGTTGACTCTTTTCATTTACATTCAGCGTTTAGAGTCAGAGAGTAAAACCAACAGCTAGATTTAACCACACGCACACAGAGAAAAGCCTGGGAAGGATGTTCCTGCTGGCAGCCAATGTCTCCTCCTCTTCACAGCACACAAAAGCCCCAAAACGTGGTTGAACACAGGTTACCAGAGACTTGCTGTAGCTACTGCTGGCCAAAACCAGCACGAGATCGCGCAGGAGCTTCTGCTCACACCCGAATGAAAGTTACTGCACTGAGAGTCCCGTTTCCCTCCTCCAGAAGCCAAGGCTAGACCAGTGCTTAAGATATTAAGAGGCAGCCTAGGAGCTCTGTCGGTGGCACTAGGATTTTTTTTTTTTGCAGGAACCTAGAACACAGTGGAACAGTAATACTTGACTTTCTGAAGTACTTTTCCCACAGGGCCTCCAGCAAACCCTGCTGCTGCCCCGTGCACATGCAAATATTCTCCTCGTACAGATGCAGACGGGGCGGTGGAGGCACCCGATGGTGAAGTGACTTGCCCTGGAAAGCAACAGCGAGCCGATGGCAGAGAAAGGACCTGGCGGAAAGGCCCCTTTCTGGCCAAAAAAAGAACGTACAGCGTCAAGAACTACTACGCAGGATGAAAATAACTCCTAACAACACTTCACAAGAGGGGAGGGGGAAGGTTGAAAGCATCCCAGATCTCAGCAGACGCAGAACCAATGGGAAAAGTTCGCAGTGTCAGCCTGAAAAGAACAAACATAAGCTCCAGCCGAAAAGACACTCCCACGCTTGTGATCTGCATCCAAAACATTCTGCCAGGATCTCATGCTGGCAGCTGTGTTCCTCCTCCGTCCTCGGGTGCTTGCTGTCTGTTCAAACGGGTATGGCCTCTCCACTGTCCCAGTCTGTCTCTGTCACCGTTTCTATTCTCTCAGTAGTGACCATGCACAAAACTTTTATTTGGGGAAACATTTAAACGTCGCTGGCAAGATTATAACTTGTTTAATGGAAACTTTAGTCCTCAGTGAAAAACGTAATCCCTGACACTGCTGCAGATACATCTTCCTCATTAGCAGCTCCATCCTGGCAAGTATTTAAGTTTGTTCCACCCAGTTATCCAAGAGTCACTGTTCTTAATGACCCCAAAGGAGCCAAGACACCACAGACACTTCCAACCATAAATTTTCTTATCATTTGTTGGTTATAAAAATTTCCCATTTCTATGGGTACTCTATAATCACAATAAATCATGAGGCATTTCTGGCCTCTGTTCTGTTCTGAGGAATTCCCTCTCACCATCATGATCAGTGCCGATACAGAGGGAGGTGAGGATGCATAGTGAGGTCTCCCATCATCTGTCCTCTCTCGAGGCCACTTTTTTTTCCCCCCATCTAATGACCCTACACTGTCAAGGTCTCTGTTTTGCCTTTTGTTTCAGCAGGGGCCTTGCCACCACCTGCTTTGTTGGAATAATCCCGCTCTCCGAAAATAGTGCTTCCAATCCTGACGTTTGTGGATCCAACCTCTATCTATGAAGAGACAGAAAGGAGGAGTTCAGGGGGGGCTGCCCCCACATTCGCCGTCTCCCAGGACGGGTCCCCGCACTACAGCCGGGGACTGTTCTGAACCCCAGAACCCCACCCCAGGGCCAGGAGAGCTGTTTCTCAGGGAACGGCCCTGTCGGGATCTCCAGCCAAGGTGAGGCCCAAGAGGCCCAGATGGGTGACACTGGGCTGGGCTTTGGGGCGCCCGCTGCTTGTCTCCTGAGAGAAAGGGGGGCAGGAGGAAACCAGACTTACTGCGTGCTGGAAGTCCGTGGACATGCCCATGCTCAGCTCCACCTTCTCAACAGGGAGACTGAGCTTTTCACACACTTCCTGCCGCAAAGACAGCAGCATCTAGAAGGGAGGAAAGAGGAGAGGATCAGAGCTTGACAGCCACGCCAGCTCAGGTTCAGGTTTCACAGATCTCCGTTTCTGCCTTCCTTTGAAGTCTCCTTCACACAGAACGTGAAGCTCCCACACTTCCCACTGAAGCTGGCTCCGCAGCACTGTGACAGCGCCCGGAGATTTCCCGTTACAGGCTACATTACTGACAACACGCACACTTACAAGTCTACACATTGCCTGAAGACATCCAATTATCACACCAGCGTGACAGACGAGGAAGGAAGACCCAGTTCCTCTGCCTGATGCAGACCTGAACACTTGGTGTGCAAAGGGCGGCTGCAAACCTTGTCTGAACACAGCATGGAGGATCCGGGACAGCAGTCACTGCCCTGCCAACACCCTGGCTACAGCTTCAGAGAAACAAATGCAAACGGGCACCGGGCCTCTGCAGAAAAGAGCCCAACAGCTGCATTATCACCGGTACTTCAGAGCTCTGTACTGCTCTGAGCAGGTGTTTCTGCTGAGAACACCCCGTCAGACTGACAGCTGGTCCGCACGCTGGTTTGGCCGTGACAGGCGACAGACTGTCATGGGAGCCCAGCCAACAGCTGACATTTTTTCCTAGAAAGTCTTACCTGGAAGTCGGGATTTGGCCCCTTACTGAGGTCGTGCCCAACGCTGCCGATCGTCATCAGCCCCACAAACTCCAGGCTTGGACACTTGTTGAGGACGTGCTCCACAGCCGCCGTGGTGTCTCTGGGAGGAAGGCCGTGCTTACCTGGCAAAGAGCAGAGATCTGTGCCAAGCTCTGCCAGAGACCTCCCCTCCCCTCAGCCAGGCAGAGCTGACAGATGAACAAGTTTCACCTTAGCTCAGAGAAAGGCTGTAAGAGCACAAACCAACCCATCCCGTACAGGTTGCTTCCATCAAGCCATCAGGAGGAACCTGTACATCAAGAGAAAAAAAACACTTACTGTCTTCTCCACTCGTGTTAACTTGCACCATGACCTTCAGCTTCTGAGACGCCCCTTTTTTCTGCCATGAGCTGTTGACTCTGTCAGCTAGTTTCACAGAATCCACCGTTTCCAACATGAACAGGTTAGGGACAGCTGGGGAGAAAACACAGGCTGAGGGCAATTCTGCTGGTGCAGAAATTTTTGTACCTACGACTCGGTTCGCTCTGGTGAGTTAATGTACGTGAGGTTGTTATTATTTGAACACTGGAAGACTATTGCCCACAGGGTCACTGCACATAAAAATTAGTGGTTTACCGATCAACTTGTTGACGTTATTTTTCTGCAGATGGCCAATAAAATGCCACTTAATCTCCGGACATGAGGACAGAATCTGAAAGCAGAGAGGAACAGTTAGGTTTGAATGGCAATTCCCTCTTCCCCCACACAGTCCTTAAGTCTCAGTTTGCCCACAAACAAAATACCAGACACCCAATCTTCTTCTTTTGTTTACCCTGAGAGACAGGGCCCTGGCAGTGCTCGTGGTGTGCACTGAGATTGCTTCACAGTCTGGAGAGGAACAGGGCTGTGGCTGCAGAGCGTTACACAGTGAACGGGGAAGGCAAAACTCTTTTGTAACTGAACAATCATAAAATTGTATGTTTTCTCCAAACTGAGTGCTACCATTTTTTTCAAGGAGGACTGCTGTGTCTCCTACAGCAGAAAGCACAAAAGGTAATGCACTGTTCAGACAAATACTTTATGACTAAGGTGCACGTATTCACAGAATCCTCCAGAGCCAGCAAGGCAAGGAGGGGGAGCGGGGCAGAAGCAGAGATAAGAATAACCCCAGTGTTTATCTGAAAAGACAAGGATCAAACAGCCTCCATTGCCAAATCCCTAACAAAAAACAGGACTTTTGCTAAACAGCTCTCAGGACACAGCTGCATAAGAAGAGAGAACATATAAGGAACTGCGTACTCACTCTGGAATCTGATGCCTTTTCTAGCAACTCTTGAACCTAGGGGAACACAAGACAATCTCTCGTTAGAACCACACCAGGCCTGCCTGCACCGGCAGAACGATCTCTCTGGAGTGGATGTTCCTGGGGCCAACGCACGCTCATGAATCCCAGGCCAGGGGCCTGAGCCTGGCTCCCCACGCGTGTCGGGCTGCCCGGTGCGGGAGGACCCACCCGCACACCCGTGGGGCCCAGCCAACTCACGTAGTTCTCCCCGAAGCTGCGCTGCCCGTGGTTGTAGGCATCGATCACCATCTCTGCCGGCTTCGTCTTGCTGACGGCCACCAGCCGCGGCTGCACGGCCGGGAGCCCCTGCAGAACAAGAGGGGGGTGCTCGGGGGAGGCTCCAACCTGCCCCACGCTCTCCCCAGCGTCCTGTAGCACCCAGCCAGGCCCCGCAGCCCCAACTCAGGTGACCCCACAGCCTGGGGCTGCCATGGGAGGGGGTGAGGTGGCCTCCATGGTGACGAAGGGCCCGTCCCTACACAGCCCTGACCCTAGTCGGGGGGAGGCCTATCTCTAAGGACCATGATGGGGTCCTGCCTCCTTTGCTGGGGGGAACAGGGGCCTGCCTCTATGCTCGGCCCGTCTCTGCGGTGATGGGGGCTGTCTCCATGGTGACGAGGGACCTGCCCTCGCGATGCGGGGCCCGTCTCTATGGTGATGGAGGACCCGCCGCCACGGCGAGCGGGCCTAGCCCGGCGGGGTACGGGCTCCCGCCCACCGCCGACGCGACTCCGGACCCCTCCGCGCCCCGCCGGGCGGCCCCGCC